>NW_024096816.1:600000-976183 GCF_016545835.1 Crotalus tigris | reverse complement strand
CAGAAGTACAGGCAGGATTTCGAAGAGGCAGAGGAACTAGAGATCAAATGGCCAACATACCCTGGATCATGGAGAAAGCTAGGGGGTTCCAGAAAAACATCTACTTCTGCTTCATTGACTATGCAAAAGCCTTTGATTGTGTGGATCACAACAAATTGTGGCAAGTCCTTAAAGAGATGGGAGTACCAGACCATCTCATTTGTCTCTTGAGAAACCTATATTTGGGTCAAGAAGCAACAGTGAGAACTGAACACGGAACCACTGATTGGTTCAAAATTGGAAAAGGAGTCCGGCAAGGCTGTATACTGTCGCCCTGCCTATTTAACTTATATGCAGAGCACATCATGAGAAAGGCAGGGCTAGATGAATCAACAGTTGGAATTAAGATTGCCGGGAGAAATATCAACAACCTAAGATATGCAGATGCTACTACTCTAATGGCAGAAAGTGAAGAGGAACTAAAGAGCCTCTTGATGCGAGTGAAGAAGGAGAGTGCAAAAGTTGGCTTGAAACTCAACATTAAGAAAACCAAAATCATGGCATCCGGCCCTCTCAATTCCTGGCAAATAGATGGGGAATAAATGGAGGTAGTGACAGATTTTATTTTTCTGGGCTCCAAGATCACCTCAGATGGGCACTGCAGCCAAGAAATTAAAAGACGCTTGCTCCTGGGGAGGAAAGCTATGGCAAATCTAGGCAGCATTCTAAAAAGCAGAGACATCACCCTGCCAACAAAAGTGCGTATAGTCCAGGCCATGGTTTTCCCAGTTGCAATGTATGGCTGTGAAAGTTGGACCATAAGAAAGGCTGAGCCAAAGAATTGAGGCCTTTGAACTATGGTGCTGGAGAAGACTCCTGCGAGTCCCTTGGACTGCAAGGCATTCAAACCGGTCAGTCCTAAAAGAGATCAACCCCGACTGCTCTTTAGAAGGCCAGATCCTGAAGCTGAAACTCAAATACTTTGGCCACCTAATGAGAAGGAAGGACTCACTGGAGAAGGGCCTAATGCTGGGAAAGATTGAGGGCAATAGAAGAAGGGGACGACAGAGAATGAAATGGCTGGATGGAGTCACTGAAGCAGTAGGTGTGAACTTAAATGGACTCCAGAAGATGGTAGAGGACAGGAAGACCTGGAGGAACGTTGTCCATGGGGTCGCGATGGGTCGGACCCGACTTCGCACTTAACAACACAATTATTATATATATATATATATTATATATATATATTATATATATATATATATATATTAACAATTACACTAAAAATATGATCCCTGGGTATATCCATATTTAAAACCAAACAAATAAATGTGAGCACCAGGGAGTGCTAAAAAATTTAATAAAATTTAGTAAAATTTAATAAAATACCAATAAAATCACTAATAAAACGCCTAGCTTTTGTCAGCAACTGCTGACATCATCAGGGCTCAAAATGCCGGTCAGTGGGAGAGTCCTCTTTATAGATTGGCCAGAGTCTGCACCCGGCTCCTAGATCTTGTCATTGGGCCTGATGGAATAGGCTGTTTCCCAGTTACCAGTTTCTCATTAGCAATAATTGCTTTCTTGCATTTCTTGCTTGTGTAACTGTCATCGGATGTTTTCTCTTTGCCAAATTCGGGGTTTGATGGAACGTCCCCCCTCTCTTTTTTTGCTTTATTGCCACACCCACTTTGTTTAGTTACACCCCTCCATCCTCCCCTTTCCCCACTCCGTTCTGATTGCCCTGTTGCAACACACTGTCTCTTATTTTCTTTGAGTTTTCCCCAATCATGGTCTCCGCAGATGTTATTCAAGTTAATTGCTATCACACCCCTTGTTTCCTCCTTGCTCCTTGCTTGCACGGTGCCGCCTTGAGGATTCTTCCGTGTTGCCTGTTGATACGGGCAGATCGGCATTGCGAGGTTGAGTGGGCGGGTCGTATTCCCCAAACATGCTAATGAGGCTGTTTCTCCCCTTTTTGAGTGCAATCTGTAATTTTATTGACATTTTACTAAATTTTATTAAATTTTTTAGCACTCCCTGGTGCTCACATTTATTTGTTTGGTTTTATCATATATATATATATGTTTTCTGAGGTTT
Source organism: Crotalus tigris (assembly GCF_016545835.1). Lineage (NCBI taxonomy): Eukaryota > Metazoa > Chordata > Lepidosauria > Squamata > Viperidae > Crotalus > Crotalus tigris. The sequence continues at coordinate 974,104 of NW_024096816.1, read as the reverse complement.
TCGCGGGTATTTGTATGTAGGTCTTTGGTTGTTTGGGTTTTCTCCCGCTCAAAGCACGAAGCTGAAAACACCAGCCTGAAGATGACGAATGGGACTTCGTCGAAACGTTGCCAAGACACTTCCAATTTTACGCGGGAGAAAACCCAAACAACCAAAGACACTGCTGACATCATCAGGGCTCAAAATGCCGGTCAGTGGGAGAGTCCTCTTTATAGATTGGCCAGAGTCTGCACCCGGTTCCTAGATCTTGTCATTGGGCCTGATGCAATAGGCTGTTTCCCAGTTGCCGGTTTCTTATTGGCAATGATTGCTTTCTTGCATTTTTTGCTTGTGTAGCTGTCATTGGGTGTTTTCTCTTTGCCAAATTCGGGGTTTGATGGAACATCCCCCCTCTCCTTTTTTGCTTTATTGCTACACCTACTTCGTTTAGTTGCGCCCCTAAGGGGAGGAGGGAGGGGCGCAACTAAACGAAGTTGCGGTGACGAGATCGAGGAGCCGGGTGCAGACTTCGGCTTGCCTATAAAAATGACTCTCTCACACCCTGGCGGCCCAGCCCTGATGATGCCGGCAGGTGACGGCGAAAGCTTGGCGTTTTTAAATTAAACTTTTATAGTTTTAATTAATACCTTGGTGTTCATTTTATTTTGGATATATATATATATATATATCCAATATATATATATATATATATATATATATATATATATATATATATATATATATATATATATAGATATATTCCATATTCATATAGGGGTCATTTCTATGGCCCCTGTTCTCTGTGGTGTTCAGTTTGGGTCTATCAATTTTTTAGACCTGTTTGTATCTGTTTGTGTCTAATTAGGTGTGGTTTTTCTTGCTTAGTGTTGGAGTTTCTCACTTTGTTCACTGAGTTTCAGAGTGGCTAGAGTTGCCTCTAGACCTTTCACTTTTCTTCTAGTATTCATGTAATTTACATTTGAGATATTCATAGTTTGGGTGCTTCTGTGGGCATAAGCTGAAACTTATGACCATATTTTGGCAGGTCACTGTACTCTATTTCTTTTCCATGATTTTTAGTTCACTAAAAATTAAAACTTTCTACAATATGTTTCCTGGTGTGAAGTGTCAAGTTTACATATTTAACAAAAGGTCTTGGACCTTTATTCCTCTGCCTTGATATTGCATCTCTATCTCCCTGTTTTGAAGTATAAGTCTTTTTTTCTCTGATTTATTTAATTTTTTTTTTCGCTGCTTACATGGTTAAGAACTTAAAAATTTCTAAGAATTAAAATACACTTTTTTGTAAAAATTGTAATTTGTAAAAAGGAATAAAACTTTAAATTATTGTACAAAATATTTTCAAAAAGTGAACAAAGATTTTAAATTGAAAAAAGATGAAAACGATTGAAAAGATTTTTAAAATTGAAATTGTGAAGAAACTTGAAAAAAGAATTTTAAAAATTTGAAAAAATATTTAAAAAACAGAGTTAATTTTTTTTAATTTATGAAGTTTGTATGAAGTGATATGCTTTTTTTGGGGGGGGGAGGAAATATCTGGCTGTTTTGTAGAGATGCTTGCTCTTCTCTGTACCCCTGCCTTGAAAGTTTAACCTTTCCTCTCATCCATGTCCATTATGTTTTCTACTTATTGTTCCCTACTTGCCCTTTTATTGGGTTTTTTGGGATGCTGCTCTCAGATTATTTTTTTGGTTAGGGCTGCTGTGAGCAAATCTTGGTTTGGGCGTCATGCTTAGCTCTGTAGTACCAATGGCCTCAACTGGTCCGCTGCACTGCTCAAGCTTGCTTCTCTCTGCCACTTAACTCTGTTTCACCGCTGCTCGCTGGCCCTCTGTTTACATTGCCTGCCTCCAGTTAAATAATTGAAGGTAGCAATAGTAATAGCACTTAACCAGGGGTGTCAAACTGCCATCCCACAGGCCAAGATGCATCACACGGAGCCGTGCCTTCCCCCTTGCCAGCAATGCTAAACAGTCCTCGACATGTTGCGCATATGTCAGGTGACATTGTCTGTTTTGACATGTCTGACTTAGACTTATAATATTGCTTCCACAAATGCCTGTTAATCTCTCTCTAAGTAGTTTACAGAGTCAACATAATTGCCTCCAACAATCGGGGTTCCTCATTTACTGACCATCAAAGGATGGAAGGCTGAGTCAACCTTGACTGCTAAGACTCAAACTGTCAAACTGCTGGCAGCTGGCAGTCTGCAGAAGTAGCCTGCAGTATTGCATTCTAACCACGCACCACCAGGCTCACTAAGATGAATAATGGCAAGTGGTAGCAAGGTCCATGGTCCAATTCCAAAGGTCTCTGAATAAATAGGTAGTATATTTAATGCAACATGTAAATAAAAAAAGACTGAAAATGTTTTTTTACATTAATTATTTTATTCAAGGCCAACAAAAAAAATATAACAACTAAAATATAAAAGGGAATTAAAAAGAGTGAAAGTCTTGGGAATAGTGGATTTTGGCCACTCAGTCCAGGCACCAGTTCTATGCAGGAAACTGGTATGAAGAGGGACCATCTCAGCCTTTTGAATCTTGCAAGCATTTGGGACAACCAGGTAGTTATTTTCAAGATACCCTGTGGTGAAACCACATCTGGCCTTTTAGATGAAAACTGCACTTAGCAGCTTAATTGCAATTCATATAAGAGCTTAAGCTCATTTTGCTGCTGATAGTCAACAGGTGAAGGGTCCATGTGGTCTTTTTTTTAAATAATTTTTTTATTATTTTTTTATCAACATATGTTAATTTTTCCAATCAACAAGTTGCTAATACATGTTCAATTCCTAATCCTTCATTCTTTTCTCTAACCAAGAATAAAATAAATTCCAAATTTGATAGTAGTCTGTATCTTCTTTGTCTTTCAACCTCATAGTTAATCTGTCCATCTCTGCACATTCCAGTATTTTCCTGATTATTTCTTCTTCTGATGGCAATCCTTCATTCTTCCAGTATTGTGCAAAAATTATTCTCGCTGCTGTAGTGATGTGTAAAATTAAATATAATTTCTGCTTATTAGTCTTTTCAGGCGTAATGCCTAGTAAAAAAAGTTCAGGTTTAAAATCCACTTGTTCACCCAGTATTTTTTCTAACCACATATGTATATTTTTCCAATAAGCCTTTGCCTTCCCACATGTCCACCAAATGTGGTAATACGTGCCTATGTTATGTTTACATTTCCAACATCTATCTGACATATTTTTAAACATTTGCTCTTACATGGTTAAGAACTTAAAAATTTCTAAAGAATTAAAATAAACTTTTTTAAAAAAAATTGTAATTGTAAAAAGGAATTAAAAATGTTAAATTATTGTAAAAAATATTTTCAAAAAGTGAAAAAGAATTTTTACATTATTTATTAAAAAGTTTTATAAATTTTACAGAAAATAAAAGACAATACAGAAACAAAAAAACAACATATACAAATAAAAAACAAACATTACCCAACAAAAACCCCCCTTCCCCCACCCCTACCCAAACCCCCCCTTCCCCCCCCCAGGGCCTCCCAGAGCAGAATATAGGCTTAATTAAAAAAAATTAAAAAAAATTTATATTTTAAAAAAAAGAATATAAAATGAAAAATATATGTATATATAATTAAAAATTATGAGAAAACTATATAATATTTTTTTATATCAAGTTTAAATTGTATGAATTTTATCCATTTATCCCAAACAGCAAGAAATTTCTCTTGCGTTTGTCCCTTTAAGAAAGCCGAAATCTTTGCCATTTCCGCCAAATGAGACACTTTAAGAAACCACTCCTGCAATGTAGGCAAAGATTCCTTCTTCCAATATTGTCCTACTAACAACCTCGCAGCTGTAATCAAATTTAACATCAATATAACCTCCTTTGTATCACAATCAATAACTATACCTAACAAAAATAATTGTGGAGTAAATTTTACCCTCCTTTTAAAAATTCTCTGGATATTCCACCATATCTTAATCCAAAATGCTTTTATCTCTCTACACGACCACCAAATATGATAATAAGTAGCATCCATACAACCACATCTCCAACATTTAGGTTGTAAGTCGGGGTACATAAAAGACATTTTTTGTGGATCAAGGTGCCATCTATAAAACATTTTATAAAAATTCTCCCTTAAATTCTGTGCTTGTGTAAATTTGACATTTCTCACCCAAATAGTTTCCCAGGTGTCCAATGGAACTGGCTCACCAAAATTCTGCGCCCATCTAATCATACAATCTTTAATTAGTTCCGTTTCTGAATCCAATTCAACTAAAACCCCATAAATCCTCTTAATGTGGGTTTGTCTTTGATCCTTCACTTGCTTAATAAGATTTTCATCTTCTCTGAGAAAACCCACCTTACAGTCCATCTTCCATCTATCTAATAATTGCCTATATTGGAACCAAGAATAAATAATATTTTCTTGTGCTAACTCTTCCCGTGATTTTAACTGCCAGTTTTGACCATCCCATTTAAGTAACTGTCTGTAAGACACCGTATCCATTTTAACCCCTCTTTTTATTCCTTCTATTGCATGCCAAGGTATAGCCCATAATGGTACTTTAAAATCACTTTTATAATATTTTCTCCAAACCCTAAGTAAAGAAGTTCTTAAGATATGAGATTTAAAAGCCCAATCCATTTTTTTATTAAATATTAAATAGGCATGCCACCCAAAAAGTAGATTCCATCCCTCTAGGTGAAGTATATCAGAGTTTGTCAAATTTACCTAGTCACTAACTAATGTTAAAACCACCGCATCATAATATAATTTCAAATTCGGCACCTTGAGTCCTCCCCTCTCACGGAAATCTTGCATAATTTTAAACTTAACCCTTGGCTTTTTCCCTGCCCAAATAAATTTATTAAGGCCTTTCTGCCACTCAGTTAAATTGATCTCATTCTTCAAAATCGGTATCATTTGGAACAAAAAGAGAAACTTGGGTAGAATATTCATTTTTATCACTGCAATTCTTCCCATAAGGGATAATTGCAACTTTTCCCAATTCTTCAAATCTCTCTGTACCCTAACCCACAACCTTTCATAATTATTTTTAAATAATTTTGCATTAGAAACAGATAACATCACCCCCAAATATTTTACCTTATTAACAATTTCAAAACCCGTCAAATTAACCAAAGTCTGCTTCTCCCGACTAGTCATATTTTTAGGTAGAATTTTAGTCTTATTAACATTAATCTTAAAACCCGAAACCAAACCATAATTATGAATCAACTGTAATAATTTTACTACAGAATAAGTAGGTTGCGACAAAGTGATGACCAAGTCATCCGCAAAAGCTCTTAACTTATACTCTTTTTTATTAACTTCTATTCCTTTAATTTCCTGCGACTCACGAATTTTGATCAACAATATTTCCAGTGTTAAGACAAACAGCAACGGTGATAGTGGGCAACCCTGTCTAGTGCCTTTCTCTATTGTAAAAACCTCTGACAAACCTCCATTAACGATAAGTTGTGCCGTTTGTTTTTGATATATTACCATAAGAGCTTGCAATATCTTTTCACCAAAATTCATCTCTTCCATTACTCTTAATATAAAATGCCAATTCAATTGATCAAAGGCTTTTTCAGCATCTAAAAATATCAGCCCTGCAGGAACTTGGTTATTTTTATCTAAATATTCTAATAAATTAATAATTTGTCTGACATTATTTTTCATGTACCTTCCAGTTATGAACCCAGATTGATCTTTATGCACAAGGTGATGCACAACCCTCATAAGCCTATTTACTAAAATTTTTACAAATATCTTATAATCCACATTTAAAAGAGATATAGGCCTATAATTCTTCGGTAAAGTAAGATCTTGATCTTCCTTTGGAATCAATGATATAAAAGCAGTACGCCATGAGGGAGGAATCTCTTGACCCTGTAAAATGCCATTAAAAAGATCACCTAATGGTTGAGTCATCTCCTCCAATAAGGCTTTATAATAAACAGCTGTTAACCCATCCGTACCCGGTGCTTTCCCTGGTTTCAATTGTTGAATTGCTAGCGAAATTTCCTCCTTAGTAATTAAACCATTAACTTCATGTTTCTGATCCTCTGTCAATTTAGGGAAACTAACCTCACTTAAGTATTTATTTATCTCTAAAATTTGCACATTAGTAGATTTATATAATTTTTGATAATAATCCAAAAAAGATTTCTTAATCAATTCCTTCTGATAAACTAATTTACCCTTGTAATTTATTTTGTCTATTGTTCTCTGTCTCTGTTTCTTTCTCAATTGATAAGCCAACCACCTCCCTGGCTTGTTAGCATTACAGAATGTGTTTTGTTTCATAAACAATAAATTGGTTGCAGCTTGGTCTGCTAACAACATATTAAATTGTGTTCTTAACAACTTTAAGGATTCTTTAATACTTTCATCAGAAGGATTTAAAATCAAAGACTTTTCTTTTAATTTAATTTCATCTTCCAATTCTTTACGTTTCTGAATCTGTTTTTGCTTATGACAGTTATTCATTTTTATCAAAATCCCACGCATAAATGCTTTCCCTGCATCCCATACCATTGACATTGAAGTCCCCTTATACATATTCAAAACAAAATAATCCTTTAAACACTCCTTTAGTTTCTGAACATTTTTTTCTTGTCTAAATAAATTCTCATTCACCCTCCAGGATCTTCTCTCCTCTTTTTCTTGAGTCAACTCCATCCAAACTGGACTATGATCCGTCAAAGACCTAGGGAAAATCTTGACATTCTTTACTCTATTATATAAGTCCGTTGTGATCAAGAAAAAGTCAATTCTTGAGAAGGATTGGTGTCTATCTGAAAAGAAGGTAAAGTCTTTCTCCTCTTGATTACATTCCCGCCAATAGTCCCGTAATTCCCAGTCCTCTTTCATATCAAAAAAGGCTTTAGGTAGTTTTGCCTGCTTAAGAAGAGGAGAGGAACCTTTTTTGTCCCTTTGTACATCTAAGACACCATTCCAATCCCCCATTAGTACCACGGATCTATAGTCCAGCGAATTTATTTTTTCATGTAAGAGTCTGTAAAATTGTTCCTGTTGCTGATTTGGTGCATATAGTCCCACTATAAGTACTTTCTTACCATATAAGCCCAATTCAACCATCACATATCTCCCTTGGGGGTCAGACTCCACCAGACAAACTGGTAGATTTTGCTTAACATAGATAACAACTCCCCCCTTCTTCCCGGGAGCAGAAGATACGAAGTGAGATCCCAGACGGGCATTAACTAAATATTTCTGATCCTTAAGTAAAATATGAGTTTCCTGTAAGCAAATAACATCATTATTACGTTGCTTCAAATAATAAAAGATTTTTTTCCTTTTCTGAGGAGAATTCAATCCATTAACATTCCAGGTCAGAAACTTTGCCATCTCCCTTGGCACTCAGCCTGGAGAAGACACCTTGGAAATCTGAAATTGCAGCATGTGTTGCATAACTCTTGGGTCTTGCTCCTCCCACCGGCGGTGATACGTTTCCAGGAGAAATCTCTTTGGCCTCTTTCTTACGTTGCTCCTTCTCTTTGCGTTTGTAAGCTGCACGAGTCATTCTCTGCTCTTTAACCTCCGTCTGGCGTTGCCATTCAGCTTGCAGCATCCCAGCAGAAACCAAATCTAATGCCTCAGACTGCTGCTCCGCCTCTTTGCCACTCAGGGATTTCTGAACAGGTAAAGTTGAGCCTGCACCTAGGACTGAAGTATAGAATTCTCTAGCTTTATCAACCGTATTCAATCTATAACGTGTCCCCGCATGGCTCAAAACAATACCCATCGGGATTTCCCATCTAAATGGCATCAATCTAACTTTAAGCTCATTAGCTAAGAAAGCAAAATCTTTCCTGCTTCTTAAAATTTTTGATGGGATTTCCTTTAGTATGATGACATCTTGGGCAGCTATCTGAAATCTTTTATTATAAAAGGCTTGTATGATCTCATTACGCAGAGACTTCTTTGTAAAATAAATCACCACATCTCTAGGCAAATTCTTCTGCTTAGCAATCCAAGAGTTAAGCCTGTACACTTTTTCAACTTCTCTGCGTAATTCTTCTTTGTCCATGTCCAAAACCACAGCCAAATCAGTAAGGACCACCTCCATCAGATCTTGATTCATATCTTCCTTGAGGCCCCTAATCCTCAAAGCATATTCCATCTGCCTGTACTGAAACATCAGAATATCTTCTTGTGAAGTCTCCACCTTCCTTTCCACATCTTGAATTTTATCATCAAAGGAATCAACTTTATCTTCAACTTCCTCGAGTCTTGCATTCAGCTTAACCACCACTGTAGCCAAACCTGAGACTGCTGCAAGTATATCTTGTCGCAAAATATTATTATTCTTTTCCAATTGATCCTTCATCCCACTTATCTCTTCTTTGAAGTCAGATTTAATTTCTGATTTAAGCTGTATAGTAAATTGCTTCATTTCCTCTCTCATTTGAGCTACAGCCTCTCCCATTATACCTCTAACCTCTTGTGCTGAAAGTCCAGGCAAAGGAGGGGAGGGTGGTGGCTGTGCCGGTGGTGCATGTTTAAGTTGTTGTTGTGGTTGTGCAGTAGAAGCTATGGGAGAGGAAATCACCTTGGATGTTGTAGAAGGCGGCTGTCTCTTTGAAGCCATTTTAAATAACACAATTCTCACTTCCCTTTCCCCCCCAAAAAAAAAAATGAGGGGGAAAAAGAGAAAAATTTTACTTTTAAAAAGAGGCAGCAAAAACACTATAATCCTTGAAAATCCAGAGAAAAAAAAACAAAAAGAAAAAGAAAATCAAAAAAGAGGATTCAATACCAAAAGCAAAAGTAAAGTCCAGTCCTTAACAGGAGAAAGTGAAACAGGAGAAAGTGAAACAAAAGACAAGGAAATATTACTGCAACATGTAAAAAAAAAAGAATGAAAATGTTTTTTTTACATGTAAATATTTTATTAGCAAAATATAACAACTAAAATATAAAAGGGAATTAAAAAGAGTGAAAGGATGGGAATAGGGGATTTTGGCCACTCAGTCCAGGCACCAGTTCTATGCAGGAAACTGGTATGAAGAGGGACCATCTCAGCCTTTTGAATCTTGCAAGCATTTGGGACAACCAGGTAGTTATTTTCAAGATACCCTGTGGTGAAACCACATCTGGCCTTTTAGATGAAAACTGCACTTAGCAGCTTAATTGCAATTCATATAAGAGCTTAAGCTCATTTTGCTGCTGATAGTCAACAGGTGAAGGGTCCATGTGGTCTTTTTTTTAAATAATTTTTTTATTATTTTTTTATCAACATATGTTAATTTTTCCAATCAACAAGTTGCTAATACATGTTCAATTCCTAATCCTTCATTCTTTTCTCTAACCAAGAATAAAATAAATTCCAAATTTGATAGTAGTCTGTATCTTTCAACCTCATAGTTAATCTGTCCATCTCTGCACATTCCAGTATTTTCCTGATTATTTCTTCTTCTGATGGCAATCCTTCATTCTTCCAGTATTGTGCAAAAATTATTCTCGCTGCTGTAGTGATGTGTAAAATTAAATATAATTTCTGCTTATTAGTCTTTTCAGGCGTAATGCCTAGTAAAAAAAGTTCAGGTTTAAAATCCACTTGTTCACCCAGTATTTTTTCTAACCACATATGTATATTTTTCCAATAAGCCTTTGCCTTCCCACATGTCCACCAAATGTGGTAATACGTGCCTATGTTATGTTTACATTTCCAACATCTATCTGACATATTTTTAAACATTTTTGCTAATCTTGCTGGTGGAAGGTGCCATCTATAAAACATTTTATACAGATTTTCTTTGTATGAAGTTGACATTGTTAATTTATAGTTTCTCTCCCATAACATTTGCCATTTTTCTAATTCTATATTATAGCCAAAAAATTTTGCCCATCTTATCATTGTTTCTTTCACTTGTTCACTTTCCCTATCTAAAATTAACAAAAAGTTATACATTTTCTTGATTAATTTCTCATCTGAGGTTAACAAAATCTTATCAAACACAGTTTGATCCTTGTAAAATCCATACATTTTTACATCTTTTTCATATCTACTTTGTATCTGTAAATGTGCCCACCAGAACAGGTTAATTCCCTGTTTTTCCAATTCTTGTTTAGATTTTAATTTCCCATCAATATCTAAAATATCTTTATATGTCCATATTTTTTCAAAGTCTACCAAGTTCGGATGTATAAATGCCTCTATCGTTGATAACCACCGTGGAATTTTTGAATATATTTTAGCTTTAATTTGTTCCCATACTGTTAACAAGGCATTTCTTATAAAATGATTTTGAAAGTACTTATGGACTCTATTTTTCCTGTACCATAAGAAAGCATGCCACCCCAATTGTAAATCATGTCCCTCTAAATACAATAACTTGAAAATAACTACCTGGTTGTCCCAAATGCTTGCAAGATTCAAAAGGCTGAGATGGTCCCTCTTCATACCAGTAACCAGACAACAAAAGTGATAGTGAATGGAGATTATACTGAGAGCTTTGAGATAAGAAAAGGCACGAGACAAGGGTGTCCATTATCTCCATTATTATTTATCTTTACTTTGGAAATACTAAATAGAAGGATAAGACAGGATTTTTATTTTATTTCTGAGTGTTATCCACTCTTTCACCCATGTTAACACAGATGCTTGATAATACAACGTCCATTCCGGCAACCCAAAATCTCCATTTTCCTTAGCATCTTGTAATGTTTTCATCTTAATTCTAGCTTTTTTCCCCTGCCAAATAAAGTTCAAAACCAATGAATTTAAATCTTGAAAGAATTTTCTCTCAAGTTTTATCAGAATCATTTGAAATAGAAATAAAATCTTCGGCAACACATTCATTTTTACTGTAGCAATTCTTCCTAATATTGACAGCTGGAGATTTTTCCATCTTTCCAAGTCTAGCTTTATTTGCTTCAATAATTTTATATAATTGTCTTCTTTTATTGACGAACACTTAGCTGAAAGATGAATACCTAAATATTTAACTTTTTTCACTATTTATACCTCTGTTTTCTCTAGTATTTGTCTTTTTTGTTTATCTGTGAGGTTCTTTACTATTACTTTAGTTTTTTCTTTATTTATTTTTAGTCCTGCCATTTCTCCATATTTTTCTATCTTTCCCCATAGTTTAGGAATCATCTCTAAAGGTTCTTCCAAGATAAACACTAGATCATCAGCAAATGCTTGTAACTTATATGTTTCATCTTTTATTTTCAATCCTTTAATTTCTGTATCCTGTCTTATCCTTCTATTTAGTATTTCCAAAGTAAAGATAAATAATAATGGAGATAATGGATACCCTTGTCTTGTGCCTTTTCTTATCTCAAAGCTCTCAGTATAATCTCCATTCACTATCACTTTTGCTGTCTGGTTACTGGTATGAAGAGGGACCATCTCAGCCTTTTGAATCTTGCAAGCATTTGGGACAACCAGGTAGTTATTTTCAAGATACCCTGTGGTGAAACTACATCTGGCCTTTTAGGTGAAAACTGCACTTAGCAGCTTAATTGCAATTCATATAAGAGCTTAAGCTCATTTTGCTGCTGATAGTCAACAGGTGAAGGGTCCATGTGGTCTTTAAAGGCAGTCTCATATAGAGGTAGTCCTCAATCATAATGGATCATGCCCATTAGAGCCATAAGTAGTTGGTATTATTAAGTGAGGCATCCACATGATTGCCTTGCTCAACAACTGCTATCACAACTCTCCCAGGTATGGTCACTTTACAAATGGAGTACAAGAGCTGCCTGCTGAAAGAAGTCTGACAGCTCCTCTTCCCCCCCCTCCCCCTGTCTGAACCAGCTCATTGGACTGGAGAAAGAGAGACTGGATTCCTCCACAAGGAACCATTTTTTATCTAGCCTCTTTGAGAACAAAATGCTGCTTGCCAGTCTCTCCATCAGGGAACTCATTTGCTCTCAATGAGGCTCAGCGAAGAAGTCCCTCTGTGAGGGATATTTTTCCTGAATCCTCTTTGAGAGCAAAACGCTGCTTGCCAGAGAGAGCTTTAGGATCCCAATTTCCATTCTCAAGCACAGATAGTAGTTTCCTTCTCTGCCCTGCATTATCTAGCAGTGCCTTTGTGAACCTTCTGCCTAGAAAGCCATTTGATGCTATAGTTCTGAAAAGGAGAAAGGCTTTTTTTGAGCCAGTGTCTTTGAGAGTCGCAGAGGAGAGAGTCTGCTTAGGGCAGGGGTGTCAAACTGGCGACCCACAGGCCAGATGCATCATGGCGAAACCGCATCCACCTCATTGCCAGCAATGGAAAAAAAGTTGTGATATGTCATGACACATCATGTGACATTGTGAGTTTGACACCCCTGGCTTAGGGCAAAACCAATCTGGCAGGTAGTTCTTTTACTCTCAAAGAGGTTAGCTGAAAAAAGTTTATCCCCCAATGGACCTTTTACAGTTAAATCCCAGGAATCCGAGGGAATTCTGCGGCGGTTGCTTGAGACCTTCCCTCCTGGCTTCCCTGTTGCCTTTTTGAGGAAGCTGGCAGGGAAGATGAGAAATGGCAATCACATGATCCCAGAGGGCCTGGCCTCTTGTTGTATGTGTGAACAGGTTGTCAAGAACCCAGATTGCAAATCAGGTGACTTTGGGAGTGCTTTGTGTGGGTTCAGGTCTTTGTGTGGGCTTAAGTCCCTTTGTTCAGTGCCATTGTACTTTCATGTGGTTGTTGAACAAATAGTCATAAGTCAAGGATTATCTGTGGTGTTTATTTAACATATGCAGAGTACATATGTGAAATGCTGGGCTGGATGAATCTAAAGCTGGAATAAAGATTGCCAGGAGAAATATCAACAACTTCAGACATGCAGATGATATCACTCAGAATTGAAATTGAATTGAATTGAAATGAATTGATATCACTCTATTGGTGGAAAGCAAAGAGGAAATAAAGAACCTCTTGATGAGGGTTAAAGAGGAAAGTGCAAAAGTTGAGTTGAAACTCAACATTAAAAAACCAAGATCAAGGTATCTGGTCCCATCACCTCCTGGCAAATAGAAGTGGAAGAAATGGAAGTAGTGACATATTTTATTTTCTTGGGCCCCAAGATCACCGCAGGCATTGATTACAGCCATGAATTAAAAGTTGCTTGCTCCTTGATAGAAAAGCTCTGGCAAACCTAGACAGCATATTAAAAAACGGACATCACCTTGCTGACAAAGATCTGTATAGTTAAAGCTATGATTTTCCATTAGTAATGTATGGCTGTGAGAGTTGGACCATAAGGAAGGCTGAACGCCAAAAAATTGATGTTTTTCAATTGTGGTGTTAGAGAAGACTCTTGAGAGTTCCTTGGATTGCAAAGAGATCGAGTCAGTCAATCCTAAAGGAAATCAAACCTGACAGATTTTTGGAAGGCCAGATACTGAAGCTGAAGTTCAAATACTTTGGTCACCTGATGTGAAGAGAAAACATATTGGAAAAGACCCCTGAAGTTAGGAAAGCAGGAAACAAAAAGAAGGGGATGACAAAGAATGAGATGGTTAGTTGGTGCCATTGATGCAATGCTCGTGAATTTGTGCAAACTCCAGGGGACAGTGATGTACTTTCAAAGAGAAAGATTTCTTGTGCATAGGGAATTTAGACAAAAATGTTTCTTCCCTATTTCAGACACAAACTTTAATTCCCCACATCCCAAATTCACCCCAAATAGTGAAGATAGATAGATAGATAGATAGATAGATAGATAGATAGATAGATAGATAGATAGATAGATAGATAGAGATAGAGATAGAGATATCTTCTGTCTATATCTGTCTCTACTCTATGGCTTAGAGACAGACTATTTTAAAAATGGTGAACAAATCTTCTACATATGGCTTCATTATTGTAAAGGGTCACATTTAGCTGCATCATTTCCATGAGTATTTTGCATAGTTAACCAATAGGTGCTGAGCATACAGGGAATTTTATGTTATGCACTATTTGTATAAAGCCTGACCAGGAGGAACAAGGAGAGTGCAGTTCTTTCCTCATGCCTGAAAATCTATGGAAGATGAAAAATACACATAAGGCACACAGCCTTTCTGGCAACGCTCTTCAAATCACAACAGACTGCTGCAATCTTTATTTCTGTATGAGAAATTTAGCTTAGTCCTCTGAGAGTGTAACACAGTACTTCGGAGCAATTTGGAAAAAGGGCTTTGTGTTTTTGTAAGTTGCCTGGTGCTTTCTGTTGCAAGGTGCCTTGTGTTGTATCTGCCTAATGCAGTAAAGAGGAACTACTACTTTAATGATCCACTGGGAGGTGCTGGACTCACCTTTCTACACCCCATGCTTTAGAATGCAATTTGGGAACATTCCACATAGCCCTTCGAATTGACTCCTGATGTAGCTGCTGTGATGAGCTCATTGTTGAATCATATTTTTATCTTTCTAATCATTGACTTTATGGTACTGCCTCTGCTCTTCCAAACCTCTTTGCTGCTTTTAAAAAGAGAAAGCCCAAGCTTAAGATCCTATTCAGAGATTCCCTTACTAAAGCCCATTAACCAGCCTTCAAACTAACCTTTCAGGACTGTGGCTGCCCAAGATATCCAGTTGCCTGAGGTTGGAGATCTTGTTGCTGCTTCTCAGCAACATTTTCCTCAGAGGTTCTCTTCCACTTGTGAGGTACATAATAAATGTAGATGTTAAAAATTGTCATAATTAGCTTATATTTTATAAAAACTATTTAGAGCCAGTATTTAAGGTATAATCATATAGCCAAAGTGCAGCTATATTTAACCATTAAAGTGATGACATACAAAACTTTTGGGTTGAAGCAGGCATTAGTAACCTTGTATAGATAGGCAAGGGAACAGGGTTGAAATATTTGTATCGTCCAGTTTAGATAAAGAGGCTCCTATTGTGAACTGAGTTGGTTGAATGTCACAAACATGAAAAAGGGAAAGATAAAGGTAAAACATAGGAGACTTATTAATTGTACAGCTGCAGTCTACTAGGCAGTCAGAAAGCATTTGAGCAGACTGGACTTATCAACTGGGTCTGGAAAAGAAGGATGAGGTGTATTCTACAGAACAGGTATAAAAGTTTATGCTGAACTTATCTGGGTGTGGCCCTTTACTGGCAGGTAGAAAGGTCCACTGGCCTTTACAAATGCTTCAGTAAAACTTGTTTTGTTTTCCAACACCCTTGGAATTGAATTTTATTCCTCACACACTATAAGAAGGCATTCAGTTTTAAAGCACTGTTTGTAAACAGCGCATTTGAATCTGGGTAAGATCATCGATATTCTCTGTTGTGTCCTGAGCCTGCAAAGGCAGGCTCGGGACATTGCAATGGTCCCGGGCAGTTGCAAGCTGCCCGGGATCAGACTGGCTGGCGCCGGCATCGCACGCATGCACGAGGCGCGGAGCGTGCCTAATTGTTGCTATTCTGCCCGGGGAACATTGTTAAAAGGAACTGAGAGGCCTGCGAGCCTCAGAGCTGTGACGGAGTGAAAAAGACTGCAAATAAAGACCTGTTGGAACCACGAGATGTTCTGTGCTCATTCGCCATTAAGCCGAGGACTCAACACTGGCAACGAAGGTGGGATGGCTTACAACAGATAGAGAAGAATTGTAAGCTTACCCAGGAGTCCTGAAGAGAGGAAGACGGTGTTAAATTCAGCACCTGGCCTGCCAGTACAGTGTCGCTGGAGGTAAGCTGGCTGATAGACCCCTTCCTTACAAGAAAAAAAATGGCGAAGATAGGGAGACTGTTTGAATTCAATGTCACGCACCCAGAAAGATGGGAGTCTTATATGGCCAGGGTAGAAAACTATTTTAGAATAAATCAAGTAAGAGAAGATGGCTTAAAGGCCACTACTTTGCTGTGTGTCTGTGGTCAAGATGCATTTGAAATTGCTGAAAATTTAGCAGCCCTTGCTCCTCTTGAATCTGTCACTTACACAGATTTAAAAAAACTATTGAAGGAACATTTTCAGCCTAAGTTGTCTATTATTGCATGGAGACACACTTTTGAACAGAGGGATCAAAGAGCTGGTGAATCAGCTAAAGAATACATTGCAGCCTTGAGAAGAGCAGCTAAGCCTTGTGATTTTAAAGACTTAGAAGAAAGGTTGAGAGACCGATTTGTATGTGGGCTTAGGAACAGAGACTTGCAGCAGAGACTTTTTGCAAAGGAAGACATATCATTCCAAGATGCCTTGAGAGAGGTCACTGCAGAAGAGGCAGCAAGTGGGGCAGTCAAGAACATGAGGCCTATCAGGAACAACCTAGAAGCTGTTTCCATGCACCATGAGGGAGTCCAGGAGAGCTCAGAAGAAGATCCTGAAGATGAGGTGGATCATCTCTACCCAGCCAAAGAAAGAAAGCAGAAGGAAGGCAGAGAAAAGCCTTTAGCTGTACCCAAGTGCTTCGGGTGTGGAGGACCGACTGCAGGTTCCATTCTGCAATCTGTAGAGCATGTGGAAAGCAAGGCCACATAGCAGCTGTGTGTCTGGGCCATCAGAAGGTACAACCCTGAGAAGAATGGCGCCTGAAAGGTACCAGAGTCCCCAGCCAAAACAGGGTGGGTTTCTGTGCATCACGAAGAAGCATTTATAGGACAGGCACACACAAGCCACTTAAAAAGAAACTGTCACTTAAGGTGAAGTTGCAAGGAGTTCCATTGGTTATGGAACTAGACACTGGGTCTGCACTTTCAATTATTTCCATTCACACATTCAGAAAGATTTGCTCTAGCAGTGGGTTCCAGGCCAAGCTTAGGCCATCCAGTATAGTTCTAACAGACTTTCAAAATTCCAAGGTGTGTGTTAAGGGGGAGGCCACCCTTAATGTACAATACAAGGATTTTGAAGGTCCATTAGATGTATTGGTAGTTGGGGGTGAGCGCACGAGTCTCATTGGACTCGATTGGTTTGAGGCCTTGGGAATACAGGTTACAGGGCTTCACAGTTTGCAAACATTAGGTCTACAGGAAGTCTGCAAAGAATTTGCAGATGTCTTCAGCCCTCAGCTGGACCCCACTGTCACTCCTATCAGGGTAAAGGCAAGGAGAGTACCCTTTGCTTTTAAAGGGAAAATTGATGCTGAATTGGACAAATTGATTCAGCAAGTGTCTTAGAACCTGTTGACTCAAGTCCTTGGGAAACTCCCATAGTCACGCCTCTTAAGGCTAATGGGGACATTCGCATCTGTGCAGATTACAAATGCACTCTAAACAAGGCATTGCAACAGCATGCATATCCTGTACCTGTAGTCAGTCATATTTTTGCCTCCCTCAAGGGGGGGCGTGTTTTTGCAAAGCTGGATTTAACACAGGCTTATCAACAGTTACCTGTTGATGAAACTGCTGCTGTAGCACAAACCATTGTAACACACAGGGGGGCATTCAAAGTCAAAAGACTACAATTTGGAGTAGATGTGGCTCCTGGAATTTCCCAAAGCGTAATGGAAAACACCCTAAGGGGTATACTAGGGGTTTGCCCCTATTTTGATGATGTCTTAATAGCAGGAGACTCCACTCAAAATTTAGCTGAGAGGTTGAGGGCTGTTCTGCTGCATTTCAGGAAAACAGACCTCAAGCTTTAAAAAGATAAATGTAAAATTGGAGTGTCTTCTACAGATTTCCTGGGATTCAGAATAGATGCCAAGGGCATTCATCCTGCTGAGTCTAAATTAAAGGCTATTCTGCAAGCTCCTAGGCCTAAGTCTAAAGCTGAATTACAAGCTTTTCTGGGCCTCTTGAACTTCTACAATGCATTCATCCCTAACAAAGCTAATGTAGCTGAGCCACTTCATCGGCTATTGGACAAACAGGCAGTGTGGCAGTGGTCACAAGCACATGAAGCAAGCTTCAATGAGGTTAAGGCCTTACTTACATCCAATGATGTGTTTTCACATTTTAATGAAACTCTTCCTGTGTGCATCACTTGTGATGCTTCCCCTTATGGGGTGGGAGCAGTACTTAGCCATCTAAGACTTGATGGAACTCAGGTTCCTGTTGCATATTACTCCAGAACTTTGTCTTCTGCTGAGCGAAACTATGCTCAGATAGACAGAGAAGCCTTAGCCATTGTTGCTGGGATTAAAAAATTCCATGATTTTCTATATGGCAGACATTTCATGGTCTACACTGACCATAAGCCTTTGTTGGGGTTGTTTACTACAAACAAACAACCCCCCCCCATATCATCTCCCCCAGAATGCTGAGATGGTCCATCTTTCTGTCAGCCTATGGCTTTTCTTTGGTTCACAAACCTGGCAAGGAAATGGGCCATGCTGATGGCCTTAGTAGATTACCTTTACAAATGGTAGAGGCTGACCCCGCCCCTGCCATCAACATCCTTTCCATTCAGGCGTTGCCTGAGTCGCCTTTAAATGCCAGGGATGTGGCTGCTGAATCAGCCATGGACCTCACACTCTCTCATGTATTATCCTGGGTTTTGTCTGGATGGCCAGAGAGTTGTCCAGGTACTGAGTTTCAGAGTTTCTGGCTTAAAAAACATGAGTTATCCACTTTTCAGGGTTGTCTGCTGTGGGGCAGCAGAGTTGTTATTCCTACCTCAATGAGGCCTAGGGTCTTGGCTTCCCTTCATGAGGGCCATCCTGGCATTGTCAGAATGAAGGCACTTGTGCACAGCCATTTGTGGTGGCCTGTGTTAGACAGGGAAATAGAGGCTAAGGTGCACCGATGCCACCTGTGTCAGCACACACGCCCAGAAATGCCCCAGGCTCCTGTACATAGATGGGAGGAAATACAGTCACCTTGGTCTAGGGTGCACATTGATTACGCTGGGCCCTTTCAGGGTCAATTCTTCCTGGTCCTTGTTGACAGCTATTCAAAGTGGCTTGAGGTTGTACCTGTCTCTTCAACCACTGCTGCCAAGACCATTCAAGTACTGAGGGGGATTTTTGCTGCACATGGGCTTCCTGATGTTCTGGTGTCTGACAATGGCCCTCAATTCACTTCTTTTGAGTTTCAAGCTTTCTTACAGGCCAACATGATTTGTCATGCCATCTCTGCACCATTCCACCCTTCCACCAATGGTATGGCTGAACAGGTGGTCCGCATGACCAAGGATGCTTTAAAGAAATTGACCTACGGGGACTGGCACCACAGGTTGGCAGACTTTCTTCTTGCTTACCGCACCACACCTTCAACTTTCACTGGGAAGAGCCCAGCTGAACCCCGTTGGGGGCGCAAACTGATCACCAAACCTGACAGGTTGCACCCGGACAAACTGCCTCCTAAGGCCACCCAACCCAGGGCACCATGGTATCTGCAAGTGGGTGCCCCGGTATGGACCTGTAACTACGGGCCTGGTCACTTGTGGGTTCCTGCTGTAGTATGCAAGGTTACTGGCCTTTTGTCATATGAGGTCTCTTTGGATGACGGTCGTGTCCTTCGGCGGCATATCGACCAGCTGCGTACGAGACTGGACTTAGCCTCTGGAACTCCTGGGCCTTTTCCGGGGGGAGGGGGACCACTATGGGCAAAGGAAAGGGTGTTGGCAGCAGCCGGGGCCAAATGGAGAGGCCACAGATGGCCTATTCCAAGGTTCCGCAAGTGTTCCAAACAGGAATCCAAGGGAACAAGAAATCACACAGGCACCAGTGCCTACTCCAGCCAGGGAGTCACCCAGGGGGCATACTCATTATTCACAACTACCATTCAGCACTCCAGTCAGGGAGAATAACCGGGAGCATCCTAATAACCCAAACATTGCAAGAGAGGTGGCACACAAACAGTCTAGTTGGCCCAGTACTGCTACTGTTTCCAGAAGGAAGCCTTCACACAGGGAGGTGGTCGGAGAGGCAAATCCCAATTCTGACACCTCCAACACAGATTGGGGGGCAACTGAGTTTTGGAGCAATGCAGAAACCCCAGACAATCCCATTACGGGGCTGGGGAGTGAAGGGATTCATTCCCTTGATAGGTCCATTGTGGGCTTGGAAGGCTCTACAGAAATGCCAAACAGTGGCAGGCTTATAGAGGGGCCAGAGAGCCTACAATTAGGCAGGTCAACCAGGTTCATGGGAGAACAAAGTCCTGCTCTGACGAGCCCAGTGGGCAAGCAAGCAGACCAGGCAATGGGGCACAGTTCACGGGGAGCACCAGGGTTTGAAAAGGGGGCAACTCCATGTCATCCTCTGTACAAGAAGAAATAGGGGATTCTCAGAATCTAAGGAGGTCACAGAGAGTAAAAAGATCTCCCAGGTATCTTGAGGACTTTGTAACTCTGCTGGCAAAGCAGAAACAGTGAGAGGGTGCTTGCTGTTGTGGAAATTGGAAATACGGGCATTGGGTATTAATCCCAGAACAATAGCCCGGTAACATTGTGGCGTGGGTATGGCCCAGCTGCAATAGATGTGCTGGTTGGAGGTTGGCACACCACGCTCGTGTTGAGGTCGTGTATAACTACCAATATAGTTTATAAGTCTTAGCCGTGGGGGAAGGGGTGTTGTGTCCTGAGCATGCAAAGGCAGGCTCGGGACGTTGCAATGATCCCGGGCAGTTGCAAGCTGCCCAGGACCAGACTGGCTGGCGCTGGCATCGCACACATGCGCGAGACGCAGAGCGTGCCTAATTGTTGCCGTTCTGCCTGGGGAACGTTGTTAAAAGGAACTGAGAGGCCTGCGAGCCTCAGAGCTGTGACAGAGTGAAAAAGACTGCAAATAAAGACCTCTTGGAACCACGAGATGTTCTGTGCTCATTCGCCATTAAGCCAAGGACTCAACATTCTCTATCCTACTTATTAACTTTCTTGGGGAAAAAATTTCCCAAGAAGCAAAAAACCTCCGAATGTGAAGAAGGTGGATTTTTGTCTCACCCTTTTACTAATGGAAGCGGCGAATTAAATCTTTTATGGAGAACCAAAACATAGAGAAATAATAATAATAATAATCCCCCAGTGAGGCACTACCTTGACGTGGTTGTGGGGCTTGTGTACTCTGAGGAAGATGAGAGCTATGCCAGAGGTTCAACCATACTGGACAGGTCTCATCAGACAAAGAGTGTCTCTCCCATAAAAAATATGGTGAGACGTAAATTGCAGAATGCCATACCGGCTCGGATGTCGCCCGGATTAACAAGGTCCGCGCTAGATATTGGAGTGTCTGGATATCTGGTGAAAAATGGGTTACAGGACTCAGGACTGTTGGCTGAGCAACCAGGGCCAGCAGCTGCAGAACTACTGGAAGAAAAGGTGTTTACCCATTGCAGATACACAGTGATTGAAAACATAGAAATAATGATCTGTTACTACAGATCAAGTCCAACAAGAAGAGGATATCTAAAATGAATGCACCAGTTCTGGAAAGAACAACATCCAGAATCAGAAATAACAGAACAGAGACTAGCAGATCAACGCAGAATTATAATATGAAATAAAGTATTCACAGAAACAGAATTGGACGAACTGCAAAGGTTTACCCAGGGCAAAGAAATCAAAGCCTTACAAGAAGTAATTCAGAATGTAGAGGCAAACCAGGGGGAGTTGGCAGTGAAGGAAACCAGCAGAGATATACAACTGTTCTCATTTGGAAACCAGGCACCTCTTCCTCAGGAAGAACAAAACCCTCTAACTAAAGAAATAAAAGAATTGAAACAAAGAATAACTGAGCATCTAGAACAGCACAAAAACAGAATAAGGCTGCCTGCATTGAAGCTTGTTCCAAAGAAATAGCTAGCACAAGCATTAAAAATGCAAATACTGCAGTATCAAGTATAAGCACCAATTCACTGCAAGAAACAAACCAACTAATGTACAGCACAACTGCAGTTATAATTGAATACCTGGGATGCAAAATCAACAAAGAAGAAAAACAAACAAACAGTGCACCACAAAAATGGAAGATTAGACTAGAAAATAAGATCAGCAAGTTAAGATCACATGCAAGCAAGCTAGAACAGATGAAAGAAAAGAAGCTGAAGAACAAGAAGACCAAAGAATACTTAATCAAGAAATACCACTTAGAAACAAGGAAGATCAAGGAAGCACTGGAAATAATAAAGCAACAAATAACAGCTATAGCCAGGAAAATCAGTAAATATGAAGCTCGAATTGCAAACTATAGGCAGAACCTCCAATTTCAATCCAATCAGAAACGTTTCTACCAATCCATCAATGGAGAAACTGCAATGAATCAGTCTGTACCTGACAAGGAAGAAATAGTACAGTTCTGGAAGCAGATATGGGATAACCCAAAGAAATACAACAAGGATGTGGCTTGGTTAAAAGAGGTGGATGCAAATAAAACAAAAGTTGAAATGAAAGAACTAGTAATAACAACAAAAATGGTAGAAAAAAGAGCAAGGAAAATCAAAAACTGGTCAGCACCAGGTGAAGATGAACTGCATGGGTTTTGGTTGAAACATCTAACTGTTATACACCCACTCATTGCCAAGCAGTTCAACAATATACTACAAGGAGGAGAAATTGAAAAGTGGCTAACAACTGGGAAAACCTACCTAATAATGAAAAATCCAGCAAAAGGGGCAACACCAGGCAACTACAGGCCAATTACCTGCTTACCAACAACTTTCAAATTACTAACTGGTGTGGTAGCTGATGCAGTACAACAGCATCTAGTTGAAAACAATCTCTTTCCACCTGAGCAGAAAGGAAACCGCCCCAATAGCAGAGGAACAAAAGATCAACTCCTAATAGACAAAATGATCTTGGAAAACTGCAAGAGAAGGAAGACCAACCTGAATGTGGCATGGATTGACTACAAAAAGGCATTTGACTCTCTGCCACATGATTGGATAATCAAGTGCCTAGAAATAACAGGAGTCAGTAGAAACATCAGAAAATTTGTGCAAAGATCGATGGCACAATGGAAGACACAGTTGCAGATCAATGGTGAGAAGCTGGGAGAGGTTAATATCAAGAGAGGAATATTTCAAGGAGATTCATTATCACCATTACTATTTGTTATTGCACTGTTTCCTCTGTCAACAATACTGAATAACTCAGGACATGGCTATCAAACATCAAAAACATCTGCCAGACTATCCCACCTCCTTTACATGGATGATCTGAAGCTGTATGGAAAAACATCATCTGAAATAGAATAGCTGCTCAACACTGTCCGTATATATAGCCAAGATATTGTTATGGAGTTTGGCTTGGACAAATGTGCCACACTTACTATCAAACAAGGAAAAGTAGTGAAAATAACATTAGGAGTCTGGATGAGGAAGATTACTACAAATACTTGGGTATCCTTCAAGCTGACAACATCAAGCACACTGAAGTCAAGAAAAAGATTAGAGGTAAATACATCAAGATAGTGAAGAAGATCCAAACTCAATGGAGGAAATACCATAAAGGCAATCAACACCTGGGCAATTCCAGTCATTAGGTACACAGCTGGAATAGTGGACTGGACTCAAGCAGAACTAAAAGCAATGGATAGGAAGACCAGAAAAATAATGACAATGAATCATGCCCTTCATCCATGCAGTGACATTGACAGACTTTATCTACCAAGGCAAATAGGTGGGCATGGAATGCTACAAGTACATCAGATGGTTGAAGAAGAAAAAATGGCTTCGGAAGAATATCTGAAGAACAA
Source organism: Crotalus tigris (assembly GCF_016545835.1). Lineage (NCBI taxonomy): Eukaryota > Metazoa > Chordata > Lepidosauria > Squamata > Viperidae > Crotalus > Crotalus tigris. The sequence continues at coordinate 950,583 of NW_024096816.1, read as the reverse complement.
TGATGAAGATGCACTGAAATTAGTATATCAGGAAGGCTTACTGACTACTGGCCTACAAGAAAGACCAAATGAAGAACAGAATAGAGGCATGGGAAGACAAAGCACTACATGGCCAATAGATTAAAAAAAATAGCTGGGAAAGCAGATAATAACAAGACCTGGCAATGGCTAAGAGCAGGAATATTGAAGAAAGAGACCGAGGGACTAATTCTGGCTGCACAAGACCAAGCCTTAAGGACAAATGCATATAAAATCAAAATTGAGAAGACAGCAACAGACAGTAAGTGCCGCCTATGCAAAGAAGCTGAAGAAACAGTGGACCACCTGGTAAGCTGTTGCAAGAAGATTGCACAGACTGACTATAAGCAGTGGCATGACAAAGTAACAACAATGATGCATTGGAAGATCTGCAAAAAATATCATTTGCCTGTAAGCAAAAACTGGTGGGATCATAAAATAGAGAAAGTCATAGAAAATGATAAAATTAAACTGCTCTGGGACTTCAGAATTCAAACAGACAAGCACCTGCAACATAACACCCCAGACTTAACAATTGTCGATAAGAAAGACAAAAAAGTCTGGATAGTGGACGTGGCAGTGCCTGGAGATAGCAGAATAGAAGAGAAAGAACTGGAGAAGATAACAAAATACAAAGACCTACAAATAGAAATAGAAAGACTGTGGCAAAAGCAAGCAAGGGTAGTACCAATAGTCATAGGCTCCTTGGGTGCAATCCCAAAACAACTGGAGCACCACTTGAACACCATTGACATTGACAAATTTGCTATTAGTCAATTGCAAAAGGCGGCCTTACTAGGAACTGCTTCCATCCTGCGACAATATCTGTAATACCATCAAACATCCACATCTGCCTATCCCAGGTCCTGGGTAAGGACTCGATAGGTAGACAAAATGCCAAATCCAGTCTGAACATCTGACTGTGTGATGATCCATAATAATAAAGTTGGAAGGTACCTTGGAGGTCATCAAGTCCAACCCCCTTCTCAGGCAGGTAACCCTATACCATTTCGGACAAATGGCTGTCCAGTTTCTTCTTAAAAACTTCCAGTGTTGGAGCATTCACTGCTTCTGGAAGCAGGTTGTTCCACTGGTTAATTGTTCTAACTATCAGGAAGTTTCTCCTTAGTTCTAGGTTGCTTTTCTCTTTGATTAGTTTCCATCCATTGTTTCTTGTCCTGCCTTCAGGCACTTTGGAAAATAGCTTGACTCTCTCTTCTTTGTGGCAGCCCCTGAGATATTGGAACACTGCTATCATGTCCCACCTTGTCCTTCTCTTCGTTAAACTAGACATACCCAATTCCAGCAACCGTTCCTTATGTGTTTTAGCCTCCAGTCCCCTAATCATCTTTGTTGCTTTTCTGTGTACTCTTTCTAGAGTCTCAACATCTTTTTTACATCGTGGTGACCAAAACTGATGCAGTATTCCAAGTGTGGCCTTACTAAGGCATTGTAAAGTGTTATTAATACTTCACGTGATCTTGATTCTATCCCTCTGTTAATGCACCTAGCACTGTGTTGGCTTTTTTGGCAGCTGCAGCACACTGCTGGCTCATATTTAAATGATTGTCCACTAGGACTCCGAGATCTTCTCACAGTTATTACTATTGAGCAAGGTGCCCCCTATATTATATTTGTACATTTGGTTTTTCTTGCCTAAATGTAGAACTTTACTTTTTTCACCATTGAATTTCATTTTGTTAGATAGCGCCCAGTGTTCAAGTCTGTCCAGATCCTTCTGTATCTTAAGCCTGTCTTCTGGAGTGTTGGCTATTCCTGCCAGCTTGGTGTCGTCTTCAAATTTGATGAGTTCCCCTCGTCCAAATCATTGATGAAGATGTTGAAAAGCACTGGGCCCAGAACAGAGCCCTGGGCACCCCACTACAAACTTCCCTCCATGTAGATGTGGTTCCATTGAGGACCATACGCTGAGTATGGCTGGTCAGCCAGCTACAGATCCATCTGGTGGTGATGCTGTCTAACCCATATTTTTCTATCTTATCAAGTAGTAGGTTGTGATCTACTTTGTCAAATGCCTTACTAAAGTCCAAGTAAATTATATCCACAGCATTCCTCTGGTCCACTAATTTTGTCACCTGGTGAAAGAATGCAATAAGATTTGTCTGGCATGATCTGTTTTTGACAAATCCGTGTTGGCTTTTAGTAATGACTTTGTGAATGAAATGAAATGAATATAAAATCTAAATTTGGATAAGTTTGGAATTGTTGAATGTTTAAGATTCTTATTTTAAAGGCAATTTTCTATTTTAATAATTTGAAAAATAAACTGGTGGTGATATCTAGTGGTGAATAAAGACTATGACAGCCATGGCTTTTATATAGGACTTAGCAAAATCTGGAAAAAACTTATCGGTGTTTGTGACCTTCAAAGCTATAACAATAGAGAACAGCTGTGACAAAAAAAGAATACAATTTGGGTTGCAGACAAAGAGAGGATTATAAACTTCAGGAAACGTTTTTGAACCTTTTTGGATTATAAATATCTACTAAACTGTAACTCTAAAGCTATTTGCTGAGAAAAGAAAACCTTGATTCTTGACCACTATGGAAAATCAGAGACTTGCAGAAAGAACTTATCAAGAAAAAATGAATACCTTTCAAGAGGAGATATATGAGATGCTGCAACTAATTCAAACAACAATGACTTCAAACCACAAAGAAATCCAAAATAATCCAAAATAACTTTGAAGACATAAACTAATTCATCTCCAATTTAACTTTACAATAACAAAAATCCCAGGAAATAACAATAGAGAAGGAGCAGATAAAACAGATAACTGAACACAAATTTGAAAATAAAGACTCAAATATGGAACTTAACACAACAAAGAAGTATGATTTAACCCAAGTGGAAAAAAATTACAAGAAATATTGGTTTTGGAAAAGGCAACTTACACTTTCAGCCTCAAAAGCTTAATGACTTGGAGAGGATCTGCAAAGATGAGTTCAGCAAAATCCCTCTTGAGATGTGTGCAAATCTGGTGGCCAACTAAAGAAATGTCTGACCTCTGTGATTCCCAACAAAGGGTTCCACCACCAAGTACTAAGTCATGTTTTGCCAAGGGGTAAAATACTTATTTCACTCATTAAAATGCAAATCAATTTAGAACTTTTTTGAAATATCGTTTTTTGGGGGGATTCTTTTGTTGTTATTCTGTCTCTCATTGTTACCATAAACCTACCATTAAAATTATTGGCTGATCATTTCTTTGTCAATGGGCAAACATACAAAATCAGCAGGGGATCAAATACCTTTTTCCCTCACTGTATATGATAAGTTAAGGTTAATATAGATTTTAATAAGCATTTCATTAGTTATGCTATGTTGAGGGAATGGAATAGGCATAAAGCAAGATTGACTCTCAAAATTCCTGTTGCTGTGATCAACACGACAAACACAGCTGAGAGATCAACTGCATGATGGGCTGACAGCATGTTGAACTACAATAGCGAGGGGATAGGTCAGGCGGCAACATCGGACAGTCGGGTGTTACATGACAAACATGTCCAACAGACGGAGTGGGTGGGGGAAGTCAGAACAGTGAGAGCCAGGCAGATTTCAGCCAATACAACTGAATTAGGAGCGATACATCCAATCAGATGCGGGCGGTGAGAGGACGAACCTATAACGCACTCAATGGCCAAATTACTGATACTTAAAGAGCTATAAAGGCGAAATCTTCCCAATGTTAGCTTACACTTTGACCACGTTTTATATATATATAAAACCATCCATTTTGAATGCTTAGCAGAAAGAGGAAACTTGAGCGTTCGTAAGGTTGATGCTATATGGAACAAAAATGCACCCAGACCGGGTGGCTTCACAGGTGTCACAGCCGTCGGCACCTAGGAGACTACAAGTGGGAGATCCGGTCTGGGCAAGGAACTATGGACCAGGACATATCTGGGTCACAGCAGTGGTATGCAAGGTCTCTGGGCCGCTGTCATACGAAATGGCTTTGGATGATGGTCGTGTGATCCGATGTCACATTGACCAACTGCGCTGGAGGCTTCCCAGCAACTCTTCCGCTCCTAGCTCTGCTCTTGGGGGGGGGAGGACCACAATTACGATTGTGGACCATGGTCTCTCCAACATCCCCAGGCTTCAGCTACTGCTCCAAACAGGGAGTCCACAGAAAGGGGGTTCGCTATGGAGGCCTCCAGCATTCAGGCCACTCCAGCTGCTGGTTTAGGGCTCAAGGGACAGTGCTCCCAAGAGGAGTCCATTGGGGACTTGGGGAATTCCACCCCACCACTGGACTTGGGGAATTCTACCCCCCCCCCAAAGAACCCTGGCTTGGATTTAGCAGATCCAGCCAATCAGCAGCTGGATGGGTCCCCTGGAGTGGGGAGCATGGCGATAGCATGACTGTAGTGTTGTGTATATATAGATGCAACGTACGCAATGTAATGGACTGTTGGAACTCATTGCTTTGTCTCAATGCCTCTTTTCCTGAAACAGAACAACTGAATTTAAGACACAAACTTAAGTTATCCCACTGTATGATTTCCTCAATGTAGATATAGTTCCATTCAGTGCTACATGTTGAATGGAGTTGATCAGCCAGTTACAAAACCAGCTGGTGGTGATGATTTCTATCCCACATTTTTCTACCTTACCAAGAAGTAGGTTGCAATCTACTTTGTCAAATGCCTTATTCAAGTCCAACTATACTATGTCTACACCATTTGGCTGCTCCACTAATTTAGTCACTTGCTCAAAGAATACAATAAGTTTGGTATGGCATGATCTGTTTTTGACAAACCCATGTTGGCTTCCAGTTGGCTTGCTTGTTTATAGGTGTTCTCATATCTTTTGCTTGATTATCTTTTCTAGGATCTTCCCGGGTATCAACTTCAGACTGATTGGTTTGTAGTTTCCTGGATCCATTTTTTTTACTTTTTATTTTTTTTTATTTTTATTTTTTTTACTTTTTTGAAGACAGGTACCACATTAGTTCTTTTCCAATCCTCTGACAGTTCCTTAGTGCTCAAGATATAGTTCAGTTGGGACTTCCGGTGGATCTGCGCAGGCAATGGTGGCTACTTTGTAGCCGTCCTCCTGGGTAAGTGTAATGAATCGCTATGAACAGCGGACACCAGCTGTTCAGCGGTTCAAAATCCCCCTCCCGGGCAAAGGGGGGGGAAGAGGGTTGTCTGAATAGTGGTAGAGCCACTTACGCACCCCCAATATTTTTTTGGGGTGTGTGAAAGGAGTGCTCCCACGGAGTTCAGACTGTCTCCGCTTCCCAGCTGCTTTTGTCCCTAGGGACAAAACAAGCTGTTGCAACCACCTCCGCGTTTAAAGAGATCTGGTGAGTTTTTTTAGAAGCGGACAGAGTTGACTATAGGATTTAACTTTTGCTTTTTTTGACTTTATATGGATTTTGTTTAAAGATTTATTTTTACGTTTATATTCCCTCTTTTTATTTTTTATTTTTTGCTGAAAGGGAAAGTAAAATGGCGATCGGCAGACTTTCCGGTGTTTTTTCTATTTTTTTATCTTTTTTTCCTTTTGGGAAGCTAGAACGGTGATCGGTAGGTTTTTTGCTGTTTTTTTTCCCTTTTTCTTTTCTTTTCTTTTCCTTTTAATGATTGGAATGATGTTTTTTTCTTTTTTTCTTTTTTTTGATGAAAGTGAAAAGAAAATGGCGATCGGCTTTTATGGATTTTAGAAGCATTTTTGGTGTTTCTTTTTTTCCCTTTCCTTTTTTCTTTTTTGTTTTTTTTATGATAGGAATGGAGTGTTAGTATTATTATTTTTGTTTAATTTTGTGTTTTGTATTTTGTACTTTTTGGTATTTTTAAAAAATGGAATGGATTTTTTCTATTTAATTATTATTATTATTATTATTATTATTTCTTCTCCTTTTTCTTTTTCTTTTTTGAACTCCCTTTTTTTTATCATAATGATCCCCTCTTGAAGGATTTTTTTTTTTGAATTTATGGAGCTAATTTCTTATTTTTTTTGTTTAATTCTTGTAATCTTTAAGAAGGAGTAAAGTTTTTTTTTAAGATGGCTCCAAAGCGTCCAGTAATCTCTACAGTTTCCAAGGTGACTTCTTCTTCGGTGTTATCATCAGGGCAACAATCTAAATTAATAGTTTCACCTTCTTCCTTGCTACAGTCAACAATGGTGAAGGACTTGCAAGATATGAGGGGAGATGTTATACTTCAAATTAGGGGAGAAATGAAAGAGATTTTAGAGGAAAATAATAAGACTTTGAAGCAAGAGATAGTTTTGACTTTAAAAGGAGTTGCCTCTGTTCTTGAAAAGTTGAATTCTCGCGTAGAAGAGGTAGTAGAAAAATTGGAATTGATGGAGGAAAAATTTGAAAGTATGGAAAAAGAGATGAAAAACTTTCAAGATGAGATTCTTATGCTTCAATATAAACAAATGGAATATGCCTTAAGAATCAGAGGTTTACATGAGTCTGTGCAAGGAGATTTGAGAGAGATGGTGGCAAAGGACTTTGCTGTGATTCTGAATAGAGAAGAAGAGGAAATACTTAGTGGAATTGATCAGACATTTAGAGTTCACTCTGTGGTGGCAGAGCAAAAGAATTTGCCAAGAGATGTGGTAATTTACTTTGGGAAAAGATCCCTGCGCAATGAAATTATACAAGCCTTTTATAAGAAGAGGTTTCAAATTGCTTCACAAGATGTTATAATTTTAAAGGAGATCCCACCAAAAATTTTAAGAAGAAGAAAGGAGTTTGCTTTTTTAGCAGACGAACTTAAAAAGAGACAAATTTTGTTTAGATGGGATGTTCCGACTGGAATGGTGGTGAGCTATCTGGGGATACGTTATAGTCTTAATACTGTTTCTAAAGCAAAAGATTTTTATACTTCGGTCCTGGGGGTATGCTCATCGTCACCTACCATGCTTAAAGCTTTGGAAGAAAAAAAGGCAGAATTGCAGTTTGAGGGGCCCCAACAAGTAGAGATGGAGGAGCAGAAGACAACCTGTGCAACATATAATTGTAAAGAAAAGGATCAACAGAAGAAGTTTAAGGAAGTTCCACAAGTATTGGTTCCTGAATCTGAGGGAGAAGTAGGATTTATAAATTCTTTGGAGCAACCTTTAATGCCAGAATTGCAGTCTGAAGAGTCTATATTAATTAAAAATGGGAGGTCTCAACAAGTAGAGATGGACGAGCAGAAGATAACCTATGCAATACATAACTGTAAAGAAAAGGATCAACAGAAGAAGTTCAAGGAAGTTCCACAAGAGATGAAAGACCAGAAGACAACTTGTCCAACATATAAACGTAAAGAAAAGGAGGTTGAGGAAGCTTCACAGGTATTGGTTCCTGAGACTTGTGTAACGTATAAATGTAAAGAAAAAGTAACATATAAACGTAAAGAGAAAGACCAACAGAAGAAGGAGGTGGAGGAAGCTTCACAGGTATTGGTTCCTGAGTTTGTGGGAGAACCAGGACTTACAAATTTTTTGGAGCGATCTTCAAGGGCAGATTTTAACGCATTTCTTTCGATGCTTATGGGCAAGAGAGACTGATAAGGATTGTGTTTATAGTGGACGTAACCAGTTATTGGACAGAAGATTATGGAGACTGAATGAAAATTTTAGATAAGAAGTTTAAGTTTAAGTAATAGGTTTGGAGTATATTATAATGTCTTTAATGTTTGGGTTTTTTTAATTATTATTATTATTATTATTAAGATGCAATTTGTTATTGGTAAAGATGTATATTACAATGTGTTTAAGATAGTATTTGTTATTGGTAAAGATTTAAATGCGTATAAGGGGATCTTAATGTTTTAAGTTTTAAGTAATGTTCAAATTTGTGTCTTGGAGGGAGTTTATAAAGAATGATGGAATATAAGTATGACATGAAAAGGTTTAGAGTATATTATAACGTGTTTAATGATTGGATTTTTTTAATTATTATTGTTATTATTATTATTTTTAAGAGAAGATAATTTGTTTAAAGTTTAAGTTTAAGTATTTAGCTTAAGTATTTAAAGAGTGTTTTGTTTCAATGATATAATGAAGGTTTATATGTTTATTTTTTTGTTTTATGAAAAAGAAAGAGGGAGAGATTAGATTTATATTGTACGTATAGATGTTCAAAGAAAGTAATGTTTAAATTTGTGTCTTGGAGGGAGTTTATACAGAATGATGAATAATATTATAAGTATGATGTTAGAAAATGTTTAGAGTATATTATAATGTGTTTAAGGACTGTAATTATTATTTTTTTTAGAGAAGATAACCTATTTAATTTAAGGTATTTAGATTTGTTTAGGATTTATATGTGTTTTAAGTTTTTCTTTTTTTTTTTTTGAAAAATTTTAACTAAGCCTGTACTCAACTCTGGGAAGGTTGGGGGAGGGTTTGGGAGGTTTGGGGAGGGGGGGTAGGGTATGGGAGGGTGGGGGGGTCTCGGGGAGGGGATTTGTTTTGTAAAATTTAAAAAATTTTCAATAAAAAAAATAAAAAAAAAAAAAAGATATAGTTCAGTTGTTCTGAGAGAATGTCTGCCAGGCCCTTCAGCACTCTGGGATGTAATATATCTGGTCATGGGGATTTGAACTCATCTGCTCCCTCTTCTTCTCTTCCCCTCTGATCATTTGCACACATTTGATGCCTGCAGTCACCAGTTTCACCTGACTCACAGATCTAATCACCCTCTTGACCTTGCTCTCATCCTTGACCTCTATCTTCACCTTGACCCAAATATTTAATGCTACGAAAAGCCCAAAGCCTCATTCCAGGGACTTTGGGGGAGTCATTGCTTTACCAAGGAGCAAGAAAGTTGGGAACACTAAGCAACTCAGTGAAACTAAGCCTTTCGTTCTTCAAGCCTTTCTTGGGACCTTCCTACGGCCTCACTGGTGTTTTGGAAGAAGGACATGTCTCCCATTACTCTGCCACCCAATTCGTTTTGCTTTTACCAAGGGCATCAGAGCAGAGGGTGCTGCTCCTCCACCTCCACCACTAGTTTAGAAAATTAGGTAAATTGTTTTCCTTCCTTCTCCATCTCTACTAACTCTAGCAAACTTACTCTTCAATTGTGGGAATTAGTGTGCCTTTCCATCCTTGTGCATATAATATTCTTGCTACTGTCGAAATATATAATAACAAAGTTCCAAATACCCTTTCAAATTCTTCCATGAAACTTAAAATGAAAACTACTGGTTTCAGTTATATACTTATTGTAAAACATCTTCTAAACTAAAGTAGAAATCTGATCTCAGTATTTCTTTGCTTTATCACAAGTACACCAGATATTGTAAAAAGTACCCTCCCTGTTACCGTGGAGCTGCTGCAATGGTCATAAGTATGGGAAAAGGTCATAAGTCAATTTTTTTCAGTTCCATTGTCTCTTTGAACACTCACTAAATGAATGGTTGTAAGTCAAAGACTATTTGTATAGCTGAGCTTTATCTTCCTTGACTGGTAGAGTTTGGGCAGTAATTCGGTAAGGAATTTTCTTTACCCCATTGGGACATGACAAATCCTGAGGCTGCAATCTTTTACAACCATAGCAGATTAGTTGTTCAACAAACTAAGACATCTTTTGTCTACATTTCAGTGTGGAAGGCATTCCCTGCTCTTCAACAACACGTTATGCCATAATGTCACACCGTTTCTTTCTCCCTTATTTGTTTGCTTATTTAGGTCTTCAAGCTGATGTGGTTGCTTGGGCAGAAGTAGCACAAAACCAAGTATACAACTATTACCTAAGACCCCGCAATGGAGCATAAAAGAATTTCTTAAGATTTTTTTCCAAGCAAAATACTGTGGGATATTCCTTAGAATAACTTTTTCTGATGACTCAATATCAGGATAGGATAATAAAAGAATGGAAGATGCATCAAGAAGAAATCTGCATGAGAGAAAGAGGATCCCGGACCATTATTTTTGTTAAACAAACAGATCAACAAGCTATTAATTTTAGTAACCAGCATAAAACAGAAAGACTACACAATAAAATCAAATTATTAGAAAGTGAGTCATATAGGACCTGATACTGTGCATACACAGAGCTAAAAATGAGGTATACTATTGTGGACACTATTATATCTAGGCCAATAAAGGGGTGTAATTGAACAATATACACAGATTAAAATATAATTTACAAAACCAATATCCATATAAGCCTGAACCTATTTAATTCCCCCCCCCCCAAGTTTCAAACACACAGTTCCTGTTTCTCCTTTATTACAGTATCTAAATTTATAAGGGTATGTAAATAGTTAACATAACACAAATCATCCTATAAAATGTTAAAATCTCAGCTATGAATCAGGCTGCCAATCCACACTGGTCCCTCGCTCAGGAACTTCCAGTTGCTTGGATCAGCTGGACTCTGTTGTCTTTCATTCCAACTGGTCTCTTATGCAGTCTCCTCCCATGAGGCAGGTAATGTGGTGGGATGGTGGTCAGTCTCCTCTCAGCTGTGAGATGGGGTGGTGGTCAGATAGTCAATTAGCCAATTGGCCCTTCTTCCTCTCTAGCCGTCTTCTCTACTGCTTGCTGGTCTCTCCTTCTACTGCCCTTGTTCCTTCATTAATTCCCCTGCCTGTATTCCTTTCTCTCCCCTTCCTCCACCTCCTTTCTCTATCTTTCCTCTCAGACTTGTTTCTCTACCTTTCCCTCAGGCTTGTTTTTCTACCTTTTCCTCAGGCCTCTTTCTGTACTTCTCTCCCAGGCTCCTTTCTCTACCTCTCCTTCCAGCATGCCCCACACAACCCTCACTTCACCCTCTTGCCCGCTTGCTCTCTCTCTCTCACTCACTGTCTCCCCCCCCCCCAGCCACACTTATAACTATTTAAACTTTTTGATGATTCAGATAACCAAGCTTGTTGATACAACAGGTAAATACATACTTCTCTCAGCCAGAAGCCTACAATTATGTTTCATGTAAAGGTTGAACTGCGTGTATAGTTTGGATCTAGGTTGACTGCGTAACTGCATAACTGTCATCATATTGTGAATATTATTTTATTCATTACCTTATTTAATTTCATTCTCATTTGAGGGAGAAGCACAGACTCAAATTATTCTACTTGGGTACATTACATGAAGCCCCATCTTTCTGGAGAAGGAAAGAGAAGAAGAGGACAACCAGGTGCAAAATAGATGGAATCAGGTACAATGCTGATGATGCACCATTGGTAGAGCTAAAGGGCCAGGTTAAATAGTGACATAGACTTGATGACACATAATTAATCAATCAAGGTGAATATATGATTGGATGGCACTGCCTGCCACCAAGAAATGTAGGGAAAATATACCAAAGAGACTAAATGGATAGCCCCATTGACCCTGGAAGGAAAAAAACAGCAAAATATGAAGAAGTTTCACATTCTTATTTCAACTGTGTTCTTTCCACAAACAGTTATTCAACTTTACTCAAGGGCTACCAACGGTTTCTTCTTAATGCAACTGTAAGTGTAGAAATATATATTGCAATCTGTATCCTGGGGATACTGCAACTTTGGCTGCTATGGAGGTTTACAGAATTGCTCAGTGGTGACATATCATTGTTACCACAGCAAGTGAGGCAACCACCTACCCACCTACCCAAGTGGAAATTGAAACACTTGGTCTGCTTATTGCTTGTACTGCAGGAAGCACTTAAATTGGCATAAAGATAAACTGTGAGAGTGATCTAGGAGTCCTAATGGACAACCATTTAAAAATCCAAGTTGCATCAATAGAAGGATAGAATTAATATTTCATCAATTTGGGTCACCACTATATAAAGAAAAGATGTTGTGACTCTAGAAAGAGTGCAGAGAAGAGCAGCAAAGATGATTAGGGTGCTGGAGGCTAAAATATATGAAGATTGATTTGCAGGAATTGGGTATTCTAATCTAATGAAAAGAAGGATTAGGGATGACATGATTGCTGTCTTCCAATATGGAGGGGCTGCCACAAAGAAGGGTCAACCTATTCTCCAAAGCACCTGAAGGATGGATGGAAACTGTTTAAGGAGAGAACCAATCTAGAACTAAGGAGAAATTTCTCCACAGTGCGAACAATTAATCAGTGGCATAGCCTGCCTTTAGAAGTTGTGGGTGCTCCATCACTGGACGTTTTTAGGAAGATATTGGAGAGACATTTGTCTGAAGTGATATAGGCCTCCTGCTTGAGCAAGGGTTGGGCAAGAAGATCCCTTCAAACTCTGCTATTTTGTCATTCTGTATTCCAATGTAATAATAGTAGCAATTCCAACTCAGTGACAGTAATAAAACTATCTTCTCTTCCTCTGTATTTATGAAGACAAAAATGTAGATGAATATAAGTTTGGGATGAGAGCCAGATTGATATAGTGATTAAAGCATCACACTACAAATCGGGGAACTGTATGTTCTCGTCCTGCCTTAGGCAGGAAGCCACCTGGGTGATTTGGAGTCAGTCATTCTCTTTTAGCCCAACTCACTGGAAAATATTGAGGAAAACACTTGGAGGATGTCTCCAAGAATTATTTATAAAAATTATTAAGATAGAATTTTAAAAAATCTAAATCTGAAAAAAGAGATTGATTATGACTAAGTGTTCACAAACTCTTTACAATATTGAGTTGGTCATAAACAAATGTGAAATATTTTTCTACTATCTTGATATGAGACTAATTCAACAAAATATTATTTTTTATATTTACTGCAGATTTCAGTGGCTTTTTAGAAAAATTGGAAATCAGTTGCAAATGTTACTTTTCAAAGGGGCTTTAACATGCCTCTTTGGAATAGTTTCCTCTATTCTTCCTCTTTGGGATTAAGGTCCTAATTATTGGGATAATAAGTTATATTATAATGAAATAAGTTAATATCGTTATATAAGATTTTGGGAAAAGAAATAAAGTTTAGAGATGTTTAATAAATTGTATGGCCTCATCAAATCCTTTATGGCTGAAGGAATAGGAAACATCTAATGTATCAAGCACTAACTGAATATGCACCTTGTAGAATCCAGCTTTCCTTTTAAGTTTCATTTGTCCTTCTAACTCTAGAACACAAATAAAGTGACTGCTATATTTCCAACACAACATATGTCCTCAATTTTCATGTAAACAGGAATCACTAGGCTGAGGGAAGATCCTGCAATGAAAACAAAATTGGCCTATATTTCATTTGAATATCATAGTTACTCACCAAACAGAGCTTTCCCAAAGTCCACTTATCAATTTCTGGATTTGACATGCATTGAGAATGGAATAATTTGTAACCATGGCAGGTTAACCATTCAATTAAGTCTCTTACTCTTCCAAGGACTTTTTCAACAGTGAAACCACAGGAATGTTTCAGTACAGAGAAAATGCAGCAATGCCTTATGAAAGAACAGTAAAAATGACTTCTAAAAATAGTTGCTACTATGTAAAAAGTAGGATTGCAGAAAATAATTTTGTGATTCATGTGGCAGATTAATTCCTTAACCCACTTTTCTCAACCTAATTTTATTTCATTTCCATAGGCTCCCTGGAAAATAATGCTATCTCCACCTACCACCATGGACATATTCAAGATCTGGCCAATGACCTGACATTATGTCCTGCTATTGCTTTATCTTTCTTTATATAAATTAAATTCTAACATATTTATGTATTAGAGACTAACAGACTCTAACATATTTATGCATTAAATTGAAATTTTGCAAATTTCCCTTGAAATACAGGTAATGAAGATCACAGTTGTTGTATGACTTCTTTAAGAGGGACTTGGGGCATTATATTTGTTCTGTTTCAGGAAAAGAGGCATTGAGATGAAGCAACAAGTTCCAACAGTCTCCTTTATTGCAAAACCAACAGAACAGATTTTAAAATGGTGCAGCCCCCTTTTATAGCCCCCCTGCACAATACCTTGCCGGCCAATAATTGCAAAGGCTGGAAGCAACCTTTCTTGTCCCAGGCAGCACAATACCTTGCTGGCCAATCATTGCAAAGGCTGGAAGCAGCCTTTCTTGTCCCGGGCATCCACATGGTCTGCCCGGGCCAATCGCTGCAGCCTGTGCCTGCCGGCCCAGGACATAACACCCCTCCCCCCTTGGCTAAAATAATAAGGCACACTTATTATTTTAAATACTCCAACACTCCATTACATTGCATACGTTGCATCTATATGTACACAACACTACAGTCTTGCTATCGCCATGCTCCCCACTCCCCTTGAGCTGCATTACTTAACCCAGACTACCAGGCCTGCCCATGAACTGACAAGGACTGTACATAGTCTTGTAAGTATTTGGGAGGGCCTCTGGCCCACCCTGATCTTCTCATGGCCGGTGTGTGTGCCTGGCCTGCCAGCTCGCCTGCCAGGCTAGGCAGACGAGGATTTTGTTGCCCCAAAGACCCAGGGGACCCACCCAGCTGCTGACTGGGTGGATCTGCTAAATCCAAGCCAGAGTTCCTTGGGGGGGTGGAATTCCCCAAGTCCAGTGGTGGGGTGGAATTCCCCAAGTCCCCACTGGACTCCTCTTGGGAGCACTGTCCCTTGAGCCCTAAACCAGCAGCTGGAGTGGCCTGAGTTCCAGAGGCGGGAACTGCCTCCATGGCGAACCCCCTTTCTGAGGACTCCCTGTTTGGAGCAATAGCTGAAGCCTGGGGATGTTGGAGAGACCGTGGTCCACAGTCGTAATTGTGGTCCTCCCCCCCCCGAGAGCAGAGCTAGGAAAGGAAGAGTTTCTGGGAAGCCTCCAGCGCAGTTGGTCAATGTGACATCGGATCACACGACCATCGTCCAAGGCCACTTCATATGACAGTGGCCCAGAGACCTTGCATACCACTGCTGTGACCCAGATATGTCCTGGTCCATAGTTCCTTGCCCAGATCGGATCTCCCACTTGTAGTCTCCTAGGTGCCGGCAGCTGTGACACCTGTGAAGCCACCCGGTCTGGGTGCAATCTGTCCAGTTTCGTGATGAGGCAGCGACCCCAGCGGAGTTCAGCTGGGCTCTTTCCAGTAGCTGTGCAAGGTGTGGTGCGGTGGCACAGAAGAAGGTCCACTAGTCTGTGATGCCAGGTCCCATGAGTGATCCTCTTTAAACCATCCTTGGTTGTGAGTACCATTCGTTCAGCCTGGCCATTGGAAGCTGGATGGAATAGTGCCATGCCAGATCATGTTGGCCTGGAGGAACGCCTTGAACTCAAACGACATGAATTGGGGCCTGTTGTCGGAGACAAGGACATTGGGAAGTCCATGTGCAGCAAAGATCCCTCTCAGCACCTGGATGGTCCTAGCAGTGGTAGTGGAGGAGACAGGAATGACCTCTAGCCACTTGGAATGGCTGTCCACGAGAATTAAGAAGAATTGCCCCTGAAACGGCCCAGCGTAGTTGATATGGACCCTCGACCATGGGGTATGTTGACAGACAGTGCACCCATGGACCTGGGCCTCGACATCTTTGTTGAGCCCAGGCCACCAAAGATGGCTGTGCGCTAACGTCTTCATCCGGACTATTCCCGGATGTCCCTCATGCAGAGACTGCAGCACTCTAGTCCTCAATGAGGTTGGGATTACTACCCTGCTACCCCATAGGACACACCCCTTGAAGGTGGAAATCTCGTGTTTCCTCTGCCAGAAGCTCTGGAATTCTGAGCCTGGACATGTGTCAGGCCATCCAGACAACGCCCAAGTCAGCACGCATGCTAGTGTGTGATCGGTGGCTGTTTCTGCAGCCACATCCCTAGCACTGAGGGGAGATTCAGGCACATCCTGAATAGACAGGATGCGATTGGCAGGTGCTAGATCTGCCTCTATTTGCTGTAATGGCAACCTGCTGAGACCATCTGCATGACCCATTTCTTTGCCTGGCTTATGAACCAGTGTACGGTCATATGCAGACAGGAAGATAGACCACCTCAGTATTCAGGGGATATTATGTGTGGGTTTGTTTGTTCGTTGTAAACAACCCCAGCAGTGGCTTATGGTCTGTAAAGACCATGAAGTGGCGGCCATATATGAAGTCATGGAACTTCTTTATGCCAGCCACTATGGCTAAGGCTTCCCTATCTATCTGTGCATAATTGCGTTCAGCTGATGATAGGGTTCTCGAGTAGTATGCTGTTGGGACTTGCGTTCCATCAGCCTTCAAGTGACTTAACACAGCCTTAATCCCAGAAGGAGATGCATCACAGGCGATGCACACTGGCAAGTTCTCATTGAAGTGCGCGAGGACCGCATTTGAAGAGAGCAAGGCCTTGACCTCTTTGAATCTCTTTTCATGTGCTTGTGTCCACTGCCACGGGAACTGTTTGTCCAAGAGCCGGTGTAAGGGCTCAGCCACTGCAGCCTTGTGAGGAAGGTATGAGTGGTAAAAATTTAGCAGTCCCGGAAAGGCCTGAAGTTCGCCCTTGGATTTGGGACTTGGGGCCTGCTAAATTGCTTGCAGCTTAGATTCTGCTGGGTGGATGCCCTGAGCATCAATGTGGAATCCTAGAAACTCTGTGGAGGTAACCCCGATCTTGCACTTGTCTTGCTTAAGCTTCAGCCCTGCTTGGCGGAAACGTAGCAAAACGGCTCTCAGCCTTTCGGCTAAATTGTCAGCTGAGTCCCCAGCGATGAGGACATCGTCAAAGTACGGGCAAACGCCAGGGATATTTCGGAGTGTTCACTCCATTACACTCTGGAAGATGCCACAGGCCACGTTTACCCCAAATTGCAATCTTCTTACCTTGAATGCCTCCCTGTGAGTCACTATAGTTTGGGCCTCGGCCGTTTCCTCATCAACTGGCAATTGTTTGTTTTTTTTTACAATTTTTATTATTTTATTTTCATTACAATCATAAGAAAAAAAAATTCAGATACATAAGAAGTTAAAATAGAACACAAATTCCAACATTGCTCACCCATTTCCCCCCAGACCGCATCCCCCTCTCATCTCTTCACTTCCCCCTTCCTTCTACCTCCTCCTCTCCTCCCCTCCCTCTCTCCTCCATCTTTCTACTTACTTATCCCTCTCCTCTTCTTCTCAATTGGATGCAATCTGAGGGAAAAATCAACTGGCAATTGTTGATAGGCCTGAGCCAGGTCAAGCTTAGCAAAGTTCTGGCCCCCCTTGAGGGAGGCTAGAATGTGACTGACCACTGGTACTGAGTTCACCTCCAGCGTCTCAGTGCTGGCAGGCTAAGTCAATCTCCAGGAGCCACACTTCTCCAAGCTGCAAGCCCCCCTGTGGTGAGTCACTTGGCTTCTTAATCTGTTTGCCTTGCAGGCATCCCACCTTCATCGCCAATGTTCTGTTTCAGGAAAAGAGGCATTGAGATGAAGCAACGAGTTCCAACAGTCTCCTTTATTGCAACACCAACAGAACAGGTTTTAAAATAGTATGGCCCCATTTTATAGCCCCCCTGCACAATACCTTGCTGGCCAATCATTGCAAAGGCTGGAAGCAACCTTTCTTGTCCAGGACATCCACATGGTCTGCCCGGGCCAATCACTGCACCTGTGCCTGCACCTGTGCCTGCCCCCCACCCCAAATAGCAAAGCTATTCGCGGTGGGGGGAGTCATCTGTAGTCCACAGAAAAAGGCTCCACCCTCAAGGCAAAGCTTATGATATATGGTTGAATAATCACCTTTTCCACTCACTGCTGTGAATATATCTTCAACTCATTTCTTACCCATTGCCCACCATGCCCCAGGCTCAATACTTGACTCCATGAAGGACCTTCTTAGTATGCCTTTACACTGCAGCTTTTTTTTTTTTTTTGCCTCTTGATGGCTCATCCCAGATTAGCATTTTTCTTGAAATTGAACGAAAGTGTCAGTGAAAAGAGTGTTTAATTCTTACACCTAATAGTGCAAGTCTACTACTGTTTTATTTTATTTATTTATTTTTGTTGTCCTTACACACTCTTCTCAGTGACTCTTTTTTCAGCTGCAAAATAAATTCTATAGAAAAAGGGCAACTTCAATCTTCTTTTACCTGGCAGCCCACAAATATTGGTGCCCCAGGCAAATGCTGTACAGTTCTATTTAGTTTGAATCTAAGACTAGAATGACTAAGTCTGAATATTTTATTTTGAAAAAATAGATTTTAAGTTACTAGGTCACTCTGAAATCATCTCTAAAGTTTTATAGCATTTATGGCAACTGGATACAACACATCAGAACCTACAGAACTTATAGAATACAGAGATGGAAGGGAATTTGGAGATCTTCTACTCCAATCCTCTGCTGAAGCAGAAGACCCTATAACATTCCAGACAAATGATTGCCCAATCTCTTCTTAAAAACCTCCAATAATGGAATACTCAAAGCTTCATTCTTGGGATATTTCTCCTTCATTCTCCTTCATTCTAGGTTGGATTTCTTTTTTATAGATTTCTATCCATTATTTCTTGTCCTATTCTCAGGTGCCTTGGAAATTAGGTTGAACCCCTCTTCTCTGTGATAATCCCACAGATATTGGAAGACTAATATCATTTCACCCCTAATCCTTCTCTTCATTAGACTGGACATACCCAATTCCTTCATATGTTTTAGCCTCCATTCCCCCTAATCATCTTTGTTGCTCTTCTCTGCATCATTTCTAAATTCTCAACATCTTTTCACTATTGTGACAACTAAAGCTGGATGGAGTGTTCCAGATGTTTTCATAGCAAAGCAGTATAAAATTTCACAGGACCTTGATAAAATCCTTCACAATATAACTTAGGACTGTATTGGCTTTTTTTGGCAGATGCAGCGCATAGCTGGTCCATATGTAAGTGGCTGTCCTCTAGGAGTTCTAAATCCCTCATTTGGTTTTCTAAATGTGTAAAACCATATTTTTCTTAGTACTGAACTGCATTTTGTTGGATAGGGCCCAGTATTCAAATCTGTCAAGATCCTTCTGGATCTTAAGCCTATATTTTAAAGGACTGGCTATTCCCCCCAGTTCAGTGCTGCTTACAAATTTGATGAGTTCCCTTTCTATTATTTCAATGTAATTAATTGTTCATGAAGATTTTGAAGAGAATTAGGCCTAAGACAGAACCTTAACATACTCCATTGCGTGCTTTCCTCAATGTAGATGTAATTCCATTGAGGACCACATGAGTGGTTGGTCCACTAATTTAGTTACTTTCTCAAAGAATGCAATGAGATTGGTGTGGCATGATCTGTTTTTAAGAAACCCATATTGGTTCCAGTAATAATCTTGCTTGTTTTTAGGTATTCACAGATCAGTTGCCTGATTATCTTTTCCAGGATCTTCCCAGGTATGACAGGCTGATGGGTAGTTTTTGGGATCCATTTTTTTCCTTTTTTGAAAATGGGAACCACATCAGCTGTTTTCCAGTCCTCTGGCATTTCTCTGGTATTCCAGGATCTTTGAAAGATATGGTTCAGTGATTCCAAAAGAATGTCTGCCAGGTCCTTCAGCACTCTGGAATGTAACATATCTGGTCCTGGGGGATTTGAACCTATTTGCTCCCTATTCTACTCCTCCCCTCTGATCATTTGCACCCATTTTCCAGTTGCGGTCACCAGTTCCACCCGTCCAATGGATGTGATTACCCTTTCAACCACTGCCTTGCCCTCGCTCTTGACCTTGACCCAAATATTTAATGCTACAAATACCCAAAGCTTCAGTCCCAGGACTTTGGGGAGGAATAACTGCATTACAAAGGGCAAGGAACTTGGGGACATTCAGCAACTCAGCAAGCCTTTGGTTCTTCAATCATTTCTTGGGACCTTCCTGAGGCCTCGCTGGTGGTTTAAAACAGGGCTTTTCAACCCATAGTACCCATACCAGTGATGGTACTTCAACACCTGGCAGGTGGTACCCATACAATGGGTTGAAAAGCAGTGGAAAAAAAGTGGGGGGGAAGTGGAAAACTGATGAGATGAAGCAGTGGCAGCACCTCACAGGCCTGTGGGAGAGTCAGCTGGAGCTGTGGTGTTACCGGGCTCTGCTGAGAACCCAGGATCAGTATGCAAGGCTCCAGCAGCCTAGAGAGTGGCAGGTAGCCACACACAGTCTTCGGGCAGAGATTCAACACTGTGTGCAGTGTTGCTGGGCTCCGTTGAGAGCCCATGATTGTCGTGTTGGGCTCCAGTTGATTGGTGCTTCCAGCACACCTGGAAGAGAAATGGAGGAGGAGGGGGCAGAGGAGAGGATATAAAAGGAGGAGGGGGGGAGGAGAGGATACATAAGGAGGAGAGGGGGAGAAGAGAAGTGGATGAAAAAAGAGAGAAGGAGAAAGAGAGCCCAGCAGTGAGGAAAAAGTGAGAGGAGTGGTAGGGAGGAAGAAGGGCTGACCAGCCAGATGACCACCAAGGCAGTAGTGTATATTAATAAATATGGATAAATTCATCATACATTCATCAGTGCAAAGGGAAATTGTTTCAGCAAAGGAATCACCACTGATTTTCCTTTTTTTCTTTTTTATGTTTTGTAACATTTTATTAAATTATAGAATAAAATACAAAAATACAAAAGCAAATAGTAGGACATAGTGGGGTGGAAAAGGGGAAAGAAAAGTGAGGGGAAGAAGGGGGGGAAGAAAAGGCATTGACTTCCGACTTCCTCAGTTGCAGTAGAATGAAGCATTAACATCAAACCTCAACTTTTTACTTTTCCATAATACTGTAGACTAGCCATTTCTATATCAACAAATCAATCTAATCAGTAAAACCCAAAAATCCCCCCTTTTTTAGTCATCAAGTTTTTGACACTTTGCTAAGCACTGGTGGTACTAAAATATTTTCATGTCCTAAAAGTGGTGCAAATTGCAAAAAGGTTGAAAAGCCCTGCATTAGCTGCCGACCAGAGCTGCAGACCTTCCCAGCCCGCTCAACCGGACATTAGTTTGGCATGATCTATTTTTAACAAACCCGTGCTGGCTGCTAGTTATAACTTTGTTTGCTTCTAGTTGTTCGCAGATCTGTTTTTTTATTCTCTTTTCCAGGATCTTCCCAAATATTGATGTTAGACTGGTTGGGCTGTACTTTCCTACATGTAATCTGTCGGGTTCCAGTGATTTATTTTCATCAAGGTTGGACAGCTGTTCTTTTATCATTTTCTTGCTTATTTTAATTTTTATTTCTAGTTTGTCTTTTGCAGTAGGTTTTTTTTTTTTGGGATGTTGGGCTATAATTTCTTTTTGTGTGAAGACTGATGCAAAGAATAAGTTAAGCAGCTCTGTTTTTTCCCTACTGCCTGTTACTTCCTTGCCATCTTCTCTCTTTAGTGACCCTACTGTTTTCTTGACTTTTTTCTTGTTATTAATATGTTGAAATAAACTTTTTATTATTATCCTTGACTTCTGTTGCAAGTCTTTATTCATTCTGAGCCTTTGCTTTCCTGAGTTCATCTTTGCATGATCTGGCTATCTACTGACAATCAGTCTTAATTATATGTCCCTCTTTCCATTTTTTGTACTTGTCCTTTTTGTCTTTCAGTTTGTCTTTTTCAGTGGTATTATGCTAAACTGGGCTTTATGATCACATTTTTCAGGGTTTCCCATACCTCTTGGGTTGTTTTCCCCTTTATGATTTTATCCATGGGATCTTTTCTAAGTTCTCTATGAATTTGTTAAAGTCAGCTCATTTGAAGTTTAGGATGTTGGTTGGATTGTTTACTATTGCCAGTGTTTGCATTATATGAAATTCCAGCATGACATGGTCACTTTCACCCAAGGTTCCAGCAATTTCAATTCCCTCAATCGCTTCTTCTCTATTTCACTCCTCCACCTTTTGGGTGATAAAATTGTCAGCTAGGTTGGTTAGGAATCTGTTTGATCTCCTGCTCGCTGCAGAGTTTCCCACATTTTTTGAGTTGTTTTCCCCTTTAGAATTTTCATCTTTGGAATCTTTCCAAGGTTCTTCCTGAGTTTGTTAAAATCAGCTCTCTTAAAGTTTAAGACACTGGTTGGATTATTTTCTATTGCTTATGTTTGCATTATATTGAATTCCAGTATGATATGGTCACTTTCACCCAAGGTTCTGGCAACTTCAATTCCCTCTATCATTTCTTTTCTATTAGTAAGAATTAGGTCCAGTATAGCTTTACTTCTACTTCCCTCCTCCACCTTTTGGATGACAAAGTTGTAAGAGTCTGCCTCAATTAGGTCTCCCAAGAAAGCAGAACTCTTGAAACAGGCATTGTCTCAAAAGGAACTTTTATTGGAGTTAGTGATACCAAGGAAGTAAAGTGAGGTCTGAGAAAATAGCCTGCCCAAGCAGTATATCAAAAGCAGCATTTGTTACTCCTCCCCCCCCCCAGGGTCCCACTGTCAGTTTGAATTTCAGCCAATCCACAGGTGGTATATTGTTTTGCTAACTGGCTCCTTTAGCACACTCTTCTCTCTCAGTTTTGTTTCCCTCCGGCTCCAGGTGCAAACTGTCTTCCAGATAAGGGGAAGGGCAGTATGGCATAGGCCAGGGGTCAGCAATCTAAAACGGTGAAAAAGCCACTTGGACCCATTTCCCTCATACAAAAAAAACTGGGAGCCGCAAAATGTGCGCGTGCACACACACACGTAATGGGGCTTGATTGAAGAATGGAGCCTAAGGCGACACGTGCATCGGCCCTGCCCACGTCCAGCTCTGGTATAGACGGCTCTGCCATCCTGGCTTCTTCTCCCCTCGGAAAAGACTGCTCTCCCCCCTTTGCTGAGCGGGGGGGCTTGCCTTGGGCACGGTGGGGCTGCTGGAGGCTGAGGCCCCCAAAGGCGTGGATCAGGCTATCTTCCATAGCAGCGGGAAGGCAACACGGGAGCAACAGCCTGCTCATCTCCCCCGGCAGTGGCGGCGGCAACTGCAGAGCCATCTGGTGGTGTTTACATGGCCCTCCACATGACTGAGATAGGCAGCGCTGCCCCAGTCCGCCCCAGTCCGCTGCCCCAGTCCGCCCCTCATTTCCCCGGAGCAGAATTGGGGCCGCACCAAAAGAGCCGGCTGAAAGTGGTGCCGTGGACTACCCCTCTGAAGATGGCACTTTGGAGGAAGGTCAGAGCATGGCACCCTTGCCAGAGAACTAGTCAGCCCCACTAACTAACATGTGAACCCCGCGCTAAGAACAGCCCTGCCTAAACTAAGCTCAATCGGACAGGAAAGTTCCAATCCAATGGAGGCTCCTACAAAGTCAGCTCGGTCATTGGGATCACGCAGTTCAGTGGGCTTCACCCTCCCAAGCTATTAATTCAGAACCAGGCAGTGCTTGGCTTGCAATCGGTTGCACAAAACAGGTGGATAGGATTGCAGCCAACGATAGTAGGATGTTAGAGCCACCAACTCTGGTCTCCACCTGGGCAGGCAGGTGAGCGAAACCCTGAAACCTTTTGTGTTCCTTTGCAAAGAGAAGACACCGGTGGCCGGCCCTCTTTCCCCAGTCACAGGAGAAGGGGAGGCGCAGGCTCTCCACCCGGGCGGGCAGGCGAGCAAAACCCCGAAAGCATGAGGGAACCCTCTGGACCTTCGGTTTTCCCAGCTTGCCAACAAGGCTTGCAAACTCAGCTCCTGCCAAGGAAACAGCACCTTTTGGGACGGGCTCTGAGCAATTGCATGCTTCGGGAAAGGAGCACGGAGGCCTGTAAGCAGACAGGCAGGCAGGCAGGCAGACACTGGGTAGCACGAACTAAGCGGCGAGCAAAACCCCGAAACCTTTTGCGTTCGTTTGCAAAGAAGCAGTTAAAGCCAGTCCAGCTGGTCGTTGGAGTGCAGAACTGGGCTGCGGATGCCAGGCCTTGCTCACCGGCAACGCTGGAGCCTCCCACACCAACCAGTAGGTCTTCCGTGCCGCTCCGCTGGGACTGCTGGCTTCTGGCTGCGTGGCTGCCTCCCTCCGGAGCGGTCTTCCCCCCCCCCCGGGCCATGCACCACCGGCGTCTTCTCTTTACAAAGCAACGCAAAAGGTTTCGGGGTTTCGCTCACCTGCCCACCCGGGTGGAGACCAGAGTTGACGGCTCTAACGTCCTACTATCGTTGGCTGCAATCCTATCCACCTGTTTTGTCCAACCGATTGCAAGACGCTGGACAGCATGAACTAAGTGGCAGCAGGAGGGACGTGGGACCTTGGCTTGTTGCTTATCAAGACCGTGCTCAGTTCGTGCTGCCCAGTGTCTTGTTCCGCTGCTGCTCAGGCCCCTTTTTCGCCGCTGGAAACATGCTGCATTAGCTGGCACCGCAGAGGTGGTCCCATGGCAATGCTGACAGTCCAGGCCGTGCACCACTGGTGTCTCCAACCCCAACCCGCGAGCCGCAGGAAATATCCGGGCCCAAGTTGTTCGCTGCAAGGACACCCCAGCCATGGCAGCACTGCCAAACTTCTTTTTATGCCACTGGCGTCCCCGGGCTGGAGCAGTGAAAGCCGATCCAGCTGGTCGTTGGAGTGCGGAAACGGGCCGCAGAGGCCAAGCCTTACTCACCGGCAACGTTGGAGCTTCCCACGCCGACCGGTAGGTCTTCCATGCCACTCTGCTCGGACCACCAGCTTCTAGCTATAGGGCTGTCTCCCTCCGGAGCTGTCTTTCCCCCCCCCCCTCCTGTCTATGTCGAGCTCATGGCGAACAGCGTCCACAAAGCAAAGAAGTTGAACCAATCAATTCAAACTTCTTTCGTGAGAAGTTTGAATTGATTGGTTCAACTTTTTTAGTCCTATTTTTGGGGGGGGCACTGCACATGGCTGGGAGCCGCAGGAGATGGCTGAAAGAGCCGCATGCAGCTCCGGAGCCGCGGGTTGCCGACCCATGGCATAGGCAAAGCAAATCTTATTGTATCCCCACATCGGAATCCCCCCTCCCAACAGAATGGCAGGCCCCAAAGAATGGTTATAGAAACATGTATATGTTAGCAGGAATAGTAATATATTTCTTTGGGGATCTGACAGCTTGTCAGGTTAGGAATCTGTTTGATCTCCCACTCACTGCAGAGTTTGTTTCTCAGTTGATATCTGGATAATTGAAGTCTCCCATTACTATTGTGATATGCTTCCTACACACATTTGTTAACTGGTTGGCAAAGAGTTCATCTATTTCTTCTGATTGGTTGGGTGGCCTGTAATATACACCTATGGCAATGTCACTTTTTTCCCTTTTATATTGGCCCATATACATTCTGGAGGGGTTTTATCTTTGATAATGTGCATTTCTATAGATATGTAGTATCCTCTTACATAAACTGCAACTCCCCCTCCTCTTTTTGTAGATCTGTTTCTTTTGAACAATTTGTATCCATTCATCAGCACATTCCAGTCATGGATTTCATCCCACCAGGTTTCTAAAATGGGAACTGTTATGTACTGGGCTTAATAAAGAGCAGGTGCAGGGAGCTGCACCTGAACAGTCAGCAGACCACGTAGTCTGCCCGGTCAGACTTGCTGTCTGCAAGCAATGAATAGCATGCAATTTGCGTGGGAAAATCCATTGCAACAATTGGCTGGCGACGCCCCAGGAAGAATGTATAAAAAGGGGTGGAGCCATTTTGTTGTTGTTCTATTTTACTTGAATAAAGAAATACCTGTTCTTGAGGTCTGGCTATTCAATGCCTACTAACGTGAGGAACAGAACAGCAACCATGTCATACCTTGTGTACTATTGCTTCCAGTTCTAGTTATGAGCTTCTATTCCTTCCAACACTACAGGTAAACCTCAATTTATGATCACAATGAAGCCCATAATTTCTGTTGCTAAGAAAGACAGTTCTTAAGTGAGTTGTGCATTTTATGACCTTTTTTGCCATGGTTCTTAAGCGAATCACTGCAGTTGTTAAATGAATCATGTAGCTGTTAAGTGAATCTGGCTTCCCATTGACTTTGCTTGTCAGAAGTCAGATGAGAAGGTTACAAATGGTGATTACACGTCCCCAGAACAGTTCTACTATCGCAAATACTCACCAATTGTCAAGCATCCAAATGATCAGGTGCCTATGGGGAGGCTGCAAAGGTCAGATGTGTGAAAACTGGTCATAAGTTACTTTTTTCAGTGTAACTTCAAATGGCCACTAAATTAATGGTAGTAAGTTGAGGACTACCTGTACTGCACTGTTT
Organism: Crotalus tigris; assembly: GCF_016545835.1. Taxonomy (NCBI): domain Eukaryota; kingdom Metazoa; phylum Chordata; class Lepidosauria; order Squamata; family Viperidae; genus Crotalus; species Crotalus tigris. The sequence continues at coordinate 924,605 of NW_024096816.1, read as the reverse complement.
CACCTGACTCCATAACAATTCATTGATGATCCTCAAGACACCCCTAAGGCAAGTTCAGATTCCAGTGTCTGCATGTATGTAGCTTTCTAGGCAACATCATGGAAGTGATCTGTCCTTGTCTTTTTTCAGGATTTTTTTTTCCACTTGCCAATTCAACCAACCAGTCTGGAATTCCCATCCAATCACAACTCTGGTCTGATCATGCTCATCCTTTCAAATCAGTAAAAATCAATTAATTGCTGCCATCTGCTGCCTGTATTGGCAACAATATTATAGTTTACTAAATATTTTATATGTTAAAAGCTTAAGATGTTTGAGTCCATTTTATTAATTGGTTCAAGAATGATAGTACTTTAACTATTTCCTATTGGTTATTCTCTGGGGTTACCATTCAGAGATAGTAGAAATAAATAGGGCTTCAAGGAGAAATTTTGGCACAAAGTACCTCTTCCATCAGTACATCTTTGGTTATGGCTATGGAAATTCTTAACCAGGTAATGGTTGTCCCAAAGGTGCCTTTCAAAAGGCAACTGGACTTCATTTTTTGTTTGAAAACGTTTCACTTCTCATTCAAGAAACTTCTTCTGAACTGAAAATGTATGTATTGTATGAAAATGCTATGTATTCATGATGGACAGTGATTAATATTTATATGTATTTATATGTAAGGGTGTAGGTATATACGCATGTTGTATATAGCATGTTTATATGTGTGTTATGTATATGTAAACTTTTGAGAGCAGGCAACAGAATTTTATTTTTAATGTGTGCCAGTGTGCCCACAGTAAAAAATGACAATAAATCTTATCTCATCTCGTCTCGTCTCATCTCGTCTTGTCTCATCTCATCTCATCTCATCTTATCTTCTAATTGTTAAAAGAAAAGTCTTAAACAGGGTCCAGTCCAACCCGGGAATAAACAAAATGGAGACTGCTTTAGAGAGAAAGTTGTAATTGATTGAAAAGCAGAACCACAAGACATGAGGCTCTGGAGCAGCTGACCACATGTAGCTGGGAGTGGTGGGGTTTTATACCTTCGTGTTTGGAGTGCCTGTTCCTGTGGCATGAACTTTGACCTGAGGTTCTTTTGAATGTGTCATTTTTGGTATTGGTGGGTTAATCGTATTATGTTGTAAAGGTCATGTGTTTTAGAGTTTGTGTGGGGTATGTAGATTTTAGGGGTCTTTGTCTTCCTAATCTCATCAGTTTCTAGCTTCCTGGCACCATCCTTTCTGAAAGGATTATCACATCTGCATTTCTACAGATGTAGAATGCAGAAAAAGAGAGGGGGTTGGTTTCTGGGGGCTGGTTTTGTCTTAGATTTTTTTTCTCCCATTATTCCTTTGGAGAAACATATTCTGCCTTTTTAATATTCCTCAAAATATTTCTTTCTCTTGGGGGAGGGGGCTGACTTCCCACATTATCTTATCATCTAAAAAAAACTAAGTCCAGTTGCCTTTTGAAAAGCACCTTTGGGACATCTTTGGGTATGCCGCCATCTAGTGGCCAATTGGAAGATGCTATTTATCTGCAGAAACAGTTCTCAGTACAGTTCATTCCTTTGCAAAACCAGGAGGTAGGCAGCTGCTTTTTAAAGAGTTTAATTAGGGTTACCACACTTCAGTAACTTCTCAGGCAAATTGTTGGGTTTTTTAAATTCTGAATTGCCAGCCTGAAATTAAAAAGAGATAAAATGTCAAGAACTGTTTCTAAATAAACTGGAATACCTACTCATTCCACTTCATCCCTTAATGCCCCAATCATTTATTTTTATCTTGATTCTGTGTTTCTTCCCTTATATTCCTTGTGTACTTATTTTTTTCTTTCTAAGGCCTGATTTCTCCAAATTAAATCAACACAATTAATCTGGCAAAGCCTAGCTACCTATTAATTGCTTGTATAAGGTTTCAGAAGATGTTCAGAGATCATTATGAGGAAAGGAATTGTAAAGAGATTATTTGGGCCTCTGCATGGATGTTCTTAAGCTCACCTTGCTTCTTTGTTCTATTTTGAGTAGGTTTGGGGATATTGTCTGCTATTATGTCCAATTAAGCAAATTGCTCCTTTTCTGATGTCACAGATCTAACTACCACATGGAAACATTATTTCCTAACTGAATTTGCCTTCTTAACTATCTCAAAGGCCTATGATCCTTATTTTTCACACAATTCCTTAACTTCCAGGTGTCACATTAAGTTTTTATTTCTGTGAAATATTTGTGTGCATGTCTTTTTACTACTTATATGAAAACTGTGGGGGCTAATCTAGGGTCTTCCAAATGTGAGGATAGATATGCTGCTTGGAACCTGAAATCCTTTACAGATGTTCTTTTCTACAATCAGAATCTGTTTTATGTTTTTAGAAAATTGACATTGCCTCTGACTATACAGTAAACACTACACACAGGTTTTTACATTTTAATAAAAGGTTTATACATGAAGAGGCTGGAAGAAGGTTTTCTGAACTCCATTCAGAGTTTCTAGACATATTAATGGGAAACTCTGAAATTCATTCTTGCTGTCAAAATAATCAGTTCACACATAACAAAGTGATGCCTAAATATTGCAGTGTTTGCTTTTTCAATTTTCAAAAGAACGGCTTTTCCATTTCTCTCCTTTTCTGTTATGGTCTATTGGTGCCATCTAGTGGATATAATGTAAGAAAAACAGAACTGCATTGAAGTCAAAAATTTTCAAGAAAATTTTCTGATTCTCCCATGATATAGTAGTTGCATTCATCTAAGGCAGCGGTTCTCAACCTGTGGGTCGCGACCCCTTTGGGGGTTGAACGATCCTTTCACAGGGGTCGCCAAAGACCATCGGAAAACACATATTTCCGATGGTCTTAGGAACTTAGTCTAAGATACGCAGCAGTGTTCTTTTGCATCTGGACGGCTGCATTCACCTCAGGATCGGGGAATGGCTTTAAGTTTAAATGCTCTCAGTGCTGTCCCAGATGTCCTTCAGCTGAATCAAACAGGAGCGCTTTTTCCAGGGAAGCCTTTTCGCAGCCGAGCTGGTCTCTCCTAGTATTCTGCGGAGGAGTTGGCGCGATATTGCTAGGCTTTGCCCCACAAACCACGGAAGGTCGGCTTAGTCCAAACGCTTCCTGGGTGCAGGAAGACACCGAGTGGTGCTAACCGGAGTCGAACATCCTCCGCTGCCCCGATCGCTAGTTCTGGCGGGCTCAGGGGGAATCACCTGCGCTAGATGGGAACAGCAAGTCCGGGGGGGGAGCAGAGGACTGCCTGCAGGGGAAAGAGTTTGCAACCCTTCCGAGACCGCCCACCTGGTGGACAGCCAAAGCAGCCACAGCTCCAGTAGTTATTGTCTGAAGAGGTGAGAGACAGCCCCGCAGAACAGCCCTTCTCCTCCTGCCACCGATTCTCCTGCCCACTGTTCCCCCACCTACCCCTGCCGAGTCCTGCCCTGTCAGAGACCCCCAGATTCCTTGTGGGCCTAGCAGAGCCAAGCGGAAGGGAAAGCTGCTGATCTTCATTCAGGCAGGCCCGGAGTTCTCTGAAGGACGTTCAGTTTCATTCTGACTCAGGGAAGCATCGCTCCCTCAGGGAGATCGGGATTTCTGGCAAGCGGCCAGTTATCGAAGCCCGGCTTCCTCCTATCCCCCTACCGCCCTGTGCATGCATCCCCCCAACTCTGAGCCCCCTCCTCTCTTCATCCTTTACTTCTTGCCCTGCGGTGCAGTTGATGCCCTCCACTTTTCCTCGACGGTTAAAGACAACTTTGCTCACTCAGAGCTTTTTCCTCTCTTCCCACGGCAGCTAATTTCCCCCCCCCCTTGTCCTCTCCTCCTCTGTGATCCCTGCAGCCCTCCATAAGACAGCATGTACTTTTTGATTCCTGCTGCTCAATCCCTCCTCCTCCTCCCCCTTGATGGCTTCCTACTTGTGGGATGCAGGGGAAGGGAGCGCCATTTCATTACAGGTGGGAGAAGGAAAACTGGTCCAGGCAGTGAAAAAGGAAGAGATCAAAGGGGGGGGGGCTTTGGAGATGAACGCTGCTTTGGGTGGATGTTTTGGTCTGCAGCATGTGTTTCCCTTTCCCCTCCTGCCTGCCTTTTCTCTGTTGATTATTAAAGCAGTTGATTATTGCTCAGTGGAACCAGTAGTGGAGTGGGAGGAAGGAATGGATTTCCCTTCTGCTGTCTCTGCCTCAGTAGACAAGACCTTCTTCCAAAAATTTCTCCTAAGATTCTGGCACGCACTGCTCCAGAACTGAGCTGCTGACTGAGCTGGGGTGGGGAGCTGGGGGGAGAAAAGAAGAAGAACCACTGACTAGCTCAGGGGTAGGCAACCTTGGCTCTTTTATGACTCATGGACTTCAACTCCCAGAATTCCTGAGCCAGCATGGCTCAGTTTGGAAACCTCTCCCTTTCCCCTCAGCATGGCTGGCTCAGGAATTCTGGGAGTTGAAGTCCACAAGTCATAAAAGAGCCAAGGTTGCCTACCACTGGACTAGCTGGACCAGCTGAAATGACCCATTTTCTGAATCACATAATACTAGAAGAATAAAGAGGCTATATTTGCACACAAAAAAAGCAACATTGACATCACGTTTAAAGTAATCAAGCTTCATATGTTGCACAAATGCAGCCATTCTGTTTTAATCCAATCTGCTTCAGCTACTGTAAACACAGACCTTCAGTATAACTATTATACTGAAATTATAACAGTATAATTTGTAACAATGAAAATACATCCTGCATATCAGATATTTACATTACGATTCATAACAGTAGCAAAATTACAGTTATGAAGTAGCAACGAAAATAATTTTATGGTTGGGGGTCACCACAACATGAGGAACTGTATTAAAGGGTCGCGGCATTAGGAAGGTTGAGAACCACTGATCTAAGGGAATAGTGATAATGAAGAACCAAATATGGGAGAATCCTATACGATATCCTGAAGTAATACGATCAGAGAGATGTTATTCAGTGAGTTGGCTGATTATTTGGAATTAGATAAGAGAATATAGAAAAAAATAATGAGGCCATTCAGAGACCCAAAAATGAAAGAAGAAAATTAAGACTGTTTATAGGGGCATTTGCAGGAGTGGTCAAAAAAGTCAAGGTGCAATCACACTTTTGAAGCCTCCACTTTTGTTACATGCCTGAAAGCCACATTAGCAAAGAGTGGGGTTTCAATCATACTGTTGATGTACTTAATTGCCCTGCCTCCAAGAGATATCTGTGTTTGTTTTATAGGTATCTACTTAGGACAGGGGTGTCAAACTCACAACATCACGTGACATGTCACATGTATCAGGACTTTTTTGCCATTGCCGGCAATAGGGTGGGTGTGGTTTTGCTATGATGTATCCAGCCCGTGGGCCTGGGTTAGGGGGAAAATGTGGTTTTTTAAAATTGTCATAGCAATTCGATTCATGCTTATATATGTTAATTAATTGATTGAATGATTGATTGATTATGTGACAACATGTTAGTGTTAAATCTACATAGACAAAGACAAATTTTCTCCGTGACAGTCTGGCACATAATAATGGAATAAATTTAGAAGCCTTACATAATTGATTCTTCATGTTGAAAAATGAGGCAATTACAGAGGAGTACAAGGTGGAAGAGGTTGTGAATGTGGGTTTGACCATTATTTGGTAATGTGAAGAGGGGATCTTGGGAAAAATGGACACGAGAGAAAAAGAAAGAAGTGAAAGAAACAATAACTAAAGTAGACTGAGTGCAGGAAGAGAAAGTATGAGAAAATACAAGTCCTGAACAAAGAAATATTATCAGAGAAATCAATGGTCTTAGAAAATAAATGTAAAGTGGGTGTTGTCATGGCCCCCTCAGAGGCTGGTTTAAAGGAGGAGGAGGAAGAGTTGGAGCAGGAACCACCCAATAGGGAAGACATGCCAGGGCTGAGGATGATGCTGTCCAGGCCCCTCAGGCATTGGGGGAGGTGGTCGACCAGACGGAGAGCTGCCTGCCTGCACAGACATAGGGGAGGATCAGCTGCTGACCGGCAGTGGTGCTGATAGGCAACCAATCTCCTCTGATAATCCAAGGGCAAGGAGAGTGAAGCATAGGCAATCCCAGAGAAGGGCCGCACGGCAATTTGGGAGGAGGTCATCCCACTCCTCTTCACAAGGAACACCTGAAGGAGAGTAACTTAAGGAGAAGAGGTGGTGAGTTAGTCTTTCCCAGGAACAATTGTTTGCTTTGGCTTACACTCCCCTAGCTTTTACTCATACCTGTTGTTGTTTGCCTTGCCTCACTTGGAAGATTGCTCTTTGCATTTTGTTTTGGACCTCGCCCTTCTCTTGTGGCCTACGTTTGGCCTTTACTTCACTGGGGTTTGGGACTGCTTCTTTTCTGGAATCTGTTTCTTGTCCTGAGGACTGCCCTGGTTGTGTGCCTGAACCTTGCCTGGTGGATTCCACTTGAAATCCTGGACCTTGCCCTGTGAGCATGTTCTTACTCTGTGGGCTTTCTTTGTATTACTGGGGCTGTGTTTTGGAATCTGAGAGTGGTGCCTTCAGAGTAGCTTGAGGGTGGAGTCTTACCAGTTGTTGGAGGACCATTGGCTGGAACATTTGTTAAGAGAAATTCTCTAGAGGTCTGCCTTGCCTTGACCACCTGGGTCATAATAGGTACAAGACTTTTCTCCAAGGCCGGACCGAATTGGTGTTAATAGGGAGTAAGAAGTTCAGCCTATGGCCGCTCCTTTATAGCATGCCACAGGGCTCAGTATTCTCTCCACTCCTTTTTAACATCTACATGAAACCACTGTGTGAGATCATAAGTCTCCATGGGTTGAGATATCATCAGTATGCTGTTGATACTCAACTTTATATCTCCAATCCTGGTGATCCAAGTGATGTTGTCACTGTCTTCTTGCAGTGTCAGGAGGCTATAGGGGCCTAGATGGGAGAAAACAGCCTTCAGCTGAACTCTGACAAGATCAAATGACCTTGAGAGCATGGAGCTTTAAGACTTAAGCATGCTAAAACTTTAAGACTTTAGCAACTTTAGTTCTGAATGGGATTGCACTACCCCCGTCAGATCCAGTTCACAACTTGAGAGTTCTTCTGGACTCATGACTCCTGCTTGAAGAGCAGGTGCAGTTATAACCCCATATGAGAGCTCATTGCAGTAGTCCAAACATGAGATGTTGTTGTTGTTAATTGCGAAGTCGTGTCCGAGATGACCAGGGTTTAAGTAACTGATGACAGGGACTCCTGATGCAGGAAAGGCTGCAACTGGTGCATAATACAAAGACTTTGGACAATTTTGTGCTGTGGACCAGTTGCGGACTTTCCTGGCTCAGGAGTCCCTACCATCAGTCACTCAAGCCCTGGTCATCTCATGTTTGGACTACTGCAATGAGCTCTATATGGGGCTACCCTTGAAGAACATTTTGAAACTATAACTGATCCAGAGGCAGCGGCCCAGGCAATTCCATCCCTGCTCTGTGAGCTGCGCTGGTTTGCTTCTGGGTGCAATTCAAGGTGTCAGTTATCACTTTTAAAGCCCTGCGCGGCATGGATCCAAGTTACCTGAGGAACTGTCTTGCCCTAATGGAACTGGCCAACCTCACCTGCAGTGCAGAAGGGATATGCTATGGGCCCTATCAGTCAGAGAATTTTGGTTGGTGGAGTTCAGGAAAAGAGCCTTCACTGCCATGCTTCCCACCCTTTGGAACATCTTACCTCTGAGATGAGATTGCCTCCTGCCCTTCTGACCTTCTGTAAAGGCCTGAAGAACTGGCTCTGCCAGCTGGCTTGGGGTCCCAACAAGAGAGTATCACACTGGAGGTGGTTGATGAATTAAGATATAATCCCCCCACATTCTTCCTCCCTCCCTCCTTCCCTCCCCCCTTCATCCCTCCCCATCTTTTAACCATAACTTTACTTCGGATTGTAATTCTATTTTTATTATTTTTAGAAATATCTATCTTTTGTGATTTTATTACTTTTAATGCTGTCCAGAATCACTTCAAGGTGAGACGGGCAGCAAACAAATTGAATAAAATAAATAAATAATAAATAAGGAAAGGTAAATATTAGGATTATCAGGGTATTTCTCTTGGTAGGATGCTGAAGTATGGATTTGAGTTAGATTTCCTTCAGTTTTGTGCTTCAGTTGACATAAGAATTAAATTTGGCATGAATTGTAATGGTTAGTGGTACTTTTAGATTGATATTATATGGGAACCATTTGGGTAACTAGATAATCATGTGTGTAACTTTTCAATTAGGAAAGAAGAAGAAACACTACATTCACCCTTCTGCTCACAACAAAATTTCCACCATAAAACAATACCCTCAAGACATCATTTTAGGACTGCCACTAACCATAACAACCCAGCTTCCCTCCTTCCAATACATTTTTGTCTTGGTAAGGAAAAACTGTTCCATGATTGTCAAAATCCATGAACTCTGGATTTTGCACATTCTGTCCTGAAGTGTACCTATCAGAGCTAGGGTTGTAATATGAATTTTATTTCCCAAACCAACTTTTTTCATACATGGATTTTCTAGCATGGTTTGTGGGGGGGATGAGGTCTTCAAACAGGTGTGACAAAACAGGACTTGTAAGGGGTTATGGGAGTTTTAGACATAGCATGCAGACTGTATGTTATCTCTGTGTTTTACATTGCAAATATAAACAACATTATCAACAGTTCTAAGTCTTTCATTAGCTGATATCAAGGGACATTTCTGGTACAAGTAACCCTAGTAAGTCTTGATTGTAATGATTTTTATTCTTCTGATTATCTCTCATGATCGGATACTGTCAAATTTCCCTGCATATTTTTTTTCTTGTTTGGCTGGGATCACACAATACACTAGAACAGCCTAATATGAATTGGATAGCTCACAAATCATTATTTTCCTAGCATACTATCAGCAATAGGCCATAACATTAGGTTACAATATGGTTTATCTATCTGGTCATTTCATGTCTTATGGGCATAATAATTGAGTTTTATGGTTTGGAGATTTTGTGTTATGTAGATTTCTATCTTTGGTTTTTTATCACTACTTGTCTTTTAATGTCTATGGAGATTTTCAGTCATCCAGGTCAGAATCTTCATAGACATTTAGCTATGCACTTTGGGATGAACACCCTTTGAATGGTGAGGGAGCATGAACGGATTTCCAGAAAACATTGCAGACTATAGGAACCATTTGTGCTTCGGTTTGAGATGCAGAAAACACAGACTCATCCCCAACATCCTATGCCTGTCTTCAACAGAGAAAGAACACAGGGCAGAAAACATCCTGCAGCCAAGAAGGTTCCACACATATTTGCATCTTTCAGGTGACCCTGAGGACACAGGTAAACCTCCAAATGGCCTCAACAACTCTCTAAAAGAATGCAAATGACCTGTTGTCTGCAAGGAATACAAATCCTTCCATTCCCCACCATATAATCAGAGTGAAGAAGCTTCTTGGATGAGAAGTGAAATGTCTTCAAAGAAAAAGAAAAAAGTCCAGTTGCCTCCTGAAAAAGCACCTTTGGGATACTTGTCTTTTAATGATGTACTTGTCTCTGCCCCCTATAATAATTGTTTTGGACCTCTTTCTTCCTCCTTTTTGATCACATACTTGTGTTTGAATCACTGCAGCTAATAGTCAGTCCCTTTAAGACTATACAGCTGACATTATAGAGCCTAACCTGGCTGAGACTTTACAACAGACAAATAGATAGAGCTACGTGCTAAGATAGAACACCTGGGTCAGATTCACCCTGATTTTCAATACCACACAGTAACACTTCTCTTGTGACATAACAGTATTTCTCCTTCCCAAACAGGGAACGTAATGAAATAATGCAAAATGAGCCACATGTGCAATATGTAATAGCATTGGATAATAATGTATATCAATAGAAGTACACTTTACTGTAAATTAGATATGAATATAGGGATTGCATCCTTTCAGATGGTTCTGTCCTAATTTTCTAATTATGTGCATTTCAGAGGCATTGCATTAAGAAAATAAGACATGTAGATATGCTCAGAAAAAAAAGTACAGGTAGTCCTTGTTTAGAGACCATAGTTGGGATGACTGTATCACTAAGCAGGAAATCACGTGACCATGGTAGACTTATAATATCACTTCCCATTTAGTCATTAAACAAATCACCAGTGGTTAAGTGAGATATTACTTCACCATGACTCGCAATTTTATACCAAAAAATTGTCAGAAGCCCATCGTGAAGCACACAAATGGCAATCATGTGACCACAGGACATTGTAATATAGTCATAAATTTAAGGATTGGTCACAAAGCTGGGGTTTTTTACATCATCATATGTTCAAGACAGTCAATAAGTGAGAACTACCTAAATATAGTTTAGACCTTAAGATTATGTGCTCTCTTTGATAATATGGATGATATTAGGTTTGATAATTAATTGGATGAAAACAGATCCTTGTCTAAGGGACTCATATGATTTAAGGTTGTTATTATTTTGTTAACAAAAAAAATTGATGGATTGATGGATTAGATATGTATAGGATAGATTAATGTTTATTTTAATTGGGAGAGATTTGTGGAAGAAGAAATAAATAAGATCTATGATGAAATTAAAGAATTAGGACATATTTAGAAGAGATACCTGAACTGATAATGTGTGTATTTGAAATTAAATTTGATTATGGTCTTGTAATTGCATAAAGATTTAAAACAGGTTTAGGATTAATAGAAATTTAAGGTAGAAATAGACTAGTTTAAATATATAAGCTATTTGAGGGAAATAGAGAGGGAATATTTGATGCATTGACTGAATTACTTATACATGTTTTGTTTTTGGATTTTTGATTACCCCAGCCCTACGGTGTGTCTTGAGCATTTTGTATTAATTAAAAAACCAATAAAATTTGTTTTAAATATATATATATATATATAGTTTAGATCCTCAGGAAGAGAGGTCATGTCATTGGACCTCTTACTGATGTTTTGCTTTGATTCCTAACCCATAAAGAATCTTCATTTTCTGAAGCTTGGAAGAACCCCCACACACTCCATGAGGTTAACTATAATGTAAAAATCAATAAGGCTGTAGAAGTGGAAGACATAAATCATCAAGATTTTATGTTTTGCTAGAACTAGATGAAATAGGAAGGAATGAAGTTCCTATTTTTAAAATCACTTTTTCTGATCCTAAACTTCTGAAAAATTGGAAAATCCATACAAAAAGATTAATCCACACAGGGATTAACCTGCATAGGTTTTCAATAGAGTGAAATGACAGCTTCAAGCATTCTCTCTTTGGATGCTTCCTCATGGCTTCATTAATGTGCCTTCCATTTGTCTTCATATATTAATATAAACTTCTGCTGCCTTGCTGGCCAAGCTACTGTGACTCTGCATCAAAGCCAAAGAGTGTCCTTATAACTTTAATTAACATTCTATGGAACGTATATATGAGCTTTATATGACCTTTCAGACTAAAAATCTACAGCTGTTATTATACCGTGGTTTCATGACTCTACCACTCTTTCAGCACAGTATATATTCCTGTGTTTACACATTGCTTTACTAACAGAAGGCAAAATATAATCGGTTTCAACTTTATTGGGACTCATCTCATAGCGCTTATATTTAGTATAAAATTTATGTGATTCAAACCAGTGGTGAGATTCAAATAATTTAACAACTGGTTCTCTGGTAGGCATGGGGGGGCACATAATTGCAAATGATGACTATGTTGATGTAATGTGCTTAATTAAGTTAAATACCTACACATATTAAGCTATGTGTAGGGCTAACAGACTGCAAAAAGAACAGCTTAATCTGCTGCTGGAAATTCTATTTGCTCAGTTTATGGTTCAATATATAGTATGAATAGAGAACATTAATAATTATCAGATTCACTCATCTAACCTACAAAGGTACTTTTTTCCTATTTTGCAGCAACCGGAAGGCAGGATAACATGAAAACTCATTCCCCGAGGCTGGGCGAAAGATAATTTCTCAAATCACATCCACAGTCCACCCCTGTGATGGGCGCAGCCGCTCCCTCGAGCAGTACTCTGCACAGCCGATCAACATATCTCTATGACTTTCGCCTTCACTTTTCCTGTTTCCAGTCTTGCCCTCCTTTGGCGGTAGCGAGGCCTGTGGGGTGATGGTGGTTGTACGGGGCCTCCGTATTTTGGTGAAGACCACTGAGCCAGAGCCCATGGAAGTGGAGGAGGGCGAGCTGTTGCTTCAGAATGGAGCTCCCGCTACCCCCTCACCTCTGCTACGGCATCAGCAGAGGAACTAGCCATGCCAGTGGAGTGCTCACTGAGGCAGCTGCTGCCACTAATTGAGCCAGGGAAATGGGCTGGGTAGAGGGGAGCTGCCAGTTCCGCTGCCACAAGGCAAAGCCGGTAGAAATGGCCCTGGAAACCAGTCCCACTGGTGCTGCAGCTGATTTCGGCATGCCACCTCATCACAGGGATGCGGCATCATGCCGCAGCACCAGTGGGGTGGCATGAGAGGCTGTGGTAGGATACCAGGAAGCAGGGTACATGGGTCCGAACCCCCTTCCCCACTGGCTTCACCTCATGGCAGTGGCACTGGCAACTCCCACTCAGCCCGTTTCCCTGGCTCCATTACTGGCAGCAGCTGCCTCAGCAAGTACCCCACCGGGATGGCTAGTTCCTCTACTGATGCCCTAGCAGAGGCAAGGGGGTAGCGGGGGCTCAGATCAATTGGTTCACCAAACTAAAAAAAAAATTAGGTACCAGTTCTGCTGAACTGGTGCAAACCAGCTGAATCCCACCTCTGGTTCAAACCCCTCTATTAGGAATTGAAGTCATAGGCCATTATGCTTTATACATTATACCTAGCTATATGAGCTATAGCAGAGTTGATGATGTTGGCAAGGAGGGAGGGAGGGAGAGAGAGGGAGAGAGGGAGAGGGAGAGAGAGAGAGAGAGAGAGAGAGAGAGAGAGAGAGAGAGAGAGAGAGAGAGAGAGAGAGAGAGAGAGTCTATGGATAATCTACAGATTTAATGAAAGACCATTTTAAGACACCAATCAATGGATTTCAGTTGCTCTCTTAACTAGGATCATCTGTTGTCTCCAAGCACCAATTGCTGTTCATAATGTGTGTGGTGGGTAAAATTCAGGGTCTATAGCACTTTCTCCTATGTCCCACCAGCTGATCAACTGCATTTTTATTTTTGCTTCTGTTTTTTGTATGTATTGCTCCTGTTCTTCAATAGTCCTCTTTTATGTGCCAAAACAAAAAAAAATCAAGCAACCTGTTGATTGGAACAGAATTCACATATGGATTGATAGAATTCTAATACTTCATCTATACCTCTACTAAATCTCATCAAGCAATCAGCCAGAAAGTTATTTTAATTTTATTTTAGTTATTTGCCACAAAACTATCAATCTCCTGTAAGATTAGCATATTTCCTTCCTATTTCACACAGCACTCCTCCCAACTTACCCTGGGTATTTTTTATTTGGTTGGTTTTGATGCAAAAATATGTTGATCTCCCAGAATACTGTTATTTAACAAGAAAATATCAACTTTCCAGAACATAGATATTTCTGAGAGAACAAAACAAAATAAATAAAAGGTTGCTCAACTCCAGTTTATATCACAGCCCAACCAAAATGACCATAAAAAGAAGGGACAGATAACCAAATGGAGAAGACCACATTTGCAACAGACTGAATTTGGCAGACTCCTTCTCTTGAGTGCTATCTTTGTCATCAGAGCACAGAAGTTTGTTCATATGGTAAGATGTACACTGGGAGAACAGAGAAAACATTACTTTAACAGCAGGACACATGTAGACAAGTTCAGTCTGCTTCTGTAGCAGACTGCTGATGGGATCGGGGCAACATCATTCTTTAAAAACAGATCTTTGTGTGCCACAGTAAGTGGGATGGGAGAATGAGGGCAAATGATAAAATCAGGAACAAAAAGGAGGAGGAAGATGTAACTGATCTTTTTCATTCATATATATATCAGACACTGTCTTAAATGGAATATAACAGAATCCTCAGCTATACAAATTGGTGTTATCTGAGTAATTAACACTAGGGTCAAGTTGCCCCCAAAAATGTAGAGAATAGACAAAGAAGCATTTGTTTTATATATAACTTATGATTATAAACAAAACATTAAAATGTAAGAATCTTAAATATGATAGCATGTTTACCCACAGAAACACAGAACTTAAGCTACATTTGGCTTAAGTTCTACCATGCAGTCAACTGGTTATGACTTAGAGATTTCACTCTTTCCCTCAAATATTTATAGGACCACTATGTGGTTTGATTATTCGTAATACTGTTGAAAGAAAAATCTTCATCAAGGTCCAGTCCAAGCCAGGAATAAAGTAGAGACTGCTTAGAAAAGAAGGTTCAGTTTATTTAATTCCCAGAAATTTCAGTGACACAGCATGTTTCTGGGATGGCTGAAAAAAGGGAGCTGGGAGTGGGTGGGTTTTTATACTTTTCGGAGGATTTGTGTTTGGAGTTGTTCCTGCTTAAGGTTATAATAATAATAATAATAGTAAAGTTGGAAGAAACCTTGGAGGTCATCTAGTCCAATCCCCTGCTCAGGCAGGAAACCCTACACCATTTCGGACAAATGGCTGTCCAGTCTCTTCTTAAAAACTTCCAGTGTTGGAGCATTTACTGCTTCTGGAGGCAGGCTGTTCCACTGATTAATTGTTCTCGCTGTCAGGAAGTTTCTCCTTAGTTCTAGGTTGCTTCTCTCCTTGATTAGTTTCCACCCGTTGCTTCTTGTCCTGCCTTCAGGTGCTTTGGAAAATAGCTTGATTCCCTCTTCTTTATGGCAGCCCCTGAGATATTGGAATACTGCTATCATGTCCCCCCTCGTCCTTCTCTTCGTTAAACTAGACATACCCAATTCTAGCAACCGTTCCTTATATGCTTTAGCCTCCAGTCCCTAATCATCTTTGTTGCTCTTCTCTGTACTCTTTCTAGAGTCTCAACATCTTTTTTACATAGTGGTGACCAAAACTGGATGCAGTATTCCAAGTGTGGCCTTACCAAGGCATTAAAGAGTGGTATTAATACTTCACGTGATCTTGATTCTATCCCTCTGTTAATGCAGCCTAGCACTGTGTTGGCCTTTTTGGCAGCCGCAGCACACTGCTGGCTCATATTTAGGTGATTGTCTACTAGGACTCCGAGGTCCCTCTCTCAGTTACTACTATTGAGCATGGTGCCACCTATGCTGTACTTGTGCATTTGGTTTTTCTTGCCTAAATGTAGAACCTTGCTTTTTTCACCATTGAATTTCATTTTGTTAGTTAGTGCCCAGGGTTCAAGTCTGTCCAGATCCTTCTGTATCTGAAGCCTGTCTTCTGGAGTGTTGGCTATTCCTGCCAGCTTGGTGTAGTCTGCAAATTTGATGAGTTCCCCATCTATCCCTTCATCCAAATCGTTGATGAAGATGTTGAAGAGTACTGGGCCCAGAACAGAGCCCTGGGGCACCCCACTACACACTTCCCTCCATATAGAGGCAGTTCCATTGAGGACCACTCGCTGAGTATGGCCGGTCAGCCAGCTACGGATCCATCTGGTGGTGGTTCTGTCTACCCCACATTTTTCTATCTTGTCAAGTAGTAGGTTGTGATCTACTTTATCAAATGCCTTACTGAAGTCCAAGTAAATTATGTCCACAGCATTCCTCTGATCCACTAATTTTGTCACTTGTTCAAAGAATGCAATAAGATTTGTCTGGCATGATCTATTTTTGACAAACCCATGTTGGCTTTTAGTAATGACTTTGTTTGCCTCTAGGTGTTCATTGATTCGTTGTTTGATTATCTTTTCCAGGATCTTCCCAGGTATTGAGGTCAGGCTGATAGGTTTGTAATTTCCTGGGTCCATTTTTTTTTCCTTTTTTGAGGATGGGAACTACATCAGCTCTTTTCCAGTCCTCTGGTAGTTCCCCTGTGTTCTAGGATCTTTGAAAAATATAGTTCAGTGGTCCCGATATCACATCTGCCAGTTCCTTGAGAACCTTGGGGTGTAATCCATCTGGTCCTGGCGATTTGAACTTATCTAGGCTGGACAAGTGCTCACTTGCCATTTTCTTGCCTATCTTAACTTGTGTTTCTATTTTGTTTTTTATGGCACTATTTTTGGTAAGTTGGTCTGTTTTTTCCCTTTGTGTAAAGACAGATGCAAAAAACAAATTAAATAGTTCTGCTTTCTCCCTGGTGCTTGTCACCTTCTTGCCACTTCCACCCACTAATGGACCAATCATTTCCTTCACTTTTTTCTTGTTTTTTACATGTTGAAAGAAGCTTTTTTTGTTATTTTTGACTTTGGTCACAAGCCTTAGTTCATTTTGAGCCTTGGCTTTCCTCACTTCATCTTTGCAAGCTCGGGCTATTTGCTGATATTCTGACTTAGTTATGTTCCCCTCTTTCCACTTTCTATACTTGTCCTTTTTATCTTTCAATTTGTCAGAGAGTTCTTTATGCAGCCATGCTGGTTTCTTTTGAGAGCTGTTGTTTTTCCTCTTTGTTGGTATTGTGTTAGACTGTGCTTTTATTATCTCATTTTTCAAAATTTCCCAAGCTTCTTGAGTTGTTTTCTCCTTGAGGATTCTCATCCATGGAATCCTTCCCAAGCCCTCTCTAAGTTTATTGAAATTAGCTCTCTTGAAGTCCAAGACTCTAGTTTGACTATGTTCTATTGCTTGTGCTTCCATAATGTTGAATTCCAATATTGCATGATCACTTCCTCCCAAGGTTCCTATGGCTTCAACACCTTCTATCATTTCATCTCTGTTAGTGAGAATTAGATCCAAAATGGCTAATCCCCTAGTTCCCTTCTCTACTTTTTGGGAGACAAAATTGTCTGCTAGGTTTGCAAGGAATCTGTTTGATCTTCCACTTGGTGCAGAGTTTGTCTCCCAGTTGATATCAGGGTAGTTAAAGTCCCCCATTACTATTGTGATGTGCTTCCTACATACCTTAGTTAGCTGACTAGCAAAAAGTTCATCTATTTCCTGTGTTTGGTTGGGTGGTCTGTAGTATACACCTATGGCAATGTCATTTTTCCCCCTTTTATATTGACCCAAATGCATTCAAGACAGTTTTTATCATTGTTGTGCTCTATTTCTTTAGAGATGTAGTTATTTCTTATATAGAGAGCAACTCCACCTCCTCTTTTATTTGGTCTGTTTCTTTTAAATAATTTAAATCCCTCTAGCTGTGTGTTCCATGTGTGGGTTTCATCCCACCATGTTTTCGTAATGGCAACAATATCATATCTGCCCTCATTAACCTGAATTTCTAGTTCACCCTGTTTGCTGTTCATACTCTGTGCACTGGTGTATAAATATTTGAGTCCTTTGTGAGTGGCCCTGTGTTTCCTTTCTACATAACCTGTGTGGTGCCTGAGTTCCCCTATTGTCTTACCACCTATTTGGTTAGTGCACTTTGTGTGGCACTCGCTATTAGAGGCTTCATTTTGCTTGATAGCAAGGTTGGTATTCTTGTCCACACACACATCTATGCTACATGCACTGATACCCCTATAATTTTTAGATTGCCGGGGACAGGGTTGTTCCATATCAATTAACTTCCTGTCCCCGCTGTTTAGTTTAAATTTCCCTCCAGAAATTTAAACTAAACAGCGGGGACAGGAAGTTAACAGGTTATTCCTGTTCCTGTGTCCTATACTTTGACCTGAGCTTTTGGAATTCTAATGGTAGTGGGTTAACCCTATTATGTCCTAAAGGTCATGTTCTGCTTCTCTGGGGCTGTGGCTGAAGGCATCTTGCTTATGAATAGGTGGCCCAGTCTTTCTGAATAGGATTATCAAATCTGCATTTCTACATTTTAGAAAGTTTTATTATTTTATAATATACAATACAATGGAAATACGAAAGCAAATAGCGAAAAATATGGGGAAGGGAAAGGGGAGTAGAAAAGCGAGGTAAAGGAGAAAAAAAGAAAAAAAAGACATTGACTTCCGACTTCCTCCATTTCTACAGAGCTAGCCTGCTCAGTTTCTGCCTGGGGAAACTTCGTCAGAAAAGCCTTTTAAGATTTTTTTCCCCTCCATTATTCCTTTGGGGGATTATAATATTCTGCCTTTTTAATATCCTCCCAAATATTTCCTTCTCTAGGAGAGGGATGCTGACTTCCTACAATATCAATTGTGATATTTGTTTATTTATATCAGTCTTCTGCTTTCCCTTAATGAAACCAGAATTCCATGATAACATCATTCTCTACCACTTATTTCCTGGATAGATTACAGCAAATATAACAGTATTAAGGTCCATGAAGTGACTTACATTTCAGATATTTACAGAAATCAATACAAGATCCTAAGAGACTTCCTTCAAATTACACATTATGACAGCTGATACAAGAATAATAATAAAACACTAGAGCTCTCCTTAGAGGTCACAAAAGTAAATTTAGTTACAGAGCATAACAGTTGGTATCAATGGAGCACAGAGAATGTAAAATATCTTATCAGTTGACAACTGCCCGGTATCTACTTGAGTCATATTTGAGTCCAACTATCTAATATCCCTATAGCAGAAAAAAGGACTCCAAGTGCATGCAGTTAATAAAGTTTATTCTGATGCAAAGGTTAGATTCAAAGGCTGATTAGAAAAGCAGATAAAAGTGAACACATGACACTCTAAATCAACACTATATGTAAAAGAAAATGATAATCCTTCAGTAGGTTCAATGGGCAACATAGTAATAGATTTAGATGAATACAAAAGCCAGTCCCTACCAAAAGAGTTTAATCAGTACAGAGGAAAATAATATAAGGCCTAATATAAAATAAGATAAAGATGAGATAAGTCATGTTTTATAGATAGCAACAGATACGTCTCATGCAGATCTGGTCAACATAAGGCCTAGAAATTAGCAGATAAGATATTGGATACTGAAATGTAGAAACTTACATATTCTGCCAGAATAAGAGAACACCCCTCACCGCCAATTCTCAACAAAAATGCTCACAACGAAAACCTCAGATAGGGGGAAGAGCACAGGTAGGCAGGTGTCTTGCTCGGCTGCTCTCTCATGAAAGCAGGATGAAAACTCCGAAAAACGATCAGGAAAAAAGGTTAAAACAGAAGAGTGTCTCTTCTGAACAAGAAAAAAAAAGATCATATCCACATTCAGCTCTTGGGGGTGGAGTGGGGGATTTTTATTTTTTACGTCGTTTTGCTCTTTTAAAAATACTGCCCCCCACCTGCTGCACCCCTCACAGACCCAAATCCCTTCTTTCCCTTCCTTTGAAACAAACAACACCCCCCCCCCGAATCTTCCCGTTCCTCCCTTCTGAATTATAATGAAAGAAAGCCAAGTTTTTTCTTTTGTGGTCTTTACATATTTAAATTGCTAGAAGGAAATGGGGAAGCAAACCATCACAGGACACTCTTCTGTTTTAATCTTTTTCTCTGGTCGTTTTTTGGAGTTTTCATCCTGCTTTTGTGAGAGGGCAGCATTTGGGGGGGTGAAGCTGCCCTCTCACAAAAGCCACAGCCGAGCAAGACACCTGCCTGCCCATCTGGCCACGCTCTTCATCCTGTCCAAGGTTTTCGTTGATGTGAGTTTTTCTGTTGAGGATTGGCAGCAGGGGATGGGTGTTTGGTTCTTATCCCCCCCCCATCTGCTGGATGGATGCAGAAGGTTTTGGTCACTTCTGTCGTGCTTGGAGGTTACCCACGAAGCACATTTGTTTTTTGGGGGGATCCCCACTCCAGTTGCTAAGCTTGCTTAAATTCTCTTCCTCCACCTCCTCCTCACTGGAGCCCCCCTTTGTCTGCAACAGAGCAGCAGGAAGACCCCTGCTGGGTTGGGGGTGATGGGGATCTGCCCTCTGCAGAGTAGGGGCAAGGTTCTAGCTGATCAGTGCTTCTTCTGAGCTCAGATGTGTCAGGATCAGTGTCGAGCTCCAGTTGGAGCCTGGCACTGATCCTGGCACTTGAGAGCCCTGACAGCCCTGAAGAAGCACTGATCAGCTGGAAAGTGGCACTGATCCTGGCGCTTCCACGGAGCCCTGAAGAAATGCCAATCAGCTGGAAAACGGTGCTGATCCTGGCATTTCCGCTGAGCCCTGACAGCCCCGCAGCTTCAGCCGTCTCTCGCTCAGGCTTGTGCGGTACTTCCATCAGTTCAACTCATTCCCCTCCCCTGCTACCACTTCTCTAGGATGGTCGCGTACCACCTTCCAGGTACTAATGTACCACAGGTGGTACGCGTACCACCAATTGAAAAGCCCTGGTCTAGGATGTAGTCTATATACCAGCTACACCCAGCCTTTAGGACAGTTTGGTTAGGTTTGGCCTTCCTAAATGGTTTAATCCTGACTTCATATTGATTATATTATTTTAAATTTTTATTGCAATCAATGCATTTTATTGATTTTTATTTTATAAGCCATTACAAAATGACACAGGAAATCATTTTGATTTCAGCATGATACGTCTATAGTAAATTAAATAAACCCCATTGCCTTTTTAGTTTTCTGGCCTCCACTTGAATGTTTTGTCTTGATTGCTTCTATGAAACAAAGACCCTGATTAGCCATTATGTTTTTAACCTGAGGAACCCTACCAGTCAAATAATGTAATTTCCTGCAAAACTATGCATTCCAGCATGTACAGATCAGTCCCCATTGTAAAAGGAAGGAATCTGTTCGACAAAATTGCAAGAGGAATTTTGAATTTCTGAATTAATGGGATTCAATCAAAATTTTATTTGGGGCTGTGTCACACAAAATTTGGACAAAAGGAGAAACTACATGGGAAAAGTTCCATTTACCAAGGTTGCCTTCCATGTACCAATACTTCCAGTTTGCTTAGCTAGCATTTAAACAACATCTACGTTAGAATGCCTTAACCAAATTCAGAAACCTATGCCATGTAACATAAGTACCATCTACTAGCCTGATGCTCCAAAGGTAACGTTACACTCTCATAGTATCTATAGCCATTTCAGGGTTCACAGTTAGAAGCATTCACCATGCTTCAAGTAGCTTAAGAAGGTTTGCTTCTTAAGCCATCACAGAGGTCACCCAAACAACAATGAAATCTGATATGAGACTCCATTTCTTAAATTTGCTGAGCAAAGTATTTAGTTAAGTTACATGTTTCATAGTAGCAGCTTCAAATTTCATGCTGAAATCTTAGTGTCATATAATAGCTACATGGCACAGCTCCATTATCCAAGTGTAAATCTCCATTCCTCACAAGTAACACACATTACCTTAGAAGTGAATGACAACTGGACTAACAACTCAGTTATTTCTCTATCCATTTATCAGGAGTAGGGATTTTTAAGTTAGTCTTGGTCACAAGATTTTCCATGGTTTTTGGAAATTTCTGTAAAATTAAGCAAAATATTCAATGTATTTAATTGGAAAGAAAAAAATAAAAAACATCAAACTATCTTATCTGGATCTAATGATGGCAGAGCAAAACTATGTTTTTTACTACTCTAAAAGTTCAAAAATCTAGACATCATTTGATATGGTTCAAAAGTTCGGACTTGTATTTTATTTAAAATCTCAAAAATAATATAGAAAAGCATACAGTAATTAAATAACAATCTATGAAAAGCAAAGCAGTAAACCAGAAACATAGAAAATATTTCATTGAATATGCTTTCTGTCAAAAAAAAATGATCTAGACAGCTAGTATTGTAAAAAGTTATTCTATTAGCTAATTTAACTTCTTTATGTCTAGGTAACCACCTTATATATAGTTCTGTATCTACAAAGAAATAGTTCCTGACAGCCTTTGGACAGTTCTCCTATGTACTTCTTCAAACAGCTACTCTCATGAGTTCCTAACCAAAGGATGAGCCTACCCATGTCCACATGATATTGTCTTCATCTCATCTCATCCACAGCCCACAGAGAAGAATCTTCAGCTGTTCCAGTTTAAAAGTTGCACTTTCCCTCTTCTCCTGACACCAGTTTAGTGTGGGTATGAACTAGCATGTTTTTCTGAGGATGTGATTGATGTCTTTGTTGGGGGGCGGCAACTGCCCAGTTCCTTATACTCTATAATATAGAGTAATATAAAGCTAGAGCTAGAGCTAGAGCTAGAGCTAGAGCTGGAGCTGGAGCTGGAGATGGAGACGGAGATAGAGATAGAGATATATAGTATTGGAAAAAAGTAAAGGGCTGGTCTGAAAAATATGAAAGAGGTTATAAGGATTTTGAAAAGCAATTGTTTATGTTTATAACCTTGCTTTACAAAGGAAAATTCAAGAACAAAACCAAGACAAAAAAAATTACAAAAATGAATAGATTAATAATGATACCTAAAATCAAACAGTGTATGTAATTTTATTTTAAAAAGATGGTTCCATTTCCATATTTTCACATGGATGTGTACCATTTGTATAGTTAAACAGCCAAAAGTAAGTTTTTGAAAAGTAAATAAATACATTCTGAAGTAAAGGACTGTCCTTTATAATAATGCTTGTATGATCACTGTATCCAAAGGCCCTTAAATTGCTGTCATTTCCAATTCCTGCCCTCTATGGCTATTTGGGCTGGGGCTGCAGGACAAACTGGATATTTGTAGTGCTGAGATATCTGGCAACTTAACATTTGACTGGTGCCTTCCTAAATGCCTCCTAGGTTTTATATAACTTTTTCCAACAAAGTGCAAGACCTGGGTTTTAAAAATAATCAATTTAAACTAGGAAAGAGAGTTAGGTTCTTCCATTTAACTGTTGCTGGTTCTTTCATCATTGTTAGCTTGTAGGTTTTCTGTCAACAAGGGGTTTAATACAATTGGATTTTTTTTTTACTTTAGGTCAGGGTGTCAAACTCAATTTCATTGAGGGCCGGATCAGCATTGCTGTTGTCCTCGGGGGGGGGGGGGTGCAGGTAGGTGAGGCCAGGGTGAGTGTGGCCTAGTGGGTGGGCATGGCTGGAGTGAGTGTGGCCTAATGGGTGGGCGTGGCCAGCTCTTCATATTTCACATCAAGAGTGCCTGTGGGGGCCTGGGCAGGAGTGGAACAGATTTGAGGGTCTCTGGCAGAAGGCGAGGGCCATTTGCTAGCCACTTCCAGGCGATGGTGCATTTCTTCATTCCTTACAAAGGGTGACACCTCCCCAGCATGCTCCCAGAGGCCGGTCCCTTGCTGTTTCCAGATGGCCTTGTGGAGCTGAATGTGTTTCAGCATAGATGGCCACCCCAAAATTGTACATGGGCTCCCGGACAGCCGGGGCCAAGGCAGCAGGGGCCATTCCCTCACTGTTTCCAGAATGGCTTCACGGGCCACATGAAACCACGTCGCGGGCCACATCCAGGCCCCGGGCCTTGTGTTTGACATGTCTGCTTTAGGTGGAAGGGGACCTATTTTGTCTACTCTGTTTCAGTTTCACGGCTATCCATAAGCTAAGTCTAGGTGCTTTCAAACACCGATTCACTACCATCATTGTCATTTGCTTGCAATATTCCTTAAAACAATAAGAACAATACCAATCTTGGTTCTGTGGCAGAACAGGGCTTGGCAAGCAGATCAGCAAATTTTAAGCTGACACCAACTTAAAATTGGCTGCTCTGCTTGCCAAGCCTTGTTCTGTCCCAGAACCAAGATTGGTA
Source organism: Crotalus tigris (assembly GCF_016545835.1). Classification (NCBI taxonomy): domain Eukaryota; kingdom Metazoa; phylum Chordata; class Lepidosauria; order Squamata; family Viperidae; genus Crotalus; species Crotalus tigris. The sequence goes on along the minus strand of NW_024096816.1, from coordinate 901,020 downwards.
TTGTTCTTATTCTTTTAAGGAATATTGCAAGCAAATGACAATATATTTCATATATTTGTGCTGGTTCAAGGATTGGTGGATAGCACTTTCTCATGTCTTTCTGGCTGTATTTTTAGCCCTTTTGTCTGGTTCCTTAACTACATTTTTCAGTTCATCTTTAATAATATTCTGATCAATAACATTGGCATTAAAAAATTCAAAATCAGTTACATTAAGTTTCATAGAAAGGGAAGTGGCTTTAGCGGGAAAGGACCAACAAGAGGCTGCCCCACCCCGCCCCTGGGCACATGAAGAGGAGTTGGCAAGCACCCAGCATCGCTGCTGACCATCCCTACTGACTGCTGATAAAGGACAAAGGTAGGAGAAGCGCTTTCCTTTCCCCTGGGACTCCAGCACTCGCGCGCTCACAGCCTTCTCCGTGCACCCCCAGGGGCGGGTCAGAGATGGAGGGGTGCTCACTGGCCTTGAGAGGAATCAGCTGGAGGTGCACAGAAGAGAGAAGGGGAGGGAGAGGAGATACTATAAAAGAAGGGAAGAGAAGAGATGTTATAAAAGAAGGGGAGAAGAGAGGATATAAAAGGAGGGGAAAGGATATAAAAGAAGTGAGGAAAGAAGAGAGGATATAAAAGAAGGGGAGAGAAGAGAGGATATTAAAGGGGGTGAGAGGAGAGAGATATTAATGGGGGTAAGAGAAGAGAGGATATTAAAGGGGTGAGAAAAGAGAGGATGTTAAAGGGGTGAGAAAAGAGGATATAAAAGGGTAAGAGAAGAGATGATATTAAAGGGGTGAGAAAAGAGAGGATATAAAGGGGGTAAGAGAAGAGGATATTAAAGGGGTGAGAGAAGAAAGGATATTAAAGGGGATGAGAGAAGAGATGATATTAAAGGGGGTGAGAAGAGAGGATATATAGAGGGGTGAGAGAAGAGAGGATATAAAAGAAGATGAGGACCAAATAAAAGAGGAGGTGGAGTTGCTCTCTATTTAAGAAATAACTACATCTCTACAGAAATAGAGCACAACAATGATGAAAACTGTCTTGAATGCATTTGGTCAATATAAAAGGGGGGGAATGACATTGCCATAGGTGTATACTATAGGCCACCCAACCAAACAGAGGAAATAGATGAACTTTTTGCTAGTCAGCTAACTAAGATATGTAGGAAGCACATCACAATACTAACGGGGGACTTTAACTACCCTGACATCAACTAGGAGACAAACTCTGCACCAAGTGAAAGATCAAACAGATCCCTGAATTTTGTCTCCCAAAAAATAGAGAAGGGAACTAGTGGATTAGCCATTTTGGATCTAATTCTCACTAACAGAGATGAAATCACAGAAGGTGTTGAAGCCAGAGGAACCTTGGGAGGAAGTGATCATGCAATATTGGAATTCAACATTATGGAAGCACAAATACAGTCAAACTAGAGTCTTGGACTTCAAGAGAGCTAATTTCAATAAACTTAGAGAAGGTTTGGGAAGGATTCCATGGATGAGAATCCTCCAGGGGAAAAAACTCAAGATGCTTGGAAAATTTTGAAAGGTGAGATAATAAAAGCCATTTAGTCATTGTGTGTGTGTGTGTGTGTGTGTGTGTGTGTGTGTGTGTGTGTGTACTGGTCTGTGCTATTTATTTTTTATCTGATAGTAGTTCTTTTTGCTTTGGGTGAGGTTTTGATGTGGGGTTGTTGGTTTTTTTGGCTGAACATTGCCTGATATTATTGGGTTTGGGCAGTTTACAAATATATTAAGTCAGTCAATCTATTAATCAATCAAAGAAAAAAGATTCAAAAGGAAAAAAAAATAAATGAAATGGAACCTGAAAAATGGCCCTGTCTATCAACATCCAAACAGGAGGTCCATGCGATCTTTAACTATTCTCTCTGTAATGAACGTGTGCTGAAATTCAAAATCTCCAAGATGAACTAAGTAACAAGTTTTCCCTTGCTGAATATATTTATTTAATTGAAATTCTCTGTGTGTGATTGTTGCCTACCATTATTTTTTCTGTATTTTCTTTGTTCCATTTTTTATAGAGAGTTTTTGCTTTGTTGAATTCTTTGAATTTTTTCATTAACATGCAGGATTCTACAGCTGTATATTACACCTTCTGTTTCTGAACTAGCACAAGGTTTATATTCTTTACTTTATGCAGGAATTTCCAAAACACCTTCTTTTCCTAGAACTGAACTGAAGAGAGAGGTTCTTGATATAAGGCCTAAGAATCAACTTTATTAAATTTCAAAAAGATAAAAAATACAAAATAAAATGGGGGAAAGAGAAACAAAAAGGAAACAAATTAAAAAATGACAAGAAATAAAAAAAAGAAATTGACTTCCAGCTTTCTTCAGTGCAGGAACAATTATATAGTAAAATGAAAAACAGAAAAATGTCATATAATCAATCAAGTTAACATTAAAATCACATTAAAAAACCTCTAAGTTTAAACACAAGAATTAAAAATACAGTATAATGTTTAATAAGAAGAATACATAATATTAATTCTAAAATCAAAACTTCATTTCTACTTTCTCAAGCAAGAAGTCCAAAAGTGGTCTCCACATAGAAACCAAATTAGACAAGCTTTTGCCTTTCGTCAAAGTAGACAAGTTTTGCCATCTCTGTCAATTCCATTAATTTCAAAACCCAGTTGGGAGATGGTGTGTTACTTTCCACCTCTGTGCAATTAAAGGTCTTGCTGCCATTGTCATACATAAAATCAAAGTCCCTTATTTTTTTTCAATCTGCTTCTCTATGACATCAAAAAGAAAAGTTTCTAGTTTCAATTTATATCCATTTTTAATATTTTATGAATAAAACAACATGTTTGATTCCAATAATTCTTGGCAGTTTTACATATCCACTAAAAGTGATAAAAGGTACCTTCACATTTATTATATTTTCAAACTTATTCACTGTTCCTTTATACATCTTTGATAAGTGGGTACACATCTTGATAAATATGCATTTAGAGTTTTCTTATGATCAAAATAACAGATAAGTGCCCAAAATAACCTCCAACATCATGTTTGGTAACATGTTTAAAAAGAAGTCAGAAAGGAATAGAAATACAAATTGTAATGACTGACCGTGGCAAACAGTTGTTGAAAAGTAAATCAATAACACATAATACTCTAAACATAAAATTCAACCGTACAAGATGTTAACATTATTATATTGGAAGACTCTACTGACCAAAATTGTCTCAAACTGTGAAATGAGTGGCATATAAATTTAATCAATAAATAAAATAAAAGTCTTGTTTGTTTATTTTGATTTTTTTAATTTTTGAATGCAAGTGCATTTGACCAGAAACAATGTGGCATCTGCCAGTACAGAAGATTTTTCTTCTTTGTGCATCTCTTAAAATTTACTCTGCATTGGAGGGTGTAAGAGGAAACATAGTTCAGAAATCTCAGTTCTTATATTACCTAGTAGCAGTATACAATATTCTTCAAACCCCCAAAATGATTAATCAAATACCATACATTTAGTCAGGCAGGTTAGAAAGTTTAATATCTTCAAACTAGTAACTACTTCCTATCAGCCTCACCAGCATAATCTATAACATTTCATTCATGGTCTTGAAGGCTGCTTGAAGCTCCCTGTGGGTACAAGTCCCCCACACCCAGTCACTGGTTTCTGCCCTCTATAACTATTTTGGATTGAGCTGCAAGAAAATCCAGACAACTAGTTTCCACAGAGGCATCTGTCCATGTCATTTATTGATTGTTTGATTGATTGTTTGATTCATTCAGTCATTCATTCATTCATCAGAATCTATCCATTACTACCCTTCAATTGTTCCATAATAAAGTTGTAAGAACAGGACCATTCACAATAATTGAATTACTTAGGCAGATTATAGCTCATATGACAAGACATACCAAAGGTATTTGTTTAAATTAATGTAATTAAAAATATAGAATCAGTTTGATATGGTGATTAAGCCACCAAGCTAGGGTTTTTCACCTTAGACACAAAGTCAGCTATGGCTTCAGGCCAATTACTCTCTCTCAGCCCTAGGAAGGAGGCAGTGGCAAACCATTTCTAAAAATCTTGCCATGAAAGCTGCAGGGACTAGTCCAGGCTATAGCCTGGACTCAACACTAACTCAGAGGCACACACACAAAACAATATACTTAATATTCTTTAGAAATCCTCTAATACGGAACAGCTATTGAAAATGCCAAAATTGTGTGGGTTCGAACTTGATTTCACAGTGACCAACCTGTACAGATAGAACAAGAGGACAGCCAGACTTTTTTGATAACCTATAAATATGTGATTAATTGTCCTTTTTGGGCTAGTGGTCCAGAAAGATAGCATTTTGCCTTTTTAAAAAACTAGAGATTTGCAGCAATCATCAACTATCATCCTATAAATAAATGTATTTGTTTGTATTATTTCTCACATTTATGTGGCCACCTATCTCACAAAAGGTGATTCTGGGCAGAATATATTTTATTCTAAAATATTTTTCCAATGATACAAACTCTTGCCTATGAAATTTTTTGGTCCAAGAAATATGTCAGGCACTACAGTGATAAAAAAAAATCCTTTGTTACTTTGATTAGGATTACTGGTTAAGGACTAGAAAAATCCAGCTGATCACTCAATGGCAACAAGGGGGTACAGATAACACATTCTGCTTTTGTTGGTGATAGTATGGATTTTGGCAGCTTAGAGATGGTAACTTTTTTTTACAACAAAAATCTCATATTACTTCTTTGATAAAAGATAACATGTTGAAAGGGACCTTGGAGGTCTTCTAGTCCAACCCCCTGCTCAGGCAGGAAGCCCTATACCATTTCAGACAAATGGTTGTCCAATCTCTTCTTTAAAAGTTCCATTGTTGGAGATTCACAACTTCTGTTGTTCCATTGATTAATTGTCATATTTATTTGTAACAGCAGTTTGAAAGCATGCAAATGCATGTAGATAAATAGGTATCACTTCAGTGGGAAGGTAACAGCATTCTGTGCCTGCTCAGCCTACATTCCATATGACCATGGAAGCATCTTCAGATAACACTGGCTCCCTCAGCTAGGAAAGCACACACACCCCAAAATCGGACATGACTAGACAAGGGTATATTTATCTTTTTAAATGGTCCTGTAATCTATGGAGTAGTAGTTCAGGAAGTAAGTTAAAGTTCTTCACTTATAAGGCTACAGTTTCTAGAATTTCATGGGGGGAAAATACAGATTAAACTGTTTAAGCCAATAGTGCAAGTAATATCCTTACCTAACCATGCATTTGATTTGATTGAGGAAGTAGGTTTTGAATAACCCAGTAGATGGCGTACAGACTTTCTTTTAGAAATGAAATACATTATTAGCAGAGCTAAGATCAAGACAATAATATTGTTACACATCCCTTCTATCCTAATTAGAATAAACATTCAAATTTTATACATATATAATATTATAATTTATGGGTCATTATTTTCCCTCTGCATTTGAACAGTACTTTCAAGAATCTCTCAACTCACAATCTAATAATATATGCATTCAAAATCTATCTGCAGTTTCCAAGAACTGAGAGTAGGGAATATGGTTGAAACTTTTCATCTGCATATTCCACAGAAAAATTTCTCTCAATTTTTAATAGTATTTATTTCCATAAAGAAAATTATTGTAAATTTTCCCTAACAGTGCATTTAACAGAGTTTGGGCAAATAATAACTTTCCCTGGTTATACTTGTCTTTATTGCTGCATAAAAGGTGCTAGAGGTTTGCTTGCTGTACAAAGGACAAAATGCAGGGTTCCATCTTAAGCCTAAGATTCTGATTTTGTGTAGGGTCATCATAAACAGATTTCTTTCCTTTAAATCCTGTTTGAATACAGTCCGCTTATTTCTGAATTCAAGAAGAAAGTGCTTTATACTAGAAGATCATAACATTGTGTAAATTTCAATGCTTTTAATTAATATTTCCCCACTGATCTATTTCTGTATTATAACCAAAATTCTTAGCCCACTTTATCATGCATTCTTTAACTTGTTCTTCTGCTGTTTCAATTCTCAGCAAAAGTGTATGCGTTCTTTGAAAACGTATGATGTTCTAATGTAAGGTCTCTTATTTTTCAGCATCCATTATTTCCTTCTGACCAAACACGAAACAGCAAAACATAATTTTAAAAACCCAATCCTCTTCCTTCCTTTGTATCTTATATTTAACCTGTGAGGGTTTTTTTCCCTTGCCACATAAATTCAGGTTCATCTGTCTGCCATTCTTTGAATACTATACAAGTAGTCCTTAATTTACAAGCACAATTGAGCACCAAATTTCCATTGTTAAGCAAGGCAGTTTTTAAGTGAATTGTGCTCCTTTTTACAACCTTTTTGCCACATTTGTTAAGCAAATCAAATCAGTTATTAAGTGAATCATGCGATTATTAAGCAAATCTGGCTTCCACCATTGACTTTGCTTATCAGAAGCCGACTGGGAAGGTTACAAATGATGATCACATGACCGTGGAATAGTGTAACTGTCATAAATACATGCCAGTTTCCAGGTGCCTGAATTTTGGTCATGTGACCTTGAGGATGCTGCAATGGTCATAAGTGTGAAAAATGGTTATAAATCACTTTTTCTGTGCTGTTGTAACTTCAAACAGTTACTAATTGAATGGTTTGTAAGTCAAGGACTACCTGACTTGATTGTTGTCAAAACAGGTATTTTCTGAAACAAAAACATCACTCTTGGCAAAACATTCATATTTATCATAGAAATTCTCCCCTACAGTGACAATTTTAATTTCTCCATCTTAATCTGTCCTGCAGCCAAGAAATTAAAAGACGCTTGCTCCTGGGGAGGAAAGCTATGGCAAATCTAGACAACATACTAAAAAGCAGAGACATCACCCTGCCAACAAAAGTGTGTATAGTCAAGGCCATGGTCTTCCCATTTGCAATGTATGGATGTGAAAGTTGGACCATAAGAAAGGCTAAGCAACAAAGAATTGAGGCCTTTGAACTATGGTGCTGGAGAAGACTCTTGCGAGTCCCTTGGACTGCAAGGCATTCAAACCGGACAATCCTAGAAGAGATCAACCCCGACTGCTCTTTGGAAGGCCAGATCCTGAAGTTGAAACTCAAATACTTTGGCCACCTAATGAGAAGGAAGGACTCACTGGAGAAGGGCCTAATGCTGGAAAGATTGAGGGCAATAGAAGAAGGGGACGACAGAGAATGAGGTGGCTGGATGGAGTCACTGATGCAGTAGGCGTGAACTTAAATGGACTCCAGAAGATGGTAGAGGACAGGAAGACCTGGAGGAACGTTGTCCATGGGGTCGTGATGGGTCAGACACGACTTCACAATTAACAACAACTTAATTTCAATCCATGTTGCAACATAATTATTCTGAAACAACAAAGAATTCATATTTGTCACTGTATTCAAGTATTTTACTTTTTTTCTCAATCTTAACACTTGTTTTCTTTATCAATTCTACTTGATCTTTTAACGTCATCGTTTTTGTTAACATGTTTGTATTTTGATTATTAATCTTGAAACCTGCTAATATACCAACTTTTAATCTTCCCACTAAAGTTTTTTTGACACGATTTTAGAAGTGGTTTGCCATTATATATGAGAGAAATGTATATCAGTTATGTTTCAACACAAGTGGAAATTAGATTTTGTTTAAATTCTAGTTAATTTTTTTTTCAGAATTTCCACATTGTAATTTTCCAATCATCACATCATACTCTCATGCTATGCTCGGTCCTGCGTATGATAAAAGCAGATGTTTCTGGTGTAAACAGCCATCCATTCTATAATCCCAGCTCTAATCTAGATAGCCTAGATTATTTTACAATGCCACAAACTGAATTCACAGTGCTCAGTAATCCAAAATTTTTATTTATTATAGAAGCAGCTTCTAGAATAAAACCGCAGGTTTAAAATGAAAACCTTTCCAAATATAGGCATGATGTATAATTTCTTTTCTGGTTCAATGGCTTTCTCTGACAACTCAAAGAAAAGAAGTGTCTGTATTTTTCTGTGTCTGTGTATCTTCTACAATAGATACACCTTACAACAGTTGCTAAAAGTGCCCCAAGGAATATGAGAGAAGAAATTCATATGTCTCAGAAGTAGTAAGTGTCCATAGTGTCATGGTTCCAATAGATGAAACCCACCAAAAAAACTTCAAGGCAAAATTCTTCCTTAAAGATCATTTATTTGGGATGCAAAGTATCGGTACTATATAGTTGAATCCATAAAACTAAATTCCCCTCCCCCAGATACAAACTAACAAAGTACAATTCTCACCCCCAATAAACTGTCATAAAGCACATTCCCCAATTAGCTTAAAGCGTGGGCTTTCTCCTCAGCTCCTCAGCCCACTATAACGTTATCAGCTTGTCCTTGGCTTCCCACAGCAACATTATTATTATGGCTAGCTGAGCTTACATCCCAACACCCCCCCACACTGCACCTGATTTCTAAAAGCAAGAAAGCAAGTTAAAAGAATAGAGAAAATGGCTGCATTTTCATCAGTTGCCAGAGCGGGAACATCCAATGTTAGCAGTGTTGACATCCGCCCCCCCTTACAAAAAGAACAAATCTTGCAATTCAAACAAAATCATAGGTTAAGAGTTGCCCCTTGGTTTGTTAGAGTGTTTCTCATAGAATCTATTAATGAGCCTGTCGGGTTTTACATCACTAGATTTTACCCATGTGGCTTCAGACAATGGAAAGTACTGCAACTTTCCCTTAAAAAGTCTAGAATCAAGAATATGCTTCACTTCATAATGGGTCTGTCCGGCTACCACGAGAGGCCCCGGTGCCTTTTTAGGAGGATGTCGTAAGGTGGAACCCCAAAAGGTTTTCAGTAGACTATAATGGAACACAGGGTAGACTTCCTTTAGGAGTCTGGGAAGCTTTAATTCTACCATGACTGGGTTAATGATTCTTATTATGGAGAAGGGACCCAAGTACTTCGGTCCTAACTTTTTACTAGGCAACTTAAGGCATAAATATTTTGTGGATAAATAAACCTTTTCCCCAACTTGGAATGATCTTTGGGGAGCCCTCTTTTTATCTGCTTGCTTTTTATACATCTCAGAAGCCTTTTTCAGAGCGATTTTTGTGTTTTTCCATACTTCCTCCCACCCCATCACCCACTAGTCAAGCGTTTGGGAGGTAGAAGGTCCCTGAGGATATTCGGGTATGGGGTTGAACTCTTTTCCTGTGGCAACTTTAAAAGGTGTAAAACCAGTGCTGCTGTGAACAGAATTATTATAAGCCACCTCTGCGAAAGGGAGGTCAGTCCAGTTCGTTTGCTGATAGTCCACACAGCATCTGAGATACTGCTCCACCATTGAGTTTGCCAATTCAGCTGCCTCATTTGTACATGGGTGAAAACCCTTACAGAACCTGGCCATAAACTGCACCCCTCAGTCTGAGATTATTCGCTTTGGTGTGCTGTGCAGTCTATAGATGTGCTTTAAAAACATCTTGGTTAATCTTTGGGCTGATGGGAGTCCTTTGCAGGCGATGAAATGAGCCTGTTTTGAAAATAGATCTATCACAGTCCAAATCACCGTATTCCCCCTACTTTCAGGTAATTCCACTATAAAATCCATAGCAATTTCTTCCCATGGTTGGGAAGGGTCTGCAACCGGTTGTAATAGTCCAGGGGGTTTTCCTGGAATTTTTTTCATTTTTTTTCCATCTCAGCCCTGGGAAGAAATTGAAATGGATTTCATCATTGAACTTCCTAAAAATAGAGGAAATATCATAATTTTGACTATCATTGACCTTTTCTCAAAACAGGCTCACTTTATAGCCTGTTCTGGTCTTCCCTCTGCTCAGAGACTAGCTAAGTTATTTTTAAAACATATCTACTGGGTCCATGGAGTGCCAAGAAGAATCATATTGGATTGAGGGGTCGAGTTCACTGCCAAATTTTGGAGCGGGTTCGTGAAGTTGATTGGATCCATCCAGGGGCTCAGCTCAGCTTTTCATCCAAGTACAAATGGAGCTGCTGAATGAGGGAATGCAACGGTGGAGCAATACCTGAAATGCTATGTTAACTATCAGCAAACTAACTGGGCAGATCTCGTGCATTTTGCTGAAATGACATACAATACAGCAATACTGGATTTACTCCTTTTAAAGTAGCTACAGGCAGGGAGTTCATACCTATACCTGAATACCCTCAGGAACCCCCTCCTCACAAACACCAAGTGGATAAACATGCTGCAGAGCACTTGGGCAAGCATCAAACGTGCATTAGCGAAAGCCACAAAGATTCAAAAGGAGAAAGCAGATAAGAAAACCATTTCATAGAGGAGAAAAAATCTATCTCTCAACCAAGTACTTAAAATTAAAACTGCCTTGTAAAAAGCTGGGACCTAAATTTATTGGTCTTTTCCCCATTGTAAAAATTATTAACCTTGTCAAGGTTGAGCTAAAGCTCCCACAACTATTGAGAAAAGTACATCCAATTTTTCATTGCAGTTTGCTAAAACCAGTTATAGAATCAACAATGAGACCAATACCTTGAACCACCCCAGGTCCCATTATAGTGGAGGGTGATACCCATGATGAAATAAAATGAATTTTTGACTCCAGACTGTATAAAGGGAAATTACAGTATCTAGTTCAATGGAAGGGTTACCCTTTGTCAGAAGCTACGTGGGTGAAGAGTAGAGATGTAAAGGCAGAGAGGTTAATAAAAAAAGTTTCATGACAAACATCCCCAAAAGCCTAGGAAACCATCAGGAAATAGAATAGAAGATTAGCAAAACACTAATGTGTATCTATGCTTGTTATCTTTCGAGAACCCCATTCTCTTTAGGGGAGTCTGTCAGCTTTTGAAATGAGCCTGACTGAAGTCATCTTTGTTGTTCTAAGTTGGCACATAGGTTGGAGGGGGGAGGGAGAAAGAAAATGAAAAGTATGCTAGACTAAACATGGAGCAATCCCATGGGAACCAAGTTCATTCCCACAGGTGCTAGAAGGAGGAGCAAAGACAAGTTGCAGAGCCCGCCAATTACTTTCATTGGGTAGCATGATTTATAGCATAATAGAGGGGAGGGGAATGTTACATTTAGTTACATTGACTCTCTAGGGAAAAATTTAGAGTTGGTTTCACTTTTGACCATGCCAATATTATGTATCCAATAAACATGTGCTTTGAGGAAACTTCAAACCTCAGAGTTCTGCTTTATTTGGTTTCATTAGTCAGAACCTTGACATTTGTATCCTTCAGGCAGTACTTTCCAATCATAGGCTCCATCCCACCAGGTTTCAGTAATGGCAACAATACCTACTATGCTCTTGCTTCTGTGTACTAGGATTTCAAGGTCACCCTGTTTGTTCCCCATACTTTGAGCAATAGTGTATAGACAGCTGAGCCCTTTATGACTGACCTTGCGTTTGCCTCCTACTTCTCCTGTTTTATACCTGAGTTCCCCTTTCTTCTCACCACTCCATTATTTGTTGTCTGATTGGTTATTTTGGGGCTTATGTTTCTTACAGTAATTATTTGTCTCTCTCCCCTTCCAGTTTTAAAGTCCTTTGGATAAGCTGAGTCAATTACGTTCCAAACACATTCTTCTCTGTTCTTTTTTTTTCTTTTTATTTTTAACCAACAAGACAAAACAGAACAAAGCAAAACATAACACACATACACACACAATATATACTCCTCCTTTTTTTTACAGCAATTACGTAACGGTAATCTAATATTTACATTTCCCCCTTATTCTTCTTTAAATATTTGTCCTTATAGCCCCATTATTTCTTATTTACATTTTTCTTCATTCATGTTCTACTTCTTACTAAGAATAATTCATATTATTATTATACATTATTATACACATATTGTCACTTTTGACCTTTCCATATTTATTCTCCTCTATTATTTGTAGTCTCCAACCAGACATACACCTTGTTCCATACTATATAATACTCTGTGTCTTCCTTTTCTTTTATCTCTTTTGTTAATTTGTCCATCTCAGCACAGTCCAGGATTTTTCTTATTACTTCTTCCTCTGATGGTATATTTTCATTTTTCCAGCACTGTGCATATACTATTCTTGCCGCCATTATTATATGTAAAATTAAGTACCATATTTCTTTACTATATTTTCTATTTAAAATACCCAACAAAAAGATCTCTGGTTTCCAGTCTACAGGTTGGTCTATTATTTCTTGGATCCATTTTCTTATTGTAGACCAGTATTTTTTTGCAACTGGGCATGTCCACCATAGATGATAATATGTTCCATGTACTTTTTTACATTTCCAGCATGTTGGCGAATTATTCTGGAACATCTTTTCTTCCCTGTTCTTGTGAGGTATAATCCAACCAATGCCTTCCTGTAGGTAATGTAAACCATGGTCTATAAATCCAAAGTTCACTTTATGGCACCATTCCTTCAGCCAGTGATTTAATTCTGGAATCTTCCATTCCCTCATTGGATATTGACTTTGTGTTGTAAGTACAGATGGAAACATGACCTGCATTCCTAACATTTTGGATTTCTTGCCTATCTGCTCATACCGGTAGTCCCATTATATTGTTTTCATTATTTCATTTGTCCCAATATGAAAGAGTAGAAACAAATAATAATCAGTGAACTCAATTATGTCGATAACCCTCTCTGCCACATCTTTGATATTTGCACCTAAGAGGCAACATATCTCACTTGATAAATTGTCCGGCCCACAAATTGCTGATTCTGTTCCTTTAAAACCAACACATGCCTTTTTTTCTTTGGGGAATATCGGCTACTTTCCTTCTTATAAAGGAGAATATTTGTAGTTAGAGTTGAAATGATGGGTGCTCATTTCATTATCCAAACTAGATAACTTCATCCATGCTAGTGATGTTACCTTGTTTGAGTAATGAAACATCTGCAAGAAAACAACCAAGTTTAGAAAACACCAAGGACTCCCACTTTCCTTCTTGTTACATTTGATGAAGTCCTTTCTTCAGATGCCTGCATGTTGTCTTCCATGGGGAGGCTATGAAATCAATTGCTCAGCTCCAGTTGGACTGTACCTGACTGGACTGGAACAGACAACAGTTTTCTTGATTTTTTTTAACCTCTGAGTGACATGTTGCCATCAGTTTACCTCTGTAGGTATATTATTCTGGGTAGTTGCTTGTTCCTTTCTGTGTTCAGTTTAGATATAAACTTTTGCTTTTATTAGGAGTTCCTCATCTTCCTGTTTGAATCTCAGCTTCTCATTTTCTTGGTTGAATTGGATCCCAAGTAAGTTTGCAAATCACTATGGTGATAATCTATTTCCATGGTTATGTTAATATTCTTGCAAACAAATTAAAACTTAAATAAAAAAAGAAAAATGTTTTATGTTAATGTAAAAAGAAATAGAAAAAAATAGAAAAAAATCTTCTCTCCTCTAGTTCCATAATGCACTTGGAGTAATAATAAGAAAAAAGTTCTCTGCAAGACCCTCAACCTATTTTGTCTTCTTAATACTACCTGCAAGATGGCAAGATGATTAGGACCCCACTTTCACCTCAGTGAAGACTACTGAATCTTCAGAGCAGCTCTTGCCTTGATAACTTGGTGGAGCTGAGTCAGGTTTGGCAGAAGCCCGAAAAGAGTTCTGAAGAGGCTGCTTCTTTCCGAGTAAGGAACAAAAAGTAGGCTTCATATGTAAAAAGCTACACAGTACACAGGGTATTGCCCTGTAGCAAAGTAGCTAGAGCCAGGGTAGGAAAGTGGGTGGGTGATGGGAGATGGTAATGGGTGATGGGAGACAGAATTTAAAATCCTAAGGGCTTTGCACTGGCTTCAAGCTTTGCGTTAACTTCAGGCAGCACCACAGATGGGTGAAGAAATGAAATTGGGATGGGGAAAGGACAGTTGTAGCCACTTTTCCTCTTTATTCCCCTCTTCCTCCCTTTTTCTCCACCTTTTCCTTTTCTTACTTCTCCTCCTTCTCTTTCTACTCTTTAGCACTGCTACCATTTTTATATTCTCCTTCTCTTTTCTCCAGCACCTTCACTTTAATCTCTTCTTCTTCTTTTACTTTTTCCTTCTACCTTAGCAGTTGCAGGAGAAAAAAAAGCTACATATTCATCAGTAGCAAGTACCTCAACATCATGCTGCTTCTGACATTGCCACCATTCTTAAATTATTCTCCTTCTTCTCTTCCTTCTCCTTCATCTTCACTTTAGTTCCCTCCTTAGCAGCTCAATTTTAATGAACTTATTTGTATATGTTGGATCACTGAATGAGTGAAGTAAATAGATCCAGGGCACTTTGATCAGTATGGATCACAGAGTGAAAGAGAAGAGCTTTTTCTGCTGCAGCCCCAACCAGTAGAAACTCCACCAGAAGTGACAACTGCTTCTATCCTTTTGACCTTAAAACTTGGTTTTGCCAGTTGGCCTGAGACCATCAAAAGGTGCTTATTGCTGGAGGTGGCTAATAGAATAAGAAAACCTCATCACCATGTTGTCCCCCTTCTTGGTTGTTGTTGTTGTTTGCAGTTTTAAATTTTTAATGTGCAGTTTGAATTTTGTTTGTTTGTTTAATAAAGCTGCCCATATTCACCCTATTGGGAAGATGAGTGGCATGTTTAATAAATAAATAAACAGCAACATGCCCACCAGCTTAAAGAACAAACTGATTAATCAATGTATACTGTGTTTGATAAGATAATTGTGAAATTTGGATATTAAATGCAAAATCAGTATAGAAGCTAAAAGTTGACCAAAGCATTGAATGGTAAATCTTTAACATAATGTGATCAATAAGTAATTATATAGATCTGCCAATAAACAGAAGTATGTGTATAAAGTGAAGCAGGTAGCCTACAGAAATGGCAATTGGCTGGCCATGTTGTACAAGAAACACTGGATAACTCATCTTAAAAGTTCCAAATGTCCAAATATTTGACAGATAAAGTATTTGAAGGCATTAACTGGAAATAGCTTGCTTTGTTGTGAACTTACAGGGTTGCTTTAGGCAACCTATAATCCATAATCTCAGCTGCCCCCATGCAATATATGAGAATAAAAGTGACATACTTCGTAGTATTGATGAGAATATAAAAATGGAGACCTTGATGATATAAATGTTCTCACCATGGACAGGGGATAAAGAGTTATTCCTCAGCAAAAAAGCCAAACTTGAACATTTCAAAATACTGGGAAATATGTCTAAAAAATATGTTGCAGAATTAACTGCCGTTGACTGATTCAAGTGATTTGAACCTAATTCTATTTTCATGACTTTTTTGTGCAGCTGCTGATAAAAACAGGATCGCCAACATTAAGGTGACCAACATTTTTACAATGAAAAGGAGGACACAAATAAATTGAAGAAAAAAATATTGTAAATAAAAGAAACATTTTTTTCATTGCAACAATAATACAACTTGCATGTGCAAAGTTTGCCAGCTGGGTGTTTTGGCACGCTCAGCAGCAATTCCTATTGGCTTTTGAAAGCCAATAGTCCGAGTAGCACAGCTCATGCAAAAGTTGAAAAAAAAACCCATCAAAAAAAGGTGCCAGAACACCGTTCTAAGCCTTCTATGAGAAAAAAAAAGCCCTGCAGATTAGTCTTCAAATATCGAAAAGGAGGACATGTAGGAGGACACTTTTCAAGGGAGGACAGAACTTACAAAAGGAGTACTGTCCTCCCTAAAGGAGGACGGTTGGTCATCTTACAACATGATTGCCAATGTCCGATAATGGATATGGCACAAGAAGAAGAAAGAAGTACAAACATTTTTATAATGACATTGGCAGCAAATCTCCAATTGAGCATTACTGGGTTCTTGCCATATATAAGTCCAAGCTACTATGTAGATTTTTGCAGAAATATAAAAACTATCAGGTGTATTTGCCAATTGTGTGCCAACGAAATAAGGAATTAATGTGAAAACCAGGAGAATATTTTAAGGGTATGATCATTAAGTAACATTAGAAAATTTTTAATCATGCAAATGCTGTATCTTTTCCATTTAAAATTGCCCTAATCACCTGACTGTCAATTGTGGAACTCTCCTGAAAACAAGAGAGCCTCCAAATGCTCATTGCAAGAAATAGATCTTCATAGTTTTCCTGAACATTCATTCCAGAAAATGTCTAGATCTTTTGATGTAGATTATGTAAAGATATAGCTACTTAAAATGCATATCCCCAGATATCCATATTTCTATCCATAGAAAAGATATCTGAACTATATAAACATTGAGAAATACCAAGACAGATGTTAATACTGAAGCAATGTTCCCTTTAAGTTAAACTTGGCCTAAAGGGCAAAACATAATACACACAACAAACTATTATTGCCAATAAATAGCTTATTCATTCTGTCTCTTCCTGTGATTACAATAAAGCTTCCAGCATTCTGGTCCAGGTGCCTGCCTTACCTTTTGCTGGATGGGAAGACAACTACAAACCATCACTGCAATTCCAGCCCATTCTGGCATGAGAATGATTGGTGGAATTGGGATATCATCATGAAGTTCATTGGCTTGTGCTGCTGTTAATTAAACTGAAAGCATTCAGTTGGTGAAACAGGATTAGGGAGATGTCTTTTATTGATAGCAAGTTGCCCAAATTAAGGTTATTTTGTTTGATAAAATATTGGAATATTCTCCTCCCGGAGGTGAGACAGCTCTCCACTCTCCTGGCCTTCTGAAAAGGCATTAAAACATGGCTCTGTGACCTTACATGGAGAACCCAGAGAGGCACGCAGCTCCCTTTTTAACTATTTCTAACAAGTTTTAATTATCCTTGCCTCCTTTTAAATTTTAAGATGCTGTCTTTGTATTTTAACATGTTATTGTACACTGCCCAGAATGAGAGATATGGGTGGTTCAAAAATGTGAAAACACATACATACATACATACATACATAAAATAGTACATATATCAGAGTTGAAATCTAAAGCAGAAAATGTTTGATTTTTATTTTGTTTAAATATATGTTGTAAAATAATAACAATAACAACATCAATAATAATAATAGAGTTGGAAGGGACCTTGGAGGTCTTCTAGTCCAATAATAATTATTTTTACTAAAATGTTAATTAAACATAGCAGCTATGGGAGAATGAAAAGAAATTCTCTTATGAATTAGTAATCTATATATACAGTACTATGGAAGAAAATGCAAGGAAAAGTAATAAATGACCAGTTTTTACAGTAGGAGTTTAAAAAACAACATGTGCAAAAATCTGTAAAGGAAACAGCTATTGATAAATGATCTAAAATGTATCCAGGTTTATTGACAAAATGAAATTATTTAAGGTAGTTAGAATATAAAAGCAAAGTTTCAAAAAGAAATTCAGAATTTTTCACAAAGTAGTTGTTGTTCCCCTCTCAATTCCTGGCAAATAGATGGGGAAGAAATGGAGGTAGTGACAGATTTTATTTTTCTGTGCTCCAAGATCACCTCAGATGGGGACTGCAGCCAAGAAATTAAAAGACGCTTGCTCCTGGGGAGGAAAGCTATGGCAAATCTAGACAGCATACTAAAAAGCAGAGACATCACCCTGCCAACAAAAGTGCGTATAGTCCAGGCCATGGTTTTCCCAGTTGCAATGTATGGCTGTGAAAGTTGGACCATAAGAAAGGCTGAGCGCCAAAGAATTGAGGCCTTTGAACTATGGTGCTGGAGAAGACTCTTGCGAGTCCCTTGGACTGCAAGGCATTCAAACCGGACAATCCTAGAAGAGATCAACCCCGACTGCTCTTTGGAAGGCCAGATCCTGAAGTTGAAACTCAAATACTTTGGCCACCTAATGAGAAGGAAGGACTCACTGGAGAGGGGCCTGATGCTGGGAAAGACTGGGGGCAATAGAAGAAAGGGGCGACAGAGAATAAGATGGCTGGATGGAGTCACTGAAGCAGTAGGTGTGAACTTAAATGGACTCTAGAAGATGGTAGAGGACAGGAAGACCTGGAGGAATGTTGTCCATGGGGTCGCGATGGGTTGGACACAACTTCGCAATTAACAACAAGTTGGTGTTCTGATGGCCCTCTGGAGGGAACTAGTATAGCAGGTTTTCTCCTGATTTTTCACTCCTGAAGGATCCTTTTTTTAAAGGTTGGCCATTAGGAGAGGCAGGGTAAAATAAACTAAAGAATGGGAAATATTTTAATATCACATAAATGGGAGCTGAGATGTTGATAGGCAACTCATTTGTTGAGCAAATTCCTATTGGTAAAGACAATTTATCAAATTAACAGAAGCAAAAACATTCCTCTATTCCCCAGATATTTCTTTGGTTTGATTTTAAGTGCCTCTTCTATATTGGAATACTAGATGTCATGTTTTATAGTTTCCCTATGCAATTTATTAACTGCATGTTATTCTTTCATTGTTTTGCTTTCATGCTTTCAGAATTTCCTTACATTTTAAGTAACCTGTAATACACTTACAAAGCTTCAGTTATTGGGCAAATTAGAAGTAAAATAAAAATATCAGCTCAATGTCAAGCTGTTGCTGCAAAAAAAGGCAAATTGTGTGAAAGAAATCATTAGAAAAAGTAAATACAATGGAACACTATTATGCAAATCTGTGATGAAAGATAAGAATACTCAAAGTGTCAAAGTAATGTAGAACTGAAGAAGTTGCAAAAGTGCAAAATAAACTAATCAAGATAAACTTGCAAAATAAACTAACCAAGAGTTGCAGGTATAACTATAGTGTTTTATGTAGCGTGAAGAAACTTGATCCTAGAAACCAGAATCATCATTAAAGCTGAGTGATTAAAAATAAAATATAGCAAAATGGATTGCTTCTTCTAATGCAATCTATGAAATTTATACTAGAAGGTAAACTGCATGTCACTAACTTAATAACTTAAAAAAGGATGAAAATTCATAGAAAATATACCTGCTGACATTATCATTAGAATGTATGAATTTATTTATCCTTCCAAAATCACCATAAACTACTATCATGCCAAATCCGTTTTATTTAACTAACATAAAGCAACTCTTCTTCAGCAAGGAAGACACTGAACAGCTAGCAGCCCTATTTTGTAAGCCTCAGAACAAAAGTAAAAAGGGTAGGGAAAGAAGAATGAAGACGGAACCAAATAATGTTGTCTTTCAATTCCAGGTACTTGAATTTCTTACAACTGATCAAGTCTTAAAAGAAAAATTCTAAGGCCAAATTAAAGGAAAGTTTGAGGGAAATAAGTCAAATTAGGGAAGGGTTTAGAGAGGAAAGAATGAGGAAAGAAGAATATATCTGCAGAACTTAAGTGAGAACTACTACTACAACATAAAATTAATGCAACAGTAGTGGGCCTTATTCATGACAATGAGGGTGCTTACCGCAAGGAGATTGAGGGGTTGGTGAACTGGTGTAAGGAAAACAGCCTAGTTTTAAATAGGGGAAAAACCAAAGAGATCATTGTCAATTTCAGAAAAGGCAGGCACAGCCACTTCTCTGAGCATTAATGATTCACCTATGGAGATGGTTACCAGCATCAAATTCCTAGGTGTGCAGTTAACAAGTAGGCTGGCTTGGTCGCTCAACAGTGAGATACTGGTAAAGCGGGTACAGCAGCACCTGCATTTTCTGCGTTGCATGAGAAAAGCACATCTTCTTTCCACTATCCTTACCATTTTCTACAGGGGGATGATCGAAACCATCCTGTCATACAGCAACAGTCTGGTTTGGAAGCATCACTGCTTCAGACTGGAAGGCGGTGCAGAGTAGTGAGGATGGCTGAAAAGATCATTGGCTGTTCTCTCCCTCCCATCCAGGACATAGCACAGAAGCGTTGCTTGAGCGGGGTCCGTAAGATTGTCTGGCACACTACCCATTCTCTTCACAACCCGTTTTCCTTGTTACCTTCTGGGAGGAGGCTCTGTGGTATCCTAAGCAGAACATCCAGATTCAGCCAGTTTCATTCCACACAGTATAAACCTGGTGAACACTCAAGCTTCCTCCTTCCGTTATATATTCAAGATGGATAGTGTTTAATATTCATATGTTATGTATATGTAGGGGTGTAGATCTATACATATGTTGTACATAGTATGTATATGTTGTATATAGTATGTTTAGGTATCATGTATGTGTTCACTTTGAGAGTGGACAACTAAATTTCATTTTTGATGTGTCATTATGCCCACAGCAAAAAAAATGACAATAAAGGTTATCTTATCTAGTTAACATGATTAAATAAGAAAAAATTTTTATAATAAAGAAGTGACTCTCTAATCTCTTCTTAAAAATCTCCAGTGATGGAGTGCACCTGATTTCTGAAAGCAACCTGTTCTATTGGTTGTCCTCACTGTTAGGAAGTTGCTCCTTAATTCCAGGTTGCTTCTCTCTTTAATCAGTTTCCAACCATTTCTTGTCCTGCCCTGTGGTGCTTTGGAGAATAGTTTGATGCCCTGTTCTTTGTGGCAACCCCTCATATACTGGAATACTGCCCATTTCTTCTTTTCTTTTAGACTAGCCAAACCCAAGTCCTGCAGCCATTCTTCATGTTTTAGTCTCCAGGGCTTTGATCATTTTAGTTGCTCTTCTCTAAACTTTTTCCAGTCTCAACATCTTTTTTCTAGCATGGTGACCAAAATTGGTTGCAGTATTCCAAGTGTGGTCTTACTAGGGTTTTATAAAGCGGTACTAATACTTCACGTGATCTTGATTCTATGCCTTTTATACAACCCAGGATTGTATTAGCTTTTTTGGCTGCTGCTACACACTGCTGGCTCATAGTAAAGTGATCATCCACTAGGATTCCAAGGTCCTAATACAAGGTCTTAGGACAAAGTTCATTCCTTTGCAAAACTAGGAGGCCTACTAGTTAAAATTACTTGCTAAGTACGTTTTGTCAGCCAGCTACAGATCCATCTGGTGGTGATGTTGTCTATCCCACCTTTTTCTAGCTTACTAAACAGCAGGTTGTAGTCTACTTTGTCAAATGCCTTACTGAAATCTAAGTATACCATGTCCACAGCATTTCACTGGTCTATTAATTTAGTCACTTTATCAAAGAATGAAATAAGATTGGTTTGGCATGATCTGTTTTTGACAAACCTGTGCTGGCTACTGGTTATAACTTTGTTTACTTCTAATTATTCACAGATATTTTTAAATATTTTTTCCAGGATCTTCCCAGGTATTGATGTTAGACTCATTGGTCTGTAGTTTCCTGGGTGTTTTTTTTTCCTTTCTTGAAGATCGGCACATCAGCCCTTTTCCAATCCTCAGGTACTTCCCTGATGCTCCAGCATTTTTTAAAGATATGGTGCAATGGTTCTGAGATAACATCTGCCAGCTCCTTCAGAACTCTGGGACATAATCTGTCGGGTTCTGGTGATTTATATTTGTCAAGGTTGAATAGACCTCAAGTTATCCTTATTATCAGCCTTTTAATAAGCAAATTTAAAAAGTTGGACAAAGAATTAATAGTTTTCTTAGTAATTGCTAGCCAATTTATAGATCACATAGGGAAGACGAGCCATAATTTTTTAATGTCAGTTTGGATTCTACAATGTTGGCCAATAGCCATAATGGAGAAGTTGATGGGGAGAGGGAAAGGCTAAGTTTCATATAATTTTACTTAATATGCACAAGGTGATATTTACATACTCCTAATGCATTAGCAATCTATGATCAGATATTTAGAAAGAATTACTGAGCAACCTATCCTGTACTACCACTTGTTAATATAGTTAACATATTTGAAAGTTCTATTTGTGCAAGAAATATTAATACTAAACTATTTAAGTTTAGTATTTTTTAGAAAAATAAGACTTGTGAGACCAAGCTAAACGGAGAAAAGAGAGGACCTCTAGAAGGAAATGACAGAATTCTAACAACTAACATAAAATATAAAATATGGCATATTTCTCGAACTAAATTTCCGCTAAGCCAGTCATGGCAAGTCTGTAGTCCAATCCTCCTGGAGAGTACCAATTGAGAAAACTGTTCCCTTGTTTCCAAGGGTAAACACAAGACAACCGAAAATCAAAGAGCACTTTCCAGGCTCAAACACTAAGCCTTAGTGATTAAGGTATAAAATGATTAACGATGCAGGTGTCGCAAGAATCCCCTACAGTTTGGTAGATTAACGTAACAACTCTTTCAGAAAGAAAGGAACACTCTACGATTATCTTAATTTCCCAATGCTAAGAACCATCTCCTCTTGAACTATACGGAGTCAGCTCTCCTTCCTTCCCTTCTTCTCATCTCTATCTGTGGCCAGATCAACGCCTTTCTCCTCAGCTTCTTTCGCCGCTCACAATTCAATTACGACGCCCCGAGCCCTGCCGTAAACGGTTTCCTTCGCCTCGAGCTCGCCTCCTGACGTCATCTAAAGCTGCCACCCAATGAGAGGTAAGGCTTAAGTATAGAACCAGTCCTCGTGAACGCTATTTGAAGACATTGGGGCACGAAAAAAAAAAGGTCGAGGCGGGAAGAAATAGAGGTGGAGATGGGGCGGGACAACAATAAGAGATACTGTCCTCCTGCTCCAATAAAAAAGCAGCTACTTTTCCTTCTCTCTTGCACTTTAGTATGTTCACTCTTCTCCACTCCTGTACTGTGGAAAGAGTAAGAACGAGGAAAAAGAGAGCTAGGCTTCCCCCACAAGAGCTTCGCGCGTTCGAAAGGGGTAGTATAAGCAAGATGGATGTCCTGGTTAACCAATGAAACGCAGAGATCTATTATTTGCCTATAACCCCGTTAGATGGTGTACTGTATGTGTATATACGGATCCCCTTCTACTTTGAAGCTCCCTCCTCCTCTTCTTTCCGTCATTTCTTGGAGCCAATAGGAGGACAGGGCAGCTTGGGGTGGAGGCTTTCCCCCTCCCCTCCCGCACGATCGGAGGCGCCATGGGCTGAAAACTAAACCGAGATGGAATCTCCCAGTCTGAACCGGTTTGAGCCGGTTCCGAGTCTGTGGCACTAGAGGAGGAGGAGCGGGAAGAGCGGAAGGAGAAGCAGCAGCAACGAAGGAAAGCGAGAGCCGGGGGGGAAACGAAAGAGCGAGTGAGAGCGAGGGGGGAATTGTGTCCGAGAGAAAGAAAAGCAATCTCCCCACGCACTCGGTTCCTTTGCCGCCTTTACCGTGTGGGGAGGGGCGGGCGGGCGAGCGAGAGAGGAGGAACTGCTGGAGGGCGCGCGTGTGCGAGGAAGCAGAGCGGGGTTCATTAAGCGCAGGAGTGGATTAGCAGGAGGCGAAGCAGGGGTTTAAAATAGAAGGGACGGGGCTAGGTATGGAAGTGAACTGAGGGGAAAGCAACCCGTGCAGTGTGGGAGCGTGAGGAAAGAAAGGGAGAGGCAGCCCAGCCAAAGACTGGCCGTCTGACTGACTCCCGAGAGTCGGGTGGTAAAAAGTGCTTCTGAGTTTTTAAAAATTTAGGGACTCCCAAACAGGCCTGGAGGGGGGTCTGCTCCAGTGAGCATTTTCTAGCTTTGCCATCTATTTAATTTTGGAGTGGGAAGGAGCGTGGTGTGAGAGTGTTGTAGGCCCCTAAACGCCCCCCCCCCAATTGGCAGATCTCCTTCAACTTCAGTGTTTAGCCTTGACTGCATACCTGTATAAGGCAGTGAGGGAGTCTTCTTAAAATAGCTGTGTTTTAATATATAAAAAGTATTGTTTATGTGAGGGGGGTGTAGAAACGCCCCCTACAACTTAAGGTTTTAAGGAAAGGGCGGGAGAGAGAAACCGGGAGAGAGTGCTTGCCTGGAAGACTTGAATCAAGTCTCACCCCCTTGTGTGTTTTTTCGGGGTGGTTGAAAAAGGGGGTGAATCTTGGGTACACATTTGAATGGACGGCCAAGCCCTGGTTTTTTCCATGGGCGAATTTGTAACTTTGAGTTTAAGAAACAAAAAGTGATTTGTGTGTTGCCCTCTCGGCCCCCTTTTTTTTGTAATCACCCTTCTTCCCATCCCCATTTGTTAGTAAGTTGGAGAGTTGGGGGGAGGGTGGGTGGGCTTTGAATGACTTTTGGACTGCTTATGAAAAGAGAAAGATACCTTTCTTTTGTATCTGTTGGGAGTTGAGAAGGAAGGAAGGCTGGACAGATCTCTTCACTCCTCCTCCTCGTGCTTTTTAGCTTTGCTTGGATTTCCTTTTTTTTTTTTAACTGCGCCTCTCCACTACTTGCCTCTCTAGAAGAAATAGTTGTGATACTCAATTAGGTAAGTGAGAGCTTTCAATTAATGAAAACACGTGTATGGGACATTAAATTGGAAAGGGAGGGAAGAGGGCTTGCTGAAGTAAGTTGGGATAGAGGAAAGCAATCCCCGGAGAAATCAACTGGAACTCTTGTGGAAGGGGCCAGATATGAAAAGATATACTAGAAAGACTGCTTTATGCTTAGCACTTCTCAAATGCATAATTTTTATTTGAAATAATGGTTGTCATCCCCTAGGCCTAAACTGTATAAACGGTGTGTAGTAATCTTGTTTCCAACGAAAACAAAACTAGGAGTGCGAAGTACGAAGCTTTTTCGTAATATAGAGATATGAGCGGGTCGTTCTTGAAGACTTGTACTTGCAGCCACATGGAAAGCAGAAAGAGAAAGGGGCGTGTATCTCAAAGAGACATAGGGCTTCAGTAGATGCCAGCTTTGGAGCAAAACGAAGTTCGAATAAGAGAGATAATGCTTGGGAAATTGGAAATAAAAGTAATCAGACGGGAAGGAAAATGTAGCAGGTTCCACCAACCTAGGCCATCCTTGGAGCATGGCGGTGGGACTGGAGCAAAGCAGCAAGTGTGGGTTAGAAAACGAGTTGGATTCTAAAACGTAAGCGGGAAAGAGAAGGGCCTGGCGGGAGATGAAAGGAGGGCCCTTTCTTATAGGTAGATGAAGGACAAGGCGGGAGACTGGGATCGGATAGAGAAAAGAACGAGCGTTATCTGTGAATTATTAGTAGTGGAAGTTTCCAGAAATATTTTTTGTGTGTCTCCGTGAAACGTCCGCCTGGATCACGTGGGGGCCCTGTATAGAAAGGAGGGAGGGGTTGCAGCGGCCCTGCTGCTCTTTACTGGTCTTAGGGCGGAAAAGAAATCTATTTGTGCGTGGTCTGCTTTGTGCTGAAAAATGAAATCTCTCTGGGAAAATTCTGAAAAAGTCACAATTTATAGCTTAGTTGTATGTCAGTAGCGTGGATGTCGCATGTTCTGCAGCATGTCTGGTATTAGGGAAGGGCGGCAGCCAAGGCCTAACCAGTGGATGTGTGTAAGTGTGAATGTAGCGGTCTCCCTTGGATGTATCCCATGTGCGTATGGTTTCTATTTATGTTTAAGATTTAAGTTTTTAATTCGCTAATTTTTCTGTTAATGTTAAGTTAATTTCTTGTTCCGAATAAACATTACCGAAGAGTCTGTATATGGGGAGGGGCAGACTGCAGTCATTAAATACTACATTTTAGAGTCAGTTAAAGGTTTTTCATCTTACACAGCTTCTCTGACGAGATTTTATACGAAGTACCTAATTTTGAACATAAAGAAAACTTCAGGAGGCCTATATTTAGTAGCAGCACATGGATAACTAAAGATGAATTGGTTGTGCTGAAGTTAATGGAAGTGCAGAGATGGTGTTAAGTTGTAAGTTTGTTAACCCTGATCATTGAAGGATGGTTGTCCAAATTTATTTCAAATGTCATTGTATTCCCTTTTCAAATTGTTTGATGTATACATGTTACAGATTAACTAGACATACTGATTAAAATAATTAGTGTAATATCTAATTTTTAAGCTTGCAATTTAAAGAGTTTTTCCACTTTACCTTTTGCAATTAGCAAATATATACAGCATTAATGTTAAAGTATCTAGATCTTACAGAGATTAGGTAGCTACCCTTGCCCTTTTGTACTGACCATTAGAAGCAGCTGTGTCATTTTAATGAGATCCATGTGGTAAGAATGTTTATATTCCATTAAGTTTATAATATGCAATCATACCATATGACTGGTTCTTACAAGCCATCATTTCTTGTGATAGTGAAGTTTTTTCTTCTGTTCAGTCATACCAGTTCCCAGAGACTGCCTGGGTAGTCCTGCAGTTTCCTTAGCAAGGTTTTCAGAAGTGATTTGCCTTTGCCTCCTACCTAGGGTTAAGAGAAGGTGACTGGCCCAAGACTATCCAGCTGACTTTGTGCCTAAGGTGGGACTAGAACTCATGGTCTGTCAGTTTCTAGCCTGACCACTACACCAAACTTAGTTAAGAAAATAGATTTTTCGTAAAGGAAAAGTAAATATAAGTGGAAATTGCATGTAGGTGCCACTACAAAGTTTCTATGTGCATATAAACTGTTCAAGGAAATGTATAACCAGGAATGGAAATAGTGCTAATTGAGACTTAGAACTACAGAATTAAATATCTGATAAAAATGTGCAACTAGATATTGAAAAATATGTATAATTTTGTCTTGTTTTAGACAGTGATATGAGGAAAATGCTTCTCTGTCATACTAAAGATGTCATTTCCAATAGCATAGAAAGATTGAACTATATCTGATATACATAAACATATCACATTTGGAGGTGTGTACTTGGTTAAATTTTGTTCTCAATAGCAGAAGGTATATACAATTTACCATATGAGAACTCTATGGATATTTATAGTTCAATCCTAAGGGAGTTTAGACCTGCTGAATTCAATAGAAGGGTTTGTAGAGTGAATGAATGAGATTGCGGCCATAAATTAAAAACAACCTCAGATAATCACTGATAGTTATTATTTCTTTATACATTTATATTATGTATTCTAGTAGAAAATATTAATGGAATCATTTCCAAAACAATATGAACCACTGGAACATAAGTAGGGCTTAGTTATAAACATCACTCTTCCAATCTAATATCCCAAGATCTGAGCTGCAATTCCATCATCAATCAGTATAATCCATGACAATATTTAGTAGCCATTATAACCCATATTTCTGGTGGGCATCAGAGAAAAGCTATTACCCATATCTGGGAACATATCCTATTTAACTTGAGTAGAATTTTTGCATAGGGTAGGGCTAGCATAGATATATGTGTAGAATTCTTTAAAAGTTGGGAATGGGAATCATGGGTTTCTTAAAGGTAATATGTTAAACAGGCAACAGGTTTCAACTGGTGATCATTGTAGTAGTATGCTTACAGAGAGGGCAAATAATTTCCTCTTTAATTTTCAGAAGTTGTGCTTTATTTCCATTTAAAATGAATTACATTCTTTATCAATACAAATATTTATGATAGGGATAGATTACTAGCATTCAAATTTAATTTTGTGTGTAATGTTTATTGATTTATTGTAAAAATAAAATATTTTTACTTAAATATAACATTGAAGAGTCTTCAGTTACACATTAGTAACTGAGTTACCAGTGTATTCACACAGCATACAATGTTCAAACCATCTGTGTTATGGTTTAATCTAATGGCCTGGTTTAACAATGCCTTGAAACAAAATCTGTCCATTAGCCATTCTAGTGTTCGTGCCATCCTTGCTGCTAAGAAGAAATCCCTCTGTTATTCCATTTTAAAAATTATAATTTGGAATGTAAGTTTGGTTCTTTCAGATATTTCATAGTCAATTCTTTAAAATGTAATATTTGTAAAATATCTTACTGAATATTTGAAATTTTAAAATTATTTTTCACTTGATTTGTTTCTTTACAATTTCAGTAATCTATGCCAGCAATTATGACAATGTTAGCAGACCATGCAGCACGGCAGCTGCTGGATTTCAACCAGAAGTTGGATATAAATCTGTTGGATAATGTGGTGAACTGCCTGTATCATGGAGAAGGAGCTCAGGTAGAGTACATGATTGGAAATTAGATATCCATTAAGGGATTTAAGTATACTCTAATCTGCAAAGGAAAAAACAAGTTGTTCTCTTTAAGAATGACCTTATAACTTGACTTATAATAAAGAGCCCTGAGGAAGCAGAAATATTTCATTAATAATATACAGGTAATCCTCAACTTACAACAGTTCATTTTTGACTGTTCAAAGTTACAATGGCACTGAAAAATGTGACTGAGTGTTTTTCACAGTTATGACCTTGGCAGGATCCCCATAATCATGTGATCAAAATTTAGATGCTTTGGCAATTGGGTCATATTTATAACCGTTGCTGGGTCCCAAGGTCATGTGATCACTTTTTGTGACCTCATAAGCAAAGTCAATGGGGAAGTCAGATTCATTTAACAATGGACTACTAACTTATCAACTGCAGTGATTCACTTAACAACTGTGGCAAGAAAGGTCATAAAATGGGGCAAAACTCACTTAACGAATGTCTCACTTAACAGAAATTTTGGGCTCAGTTATGGGCCTAAGTCAAGGGCTACCTGTACTATAATAATAGAATCATAGAACACTTTAGAAATAGCATTTATTAATATAATCTGCTCATGCCCAAGTTCAGTACAGATTGCATCACAGTTCTTGAACTGGAAGGCCAACAGCTTACTTAAACTTTTGGTGATCATTCTTTTTAGTTTTATTGTTTGTGTGATCCAGTAGTGAATAAGGCATGTTCCTGCTCACTTACCTAGGAAGAATTTGATTCTGTAACTTTTAAGGAAACAGACATGAATTTTGAGTTAGTTAACCTGGCCACCTGTTAGATTTCTGACCCTCTTGGTTAGTGAAGGCCCCTTGGAAGAGATGGTTGGGTCTCTGGTGGTGACTTCCTCTCTGAGGGAAGGCTTGGAGAATGATCCCTCTAATGAAATCATCACTGGACCCAATAGTCCTGAATGTTTGCCCAATTTCCAACTTTCCCATTTGGGTGAAAATTATTGAGAAGATGGCTGGCTGTAGTCCTGGAGGAAATGAATTATCTGGCCTTTCTACAGTTAAGTTTCATGTCAATACATAAAATTGAGGTGGCATAGATGATCTCTGGCATAGCCTGAAAAAGAATGGTACAACCATCTTAGCTGTCTTAGATCTCTCAACAGTCTTAGATACAATTGATTTTGAAATCAACTGTTAAGATTAAACATTGGAGGTACTGTATTGGGGGGAGTCTCTTTTCTGTTTGGCTTGACAGGTGGGAAAAAATGAAGTCCAAAAGTCTGGGTGCCCTGGACTCTATATAAAGCCACTAGGTGAGGGCATCAGTTATCACAGTGCCTGGCATCATCAGTATTGATGATGCTCAGTTGTATATCTTGATCCCTGGTGACTGCATGAGGCTGTCAAAGATTTTGTCAGTTCCTAGAAGCAGTGGAGATCCAGATGGAGAGGAACAGACTTGAAATCAATCCTAGCAAGACCAAAGTGTTATAGATATTTGACCCTCAAAAATCCAGAGATCTTCCCTTTTTTTTCTGAATGGGATTGCAGTTTCCCCAGATGGAACAGGTGTGCAGTTCAGGAAGCTAGATTCTCGGCTTCTGCTTGAAATGCAGGGGGGCAGTTGTTGATAGAAAAGCCTTTGCACAAATCTGTCTTTGTGTGTCAATTATATCTTTTCCATCTTATAGTCACCTAGGTTTTGGTTATTCCATGCGTGCACATTGCTATGCACTTTATTTGGGACTGCTCTTGGAAATTAGTTCCAGAATGGTGATACAAGCAGATATGGCATTGGCACAGTATACCCATGTTACACCTCTGCTTTGTGAGTGTACTATTTTCCCTTAAGTTTTCCAGATGCAATTCAAAATGCTGGTTCTGAGGGCCCTTTATGTATAAGGCATAGATATTTGAAAAATCATCTCTCCCATGGTATAAGCTCAGGCGGTCACATGCTTAGGGTACCATTCATTAAGTATTTGATGTACCCAGACAGCATTGTTGCACTTTGTGCCCTCTGGAACAGTATCTACCTAGAAAATTGAATGTCCCCAATTCTGCTTTAAATAGGCCTTGAAGGTCTGGTTTTTTACTCAATCTTGGGCTAGGATGGGCAGTGGGCTACCTTTGTGAGGATTCTTATGTCTGTTCCACCAGGATGATCATTCTTTTCTGTTTTTCTTTAGTTTCTAATTTGCATGCTGCCCAGAGCCAAGCAAAACATACATATTTACAATTGCTAATTGATTATTTGACACCATTGTTCATGTTCAGGACTAATGAAGATTTATCCTCAATGTTCTTTCCTTCTTTGATATTTATGATAGTGAATAGGTATGGAGGAATTAATATTTAAAAATACACTTTGCATTGTTCAGTCATGTCATAGAACAATATCCAGTATAGCTCCAAGAGGCAATCCATGCTTTTATATTTTGTATTTAGGACCTCTGACTATAGATGTTAGTAAAGATGCTGCAAAACTTTACTTTGCTACTTACTTGTATTCACATTGTAGGTTCATAGCTTGAGTCTTTCTTGAGAGCACTTGTTACATATCTATCTCACATGTGTTGTGAATAGATATTCACAGTTTTGCTTTTCAAGTTACAATCAGAAATATAGAGATTTTCGAACTATATGTTTCTTTGTCAGGAAGGGTGTTTTAAGAGGTTTATTTTTTTCAGAACTTTAATAAAGCTATGCATGCAATCAAATATTAGTTTCCCCATTTATAAGAAAATACTAGTCTCCTAATGCAACTTTATTTGCTAACTAGAATATTGAAGAATGCATAAACCTCTATCTTAAAATCTGTGATTTTTGGAACTTGGCTATTCCATGTGTCTCAGCTATTTGAAAACTAGGTAACACTATTCCAAAATTACTTGTGCAAGCTACTTTGATATTAATTATTTGTAACTAACCTTTTAGCAAAGGATGGCACAGGAGGTCTTGACTCACTTAAAGGAACACCCTGATGCATGGACAAGAGTTGATACTATTTTGGAATTCTCTCAGAATATGAACACCAAAGTAAGTACATGATTTTTAATTGAGTTCTTTCTTTCTTCCATTCAGACTTTGAGGAAGGTATCTCAATTTTTAGATTTAGTGTTTGTTTACTTTTTTTTTGCTTGTTCCTGCAAATCTCTTTAACTTAACCCTATACTATCACATGGTATTTCCATGGTATTGGTTACTTTTTCTTGTAAAAGGCTTGAGAATTTGAGTCACATGGGATTAGTGTTAAAAAATATGGTTTGAATATGAACAGATTTGAGTAATAACATTTTATAGCTGTATCATGTTAAGATTGTGATTGGCTTTCATTTATATTAATGAAAGCCATATGCACATAATTGAGGGCAAGTATGTTCCTCAATTTTTTTTTTTTTTACATTGGTATTACTCCATATAGTTTAAAACAGGCTAGGCACCCCAGATACTTTCTTCTGTTGGATACAATTTATACTTACTTATAATACAGTTAAGCCATATCATCAGGATAGTGGCTGGCTGTAATGGACATTTCTCAGCCTTCTGCAGTTGTTTTTGATCTAGAAAATTTAGAGGTTTAAATATAAATTGTCAAACATATTAAAGTGGTTGTCATATAGCTGAAGAAACATGTGCATGGCCATGTTCTTTGCGTGCACACACATATACTTTGCTATACCTTGTTCTAAATAATGTACAGCCATGCTCCAAATAGTTCCTACAGAATTTGGATGATATTTATCAAAGTCTTATTTTTTAAAAAAGGCTTCGTAAATTTTAGGGCAAGGTTAAGAACTTCCTCAAAGTACTAAATTTAAGTAACCATGTTTGCCTGTTTGCTTGCCTGGTAAACTTTGCTTTTTATACTCACAGACATTACTAATGTTTAAGTTGATTTATCAACAGTATTTTTTAAAACACAAATTTGTCTTGTGAAAAATGAGATGATTAGAGGAACAGAAAGAAAGCAACAGGTAAAGAATTCTTCAATTTACATAAATTGCAAATGATTTGGTGCTAAATTTATGCACTATGACATTTGGCTTTTATGCAGTCATTTTTTTTTCTTAAAGCTGTTAACACTACCTGATATTAATCATAATGTTCCATTATGTTGATTGCTTGTAATAGGAAGAAAAGGGGTGTCTTCCTGTGCAACTGACACAGCTAGGCTTTGACGGCAGGCCTCCACAAGGTCTACCCTTTTGATTCCCTTTAACTGAATTCTGTTCATCAATTGCTTTTTTTCCTTGTTTTGGTTTCTTGGGTGGTGGGAGGGAATGGGTTGGTACATTGAATAAGTGACCCATAAAAATTTCTGCCATGGGGATCATGATACATTATTTTGTCAATCTTCTATTTCTGTCCCATTCTTTGTAATTTCATTTTATCATTTATTTTGAAAATGTTTTTGAGACCTGGAGAAACATACAGTAGAGTATGTTTCACAGCTAGCAATTTTATGTTCATAAATTTTTGTAGGTAGCCCTGAGAACTTTTTTAAAGAGATTGTAGGCATTGGGAGTTTTTTTACTCAAAAAACCCCCAGTTCTGTTAATTTTTAGAACTAACTGTAAATTCTTGCACAACACAAATAAAGAAAAACATGCTTGCCTTTTTGCTTGCCCTGCTTTGCATATATGTAACTAAACATGCATTTGTGAAAGAGACTAGTAGCATTCTCCAAGCTACATGAAAATATAGTCTTGTGGACTTTTCAGAATAATTTGAACTAAAGTTGCATTAATCATGTCAGCCAGAAAGGGGCTTATAATTTTCTTGTAAATAAGTCCTTAGTGTTGGATCAGTTATATATACTTTGAGGGGATGCCTTAGCTAAGTACCCATGCTTTATATGGATAATTACTCACAATTGTCAAGCGGGTTCAGTGGAATGGAGTAGTGTGACAATAACCTCATATTTGTGCGCCCTTATTGCCCCAGACAATTAGGTAAAATTTTGGGAGACAGAAGTCTATTCATGAGATATTCTAAGCATCTTTTTGTATCAGTAAGAAGAAAGCAATGCTTCCTGCCATTTTGTGTCTCTAGGATCTTGCTGCAGGATGACAATGAGGTGGCTATACTTTTGAGCTGTAAAAACTGTTCAGCTTTTTGTGTATCTCTGTGGTAGACAATATTTGAAAACTTGTTTCTGAAACTCCTAGATCTGTAACCAGCTACACTGATGGGTATCTTCTCCGGGGACAGAAATTAATGTTGGAAACCAGTTAGTCTTAAGAGAAGTGGAACTAATATTAAAACAAGAAAGATACTTGCTCTGGTATCTACTGTACAATTTTGATTAGAGGGAATCATCGTAACAGGTGAAGTCTTGTCATGACACTCTGTTGTTCATGTCTAGTGCTTTGGCTGCTCTGGATGCTGTTATTTCATGAATGCCAGCACTGTTCAATAGAAATGTTTGTTCATTTAAGATTTAGGCTGCAGTACAAAGAAGTTGCATGCATTGTGGAATAGAAAGAAGAAATAAGAGACTTGCAAATTGCTAGAGATTTGCTTGCTGTTTCTTTGGCATCAATTCTGATTGCCAAGAAAGCAACCTGCTGTTCATTTTTAGATGTAGTTGTGTTTTTTCTTTCTTTTTTAATCTGAGAGACCTGCTGAAGAAACAGCAAGCAACACTCCACTGCTCTAGATGTGTTTTCTTAACATTCATAGATAACTAAAGTACTTTAGATTGCAGCTATAAATTTAAAATGTTTTACCACCTTCTGCACTAGAAGTGGAATAGCCTATTAGTTCTGAAAGAGGTTAAACAATAAACTTTGAGGGAAAAATGCAGAAAAAGCTAACACAAGTCTCAAAAACTTTTGCAGGAAGCACAGTGTAGTTTGGGACAGTCTACATTGTGCTATTCATTTAAAATGATCTTACATGATACCTCTGGCTGAAATTAAAATTACCCTATTCTGTATAGACACTAACAGTCTTGAAGAACTTTTTATTCTTGACCAAATCTTGACCAGCCATCTTGTCACTGAAGCCTAATTTTGCCTTTCAGGTACTGCCTCCCATCTTCTCACTGTCAGCAACTCTTTGACCCCTTTTCCTCCTCTCCTGTGCTATTTCTTTAAATATATTTCTATTTCTATGCAAGTTATAATAGAGGTCATATTGAATATTTTTATGCTGAGATAAAAGGAATAAAATGGGTTGAAGAATTTTCATTCCCTACAAATGCATTGCTTTCAAAACATGTGTTGGCAGGCTTACCTGGAAGGTAAAACAACCTCAAGGTACATATGGAAATGGTGAACTTTTGACTGAATACAAAAGTTAATATTGAAACTATAGATATGGCTGTTATAGGGGAGAAATTATTGTACCTTGAAATAAACCTGCATTGTCTTGCTGTTCTTTAAGAAACACACCAATTAATTCTTAGGAAGCACATTTTTCTGAAGTGTTACTGGATTTAATGTTAAGCCCCAGTCTTAACAATTCAAATGACAGAAAGCCCATAAACACCCAAGTGGCTAAACCTGGCTGTATATTTGGAAGCTATAAATAGTCATTTAGGCCATGATTTTTGTTGCCTGCTGATTTTCTTCCCTAAAGATAATTAATTTGGCTTCCCAAACATTTTTTATTTGCTCCCCTTTGGTGTGATCATGACCAAGCAGCAGGACTTTAGACTAGCAAAGGAAAATGCATGGGAAAAACTAGTAAATGGGTGATAGATTTGTTTTTGATCAACATAATCTTAATAAAGTATGAATGATATCAGCTCAAATGAGAATCCTGAAAGTTGTTGTTAACTCCAGTATATTCACATATTTCACTTCTCCAATTTTCAGTATTATGGCCTGCAGATCTTGGAAAATGTGATAAAAACAAGGTGGAAGATCCTTCCAAGAAACCAATGTGAAGGTAGAGACTTTTTTTGATTGATTGGTAACATAATTCTTTAAGATGTGGATCTCATGTGGCTCTTTTTTTTTTCTAATCATTGTACCCTGGTCTTATGTGATCTGTTGTATCTAACTAACTACTTTCAATGCATTAGGTCACGGGTGTCAAACTTGCGATATCATGTGACTTTTTTCCCATTGCCGGTAATGGTGTGACGCATCCGGCCCATGGGCGAGCAATTTGACACCCCTGCATTAGGTGGTAGACATCTATCATAATACAATGCCAGATTAATAATGCTATTTGGAATAACGTTGTTACTTATAAAGTTTAGTGTTGCTTCTGAGTTCCAATTTGTCTAAAAAACATAAGAGTTCAAATGAGTATTGTTATTCAATCTAATCTAAATGTGAATAGTCATACCTATTACTCCCTCATTAGCTAGTTGCCATTTGTATTTGTGATAAGCAAGCTCCAGGTCTACTTGTAAAGCATGTGTGTAATAAATGGTAATAATTGATTTCATTCTTCTTTTCTCCATCATGTCCTCAGTTTATACCATACCATCCTATGTTAAGACAGCTGTTTTAACACTGACAAATGAATTTGTAACTAATGTAAACTAATATGCTAAATAGAAATTAGAGTTTATAGTATAGAATAAGACATAAGGCATGTGCTGTAACCCGGAAGTAGACTTTCTGAAAGTATTTATATATTTTGTTTATTTACTCACGTAAATCCTGAATTTTTTTATTACCGAAGTGATAAATAGAAGATAGAGGGCCAATTTGGTCTGGTGGTTAAGGCTAGAAACTAAAAGTTCTGGGTCCATCTTAGGCTTGAAAGATAGCTGAATAACTTTGGAGGAAGGAATATTAGATATTTTCACTGCCTTGAGTTATTTATAAAAAATAGCAGGCGGGTTGAAAACATTTTATATTTAGAAGAAATAATGTATATAATAAAGATTATACAGAGTTTTTAAGGCAGAGAATTTCCAGCAGATGAAAGTTTGTTGTTCTGTTTAGGGACAATAAAGATACCTATAATTTATATATTCCTAGGGTGTCCAATACTAACATCACCTTTATTTAATTTAGAACTTTTAGATACATTTAAATGTTTTCAAATTATATCTACGTCAAATTATATCTATGTTTTCAAATTATATCTACTTAAACAAATGCTAAAATCTTGCATCTTGTCAGAAAAATATGGGAGTGTCCTTTGTTCAGAGCGAAGTCTGTTGGTCAGATACTCAGTTTCTATATACTTGCAAATAATGTGGCTAAGGTTTGGTCAACTAAAACTACTCATCTAAAGTCCTTGTATTTTACAGAAAGAATAATAAGCAAGTGATGCATAGTCTTTACATGTAAGAAGTGTGGTTTGGAAAATTTCCTGCCTGAAATCCGGAGAAGTTGCAGTTGATAGAGATTATATTGAAGTAGAACCAGTTGACTAAATATATTAAACCACTAGATTCCAGTGCATAACTTTAGAATATATTGCTGAAATTTGAAGTGAGGGTTAAATCACTAGAGGTATTAGGATTGCTGAGACTTCAGTGCATTTTCTGTTATGGTTGCATTTTATTTAAGAGATTGCCCAAAGATTGCTTTTAAATATTTGGTGGTAGTGCAAGGGAAATGACAGATATAAGGCATTAATTTTAAATTGATTGTGGACCACATGTCTCCCAACCCATGTTTGTAAGAGAAAGAGGTGGGCATTGACTATATGATCACCATGTGACTTATAATTATGAGAGACCTCTGCAATCTAAGCAGCAAAAGGTGCTAGGTAGGAAGGAGAGATTTTGAGCTTTATGGATGAGTTGGAAATATTTCAGGTGAATTAGAGACATCAAAAGGAGATATGAGCTATAGAAACCACTATGTCATGTTTGTGTGTTGCAGGATTTTATTATGACCTCTATATAATAGAGTCGCCTCTAGGAGAGATGGACGACACACAAATCTAATAAATAAAAAATAAATATAATAGCAAAGAGTTACATTTTCAGTATTTCTTTGCTGGGTCATAATAGTGGTTGCACAGCATTTTTCAGATTAAGAGGTTTGTTCCTTTGCTAGTTTCTATGGCCAAAATACTTGAATCTGTGTTGAGTTTTGTTTCAGTGAAATGCAAGCTATCCAGAATAGTTTCAGTTTTGCTTTGTTAACCTGTGGCAAATGCCAGCTGGTTTAATAGAACTTTCTGCAAATATTGGTTATTTTTTATTTATACAAACTGCTGGTTGAGACTACACTATTATTTCTACCATTAACATGTATCATCCAAATAGTCCTCAGCATTATAAATATAATAATTTACTACACTTGTATGCTGCTCAACTCCCAGTGACTCGAAGTGGCTCACAGCAGCCAAGAAATTACAATAAAATCAATAAAAGATGGAAAGAGTGATAGACCCAATGGAATAATGTAAGGAGTCTCATTCTCTTCTCCAAAAGCCTAGATGGTGAAGAGCTAGGGTATCACTGCTCTTTTGAGTAACTGAGGGCAGTTTGGGTTTGTGGGAACCTCATTCCAGAGGGCAGGCACTGCTATAGAGATTTGTTTCCAAGCTCCTTTGATTTTCTTCGGAGTATTCCATGCCAACTCTGCATAGTGAAGTGGTTGGGTGGATATTATGATTATATGGTTCTTTTATGTTCATTATACAACATTATAGTCCATTGTCTGACAATTTTCATTTGGTAAAAATTTACCATGCTTCCCTGGGTTTTGTGTATTAACAGTCTAAAACTAGGGCTATATAGATTCAAAGGTAAAAAAAAAAAAAAACATGTCTGCAGCTCCTTAAATCAAATGCATTTTACACTAGTGATACAATCCCAAGAAACATGCTTCAGTTAAGGCAGCGGTTCTCAACCTATGGGTCGCGACCCCATTTGGGGTCGATCGCCCATTTTTCGGGGGTCGCCAAAGGCGGCGATCCGCCATTTTTTGCGGCGCCGCACATGTGCGCCGCGCATGGGGGTGGTGGCGCGTACACGCGCCGCGCATGGGGGCAGTGCTGTGCATGCGCGTCGCACATGGGGGCAGCGCCGTGCACGTGTGTCGCGCATTGCACATGGGGGCAGGGGCCGCGCATGCACAGAACGTTTGTGTGACGGGGGTTGCCGTCACACAAACGTTGAGAAGCACTGAGTTAAGGAGTGATAGACAAGTATTGTATACGCAGATGATCTTAAATATCTTTTTGCCTGAATTCAGAAGGTTGTAGGATTGTAGAATTTTGTGGACAAAATGAGATGAGAAATATCCTTTAATATAATGATATATAATGATGATTAAATAAAAGATAGGGATTAACTCTACAAGGCAGGTAAGTGTACATAATTGTACACTCTTCTAGGAGGTTGATACCTATTTTTATTAGTTATCCACAAAGCAAAGTTAGAAGTTTCAAATTTTGATATTAAGCTTTAAAATTCCAGTTTCAGAAATTCATATGAAATTAAGATGCCTGTGGTAACTGCAATAAACATTAATACTTGTTCTCTCCCCCCCCCCCCCCCGATTTTTTGTATTGCTTTAGAATATTGTGTTCTGTTTATAACATTTGAGAATGTCATTTAATTTCTAAAGTGTCTTAGTTACAGAAACACAGAACATTAATAAATTAATAAATTCTGTCTTTTTTGTTCTTCCTTTTTGGTATCCTTTTTTTAAAGTCATACTGTCTAGGAATCTTCTGCCAAAAAAAGCAATGTTGCAGATGTACTCTAATCATCTCATTTTTGTCTGCTAATCAAATTACACATTTTTAATATGTAATTGAGGAAATGAAGATAGTTAAACCCTATGTTTGTGGTAATAGTAATCATATAGACTATCCATTTGGGTGTTGTAATATGTTTTATATTGGATAAAAGCAGAAATTTCATATCAGTTTCGCTAATCCTCATTAACATACTTAGCTATTACAACAGTGGCTAACTGTTAAACAGTGGGGGAATTTTTTTAAGGTTAAGTTTCTTCCTTATTTGTGACAAAATATGTTTCACTAAAATGCTTTTCATACTTCAAAGGGATTTTTTTAAAGTTTTACTTCACAATGCACTTACTGTAAGTCTATTTTTGACATTTCTATATCTTTATGTGGTAGAATTGGAATAAATTAGATGTAACTTAAGCAGTATTTTTATAAGCTGGTTGTCTTTAGCAATTATTAATTTGTACTTTGGGGAAGGATAATCATTAAGTTGCCAATCTCAGTGATTTACCAATGTAATGTCCTTTGGAATTGTACTGCCAAAGTCCAATTTCTAGATTTTTCTTTGTAAGTAAAGTATTTCTATAGTATCATTTAAAAAGAAATTTTGCTTTATCTATGTGTGAAATCATTTCTATAAGAAACTATGAATAAATAAAAACAAATTTAGTGTTGGGTAAAACAATCTGTTATCTTGGTAACTGATCTTGACTGAATTTATTAATGGGCATCTGTGTATATGTGTTTCCAAATATATTTTGTACAATAAAAGCTAAATTTCATGGAATTCATGATTTTTGTTTTAAGAGACTTAAAGTAGAATAATGTGTCTAGATGATATTCACGTTTGTTGGCCATATACTAACTAGCAATGTGGGATCTCACCTTATATTTATTAATTTTATGACTCATTTCACGTAATGACTCTATATAATATTAAAACTTTTGTCATGACCTTTACCCTGGGGTGCATAATAGGGCAAGAATTTTTGAACCGAAGTAGTTCAAACGATCTAACTTACAGAATGCATCCAAAATCTGGGAACCCTAACTCTAGAGGGAATAAATTTGAGGAAGGCAGTGCTACTGGTTGCTGCTTTGGACATGTGAATTTTATTTTCAACGTTCAGTAAGTTTCCCAGCCAATCTCACAATCCCTTGCTCCCTCCTTAACCAGCAGCAGCCACTTACCTGCCTTTTGGGAAGGGGGAAGGAATGAAGGAACCCCCCCACACACACATTCCCAGCCCATACATCATCCCTGTGTACTGCCCTGACTTGTACTGCTCCAAGCCACACATCTTTCCTGTCCCCCATATACCTTCCCTAATGTATGCGGCATTTGTTGCACAGTCCTATGCACACTTCCTGATCACAGTGGCCCCCACAGACCTTTCCCAACCATGCAATACACCTTGGGCTCCCCCCCCATGTGTCATCATTGATCTGCTTGTGGCACCTCTCACATACCCTTGCCCTGTGCAACTTGCACAATATCTCATACATTCCCAGGCATCCTTAACATACACTACCTATTGTGAACCCTCTACAATCCATGGGGCATTTATGATAACACCCACATACCCTTTCCAACCCACACAGTATTCTCATGCATCCCACGTATTATTCCTGACCCCCATCCCTGTGCACTCCCTTGCTCTCTCTTCCCTCATCCAGCTATAGCACTTAGCTGCTAGCTGGCCTTAGATATGCAACTTCTTGTTGGCTTCCTCACTTACTTTCTCCTGCAATCTTTCTAGAAGCAAGTAAATGGGGAAACTGGCAGGAATTTGAGGGAGGGACAGATGAAGACAATGACTGGGAAAGGAAGAGAAGGAAGATTTCTGATATTCCCCACCAGCTTCCCACAAGGAAGTTCAGTGGGGAAACTGGCAAAAGTTGGAGGCCATTCCTGCTCCCACTGTTTTGTTGCCTACTTGTGCTCATTTTGTTTCTCTGTTTAGGTAAGGAAATATCTCTGAAATGATGACCCAATAGGACAGGGGTTATCTAGATAATTAACAATTATATAATTAAGAGATTATTATGTAAGAGGCTGTATAATCTCTGATCACATACACACACACATTTTCTGAAATTACATTATTTGTATTTATTACCTGTATGTAATATTACAATGTACAATAATACAATAAAATAAAAACAATTCATTTTAAATCTTTTTTTGCCATGTCTCATTTAAAAATCATAAATTAGCCTCCCTAAATAAATTACTTTGGCAAATCTATACTGAAAATAAAATAGGTAATTTTACCACATATTAGAAATCCTGCAGAGTTCTGATAAATATTAGCTTACACATTTAAGTCTATGTGCGATCATTGAAAAGTTATTGGAGATGTTATTATGAACATCTACTGAACCACTTCTTCTGGGAAAAAACACTCAAAATGGCAGTTATGTGACCGTGGGATGCTGTTAGTAGCTGTAAATGCAAACAACTTGCCAATTCCCCAAAATGTAATCACATGACTACAATTTTAAAAGGAAGTCACTGAGGAAGTGTGTCATAACTTTGAATGGTTGCTAAGTGAAGACTATACATAGGAGCAGTGAATCAGGACACAGGTATATTCTTGCTTATAGTAAATTTTAGCTAATAGTTTTCTCACAGAAACGGATTTGCACCCTGATTTGAAAGGTCCTACATATGTAGACCTATAAAATGGACCTTATCTTCTACCCAGTAGCATGTATAAATTTGTGTGAGAGATGGTTAGGGTATAGGGTTTATTGTTCTGTTGATTTAAAATCAATTCCATTTGCAAAACATTTACTTTTTTATCTAGTGCTATTTTGTCATTTTGGCAAACTGATTTGCTGCTTCTTCTATAAAAGACATGTCAAACTACCGGCCCACAGGCCAGATGCATCACACCAAATTGGAAAAAAATCACGATATGTTGCCTGACGTCGCAAGTTTGACGTTCCTGTCCTATAATCTTGTTTATTGAATTCTGGAGTTGATAGGTGTGCAGGGAGAGGTTTTTTATTTTTAAAATAATAATTTGTTCCAATAAAGGAGAATATTTGTAGAAATGACAGGTCCTTGGTGCTCTCTAAGCATGCTTGTTTTCTTGAAGATTTTTTATTACCCAAACTTGCTAGCACTGATGGTGTTAACTAGTTTGAATAATGAAACATCTGCAAGAAAACAAGCAAACTCAAGAGAGCACCAAAGATCCCTAATAATCTGTTCCTTGATTCCATGGTGTTTCATTCACACTACCTTTACTTTGGAGGGAAAGAATGGTGGCTAACGAGTTAAAGATGAATATGCATACTGTGTAGAGCAGGATAATTGAATATATTTTTCATTGTTAAATTAAGATATTATAGAAATATGTGATTGACCAAAATAATTGTTCTATATAAGGCAGTTCTGATATCCTGGGAATTATTCATCTAATCATAGACTTATTTTGATCATTAAGGTTTATTACCTCAATATTATCTTTTCTTTAGGACAGAGTTCCCCAACCTTTCCAGGTTGGCAGGCCAGAAGTGGGAGGGGGGAAGGGGGGATGGTTTTGTGGGAGGGGCAGGTGCATGCATGTGTCTGCACATGAGCACACATTGCTTGTGCAAGTGGGGCCAACAGCACCCATGACACTAACACAATTGGGGCCCCGAACACCTGTGATACTTGCATGAATGGGGCTTTGTATGCATACTAGCCAGCCTCTCACATGGCGTGGTTGTGAATAAGCCATGGACCGGTAATGGGCTATGGTCCACAGGTTGGATATACTTGCTTTAGGGCTTTTTTCTTAGAATTTTTATTACCTTATATTGATGATATAACAACATATCTAAATGGTAGGCAGTCTGTTAGTTCAAAGAAGCGTGTGATAATATAGATGCTACATGAATTACAACATAATATTAAAATAGATGACTATATTCCTTGAAAATCAAGTATTTAGCCTTCACAGCAAGAAATGTCTGTTAGCTGTTAGCACAATATGCTTATCCAGATTTTTTTTTTTTTTTTTTTTTTTTTTTTTTTTTGAGTTTGCATTGTGTACTTAATATTAAATTAGCCATATGGACCAGGTTTATAAAGCACTTTTAAGTTAAAACATGGTTGTCTAGTTTGTGTACATTGTGCACATACAACCTCTCCTTTGGTTTGAGTTTTCCCAGACTGTATGTTTCCAACAGCAGAAACCAAATACAGTGCGTTCAGAAAGTATTCAGACCCACTTCACTTTTGTCAATTTTGTTATGTTGCAGCCTGATTCTACAGATGTTGAAATTCATTTTTTTTTCTCCAGCACTGGAAATGGATAATCCACCAATGGGTTGAGACTGTATTCCTGCCCAATCAGATCAGTCAGCCAAAGTTGCCACGCCTGTCCTGGACCACGAGATCCCAGTCTTGACTGATCTCGCCCAGGAATCAGACGTTCAACTTTGGCTCCTAG
This sequence comes from Crotalus tigris, assembly GCF_016545835.1. Classification (NCBI taxonomy): domain Eukaryota; kingdom Metazoa; phylum Chordata; class Lepidosauria; order Squamata; family Viperidae; genus Crotalus; species Crotalus tigris. Next base: position 858,213 of record NW_024096816.1, on the reverse strand, counting down.
GCAGGTATAGTTCTCTTCCATTGGTGGATTATTTTTCAGTAGCTGAGAGTTAGGTTAATTTAAATTAATTTGGATTTAATTGACTAAATTATTAAAATTCTTCCGAATTGCAAATTGAAATTCAGAATTCCCAGAGGGATATCACCCTCGCTAGGAAGGGGGGATTCCCTTAAACTCCCTCCCTAAACCAAACCCCAATCCTCCACTTACCCACGCTGATAGCTCTTTAAAAAGGGGAGGGGACAGCCGATCGGCTAAACTGCGGCTTTTAAGCCCGCCTTAATAACAACTACGTCTTAGCCTCGTAGAGGTAGCGGAGGATTAGTGGGGGGGGCGCATGCGAGGGGGGAGGTAGCTGCGGAGTCCTTTTAAATTGCCAGGCATTCTCTGGGATTTTTTAAACGAGCCGCCATTACCAGGGCAGCTCAGCGCACGCGCGGCCTCTTTGTTTTCGACGCACGTGGCACTGGCAATAGAGGAGGCCTCTGCGCAGGCACGGCAGCCATTTTGAGCGCATGCGCAATAGCCCTAGGCCTGCAGCGACCATTTTTTTTGAATACAAGGTTCCACTGAGCGTGCGCAGCAGGCAGATTGCACACGCGTGGCCAGGATCCTCTCTCCGGTTCAAAACAAAACAAAACAGGGAGCTGAATAATTCCGAAGCACCCTTGTCGGCCCACATGAAAAGGTACTGCAGTCATAAGACTCCTTACGGACTTTCCTAAACATTTTAAGCATTTTAAACACTGTAACTTGTTAAACCTCTGCAGAACCAGATAGGTATTTCATAACTTCTTATTCCAAGTCTTGGTGCCTCCCTGCCTAGAATAAGCTAAGTGCCTTTGTTGCACAACCAACTGAACTAAGTTGTCTTGGCTCCATCCGGACCTCGGGCTCCCCATTAGTGGCTCGTACGTTGTCTGGATTTAGTGGTGGGTTCCAGGCATCCCCAGTCATGTGCCTGTTCTTACCCACTAAGCCGGATTCCAGGCATTCCCATTAGCGTGCCTGTCCTTATCCATGCACAGTGACTAAGTCAGACTATCCGCAGAGTCTGTTCCTGAGTTCCAGGCGCCCCCTGTAGTGCGTCTGTCCTTACTCAGAGTAGAAGCTCTCCTACTACCAGGGTTCCCCTATTGTGACCCTGCGCTAGTGGAGAATGGAGGAAGCAATCATTCCCTCTTCTGGAGCCTTGCCTTCAACCTCTGGAGCACCCGCCTCAGAGAGCTCTGAAACCTCTGCAGCCCCCAAAATCAAGGCTGCAAGGAAGTCATCCAGAAAGGCAGACAAACAGGCAATCAGAAGGCACCAAGCCCTGGAAAAAGAATTCAACAGGGCCCAGAAAAGGGCCAGAATTGAAAATAGTCAGAGCGGGGGAATAGTCCCCGAACTACCACTGGGGCTCTCTTCATCCCCACTGGGCATTTGGTCTATGGGGATTCATCTCAGTCTCCAGCAGGAGGCGGGATAGGTGAATTCTCATCGCTCTCCCGATCACCCTCACCACGTAGGACACAAGAACCTCCGGTGGCCACGCTAACCACAGCACCGGCAGGGACACAGGCAATGGCTACTCCTCCCGTGCTGACGGGGGACCTACTAGCTACCTTAATAGCGCAGGCAGTAGACCGCGCATTTGAGACCAGGGCTCAGACCTCCAAGCCACAAAGGCATAGAGCGAGGCATCGGGAGGAAACAGAGGACCAACAGGATCCCTCTTCCCTCTCAGACTCGTCGATCTCCGAGGAATCTTACCTTGACCAACCAGTTACGTCACAGGAGATCCAAATGTCTGAGGAGGAGGACAACTCACCTCAGGTGCCGTCTTTCAACGGCCTTTTTAACCCTTCTCTTTTTGTCACCATTCTGCGCAAGGCTGAGGCCACAGCCCACCTTGGTCAAGGGACAGCAATGGAACCTATCACAATCGACAATGGTGGCTGATCCAACGTTCGCCAAAAAGGTAACCACTCAACACCGCATACCATGCCCGACCCTGTTCCTAAACACAATAAAGAAACAGTGGTCACACCAGCCTCCCTACCTCTTCCCAGCAACACGGAGAAGAAGCTGTTTAATGTAGCAAGGGAGCTGGAGGGAACCTTGGAGGTACCAGTGGTGGACGAACCCATAGGACCCCTGATATCGGACATGGCCATATTAGGAGATTTTGCAGAGGCTCTTAAAGCCGAGGACCGAAAGGGTGAATCCGCCTATAGAAGGACACACCAAGCAATAGCATGGGCTACCAGGGCAGCTACCTCCACCTCCTTTTTCACCAGAGCCACACTTTGTTGGCTCCGGGAATTACAGGGCTGGGTTCCTGTGGAGGACATACGTACCCACCAGGAACTCAGCAAGATGGTAGCAGCCACGGAATATGCGTCGGACGCGACACTATTAGCAACCAAATTTTCAGCCAAGGCAATGGCGTCAAACATCACGAGCAGACACCTTCTCTGGCTAAAGAATTGGCAGGCCGATGCCAAATCCAAGTGGAAACTGGCTTCGGCCCCGTACCAAGGGGCCAAACTGTTTGGAGAGGCACTAACGGCCTACCTAACAGAGAACAAGTGCAAGGTCCTCAAACACATGCTTAAGAAACAGGACAGGAGACCTGGTTTCTTTGGAAGGAAACAATCCTTTCGCGTGGAAACCAGGTTCAATTATTTTCAAAATTCCCAACCCTTCCAATCTAGGCAGGATAGGGAAAGACAGACGGATAGACAGAACACAAGGCATAGGCAGACGCAGGGAAGACGGCCCTTTCGGGGGAACAACCGCCCCTTCCGCTGTACAAGAAGACTCCCTCCCAGACCTTCCCATAGGGGGCAGGCTAGCAAGGTTTGCCCTCCAGTGGGAAGAGACCACCACGGACGTATGGGTCAGAGACACCATACGTCACGGTCTGTCCCTAGAATTTCTCTCAAAACCCCCGAACCGCTTCCGCCCTTGCCCCTGTCCTGCGAACCCAACAAAGAGGAGGCTCTTGAACGAGGCCATTCAGCACCTCCTAAACATACGGGCCATAGAACCGATGCCTATGAACCAGAGAGACCAGGGGTTTTATTCTATCCTCTTGTGGTTCCGAAACCCTCAGGGGGTTGGAGAGCCATTCTGGATCTAAAAAGGCTAAATTTCTACCTAAAATACCGCAAATTCAAAATGCAGACACTACACTACGCTCCATCCTAGGAAGCGTAAGGAAGGGATTTTCTGGCATCTATCGACCTCACGGAGGCATACTTGCACATTCCCATCTCTCTGGCTCACCGCCGTTTTCTACGGTTCGCCTACAGGGGGCACCATTTCCAATACAGGGCTCTCCCATTCGGCCTTTCATCAGCGCCCAGGGTGTTCACCAAGATACTGGCGGTTCTGGCAGCACACCTAAGGACCATTCCGGTCAGAGTCCAGTGTTACCTGGACGATATTCTAATCCAATCATCATCCGCCCACCAATCTCAGGCGGACCTAAAATTAGTAGTAAAACTGCTGCAGGATCACGGCTTCTCGTTGAACTTTCCCAAGAGCCATTTAACTCCAACAACGAGGATACTCCATCTGGGAGCTGTCACAGACATAATGGAGTGCAAGGTGTACCTATCACAGGAACGCCTCAGCAACATAAGGGAAACTGTAAAACAGGTAAGCCGCGGTCAGTCAGTGACGCTGGTCTGCCTTTCCCAGCTGTTAGGGAAGATGATCTCGACCATAGCAATCGTCCCATGGGCAAGACTGCACTCAAGAGAACTACAGTGGTTCATGCTTCCGTTTCAGAGACAGAAGCTCAGTGCATCCCGAAGAAGGGTAGGTCTACCACTGGGAGTATGACACTCCCTCAGGTGGTGGCTATCTCCGGCCCTCCTCAGAGGTTCACCTTTCAGGGAACCAGACAGAATAGTAGTCACAACCGATGCAAGCCAGTTCGGCTGGGGACCAAGTGGACACAAGGCCGCTGGTCAGCAGCGGACCTCCGGCACAACATAAACTGGCTCGAACTCCGAGCCATCCACCTGGCGTTAAGACATTTCCAGAGCAGCCTAAGACGCAGTCACGTATTAGTCCTGATGGACAACGTGACAGCCAAGGCCCACATAAACCGTCGGGGGCACACACTCTCGCTCACTTTCGGCCGAGGCTCTCCTACTGGGAGCTTGGGCAGAGCAAAATCTGGCCTCCATAAAGGCCGACCACATATTGGGGGAAGCAAACATCCAGGCAGATCTATTGAGCATATCAACAATAGATCACTCGGAGTGGCAACTACACCCGAGGATCTTCAGGGAGATCTGTCACCGCTTCGGTCTTCCCCAGGTAGACCTAGTTGCCTCTCCTTCCAATGCCCTACTGACTCGCTTCTTCTCCCGATTCCCATCCAGGGGAGCAGAGCAGACGGATGCGTTACGGAGTCCATGGCCAAGGGAGCACCTATATGCATTCCCACCCTTACCTCTCCTTCTGACGGTAGTGCGCAAGATTCTGCGGGAAAGAGCCGAGGTAATTCTTGTGGCCCCTTATTGGCCAAGGAGGCCTTGGTTCGCAGACCTGAGAAGTCTCTCCCGTACAAACCTATGGCGGATCCCTCCGGAGAGGATCTCCCTCAAGCAAGGGGAGATCTTCCACCCAGAGCCACAATGGCTACAACTAGCCGTCTGGCACTTGAGCGGTTAATATTAACCAAGGGATCTTGCTCACGGGTGTAATTAGGGTTATACAGGCTTCAAGGCGCCCTTCCACGAACCGTATCTACGAAGCCACATGGAAAAGTTTCCAGGCATGGTGCTCTAAACAGGAATTGCCACTCAATAGGATCACAATTCCCAAGATCTTAGAATTCCTACTAGGCGGCTTAGAGAGGGGTCTTTCGCCAAGCATGCTGCGCAGGCAGATCGCCACCCTCTCAACAATACTTTCGGCCAGCCCGGGCGAAACCTTGGGTAAGCATCCCTTAATACGATCCTTCATCAAAGGGGCTGCGAACATTAGACCACCAACCGTGCACAGATACCCATCGTGGAAACTGCCACGAGTACTGCAAGCTCTTACCAGAGCACCCTTCGAACCACTCAAAACATGTGACATTCGCTACCTGACCCATAAGGTAGCATTCTTAGTAGCTATCACATCAGCTCGGCGTATATCCGAGTTAGTTTCTCTCAACGAGGAAGGACCTGTGTCACTTTCACAGGGACAGGGTAGTCCTGCGAATAGATCCTTCGTTCATCCCAAAGGTCAACTCCCTTTTTCACAGAACACAGGAGATAGTCCTACCAGACTTCTGTCCAAACCCAACTCATGCCCTAGAGAAACAATGGCACACCTTGGGCGTACGCAGGGCACTAAGGTATTACATTTCACGTACAGCAGAATTCCGACACTCAGAAGCGCTTTTCACATCCTTCCACCCCTCCACTAAGGGACGGAAGGTCTCGTCCTCCACCATTGGTAGGTGGATTAGGGCATGCATCACTGGGGCATACCAGGCGGAGGCCTTGCCGGTCCCCAGGCATATCACGGCTCACTCCACAAGGAGCACTGCCACCTCAGCAGCATGGGCCATGCAAGCTTCTGTCGAAGAGGTTTGCAGGGCGGCCATTTGGGTCTCGCCCTCTCCATTTATTCGCCATTACAAAATGGACAAGTACTCCTCTGCAGAGGCCTCCTTTGGCAGGACGGTTCTCCAGCAGGTGCTAGACCAAAGTTACACACAGGACCAGTCTATTCCCCAACACAAGGGACAATAGGCTTTGGTATGTCCCATTGGTGGATTATCCATCTCCAGTGCTGGAGAAGAGGCGTTGACTTACCTGAACGCCTTTTCTCAGCACGGAGATGGATAATCCACACCCACCCTTCTAGACAGGGATAATAAGGAATATTTAGTTTGAGCCAAAACGTCTTACTGTCAGTCAATGGCTTCGCTTGTGTCAAGACTGGGATCTCGTGGTCCAGGACAGGCGTGGCAACTTTGGCTGACTGATCTGATTGGGCAGGAATACAGTCTCAACCCATTGGTGGATTATCCATCTCCGTGCTGAGAAAAGGCGTTCAGGTAAGTCAACCCCTTCTCATTAATCTACACTCAGTATCTCATAATGACAAAGTGAAAACAGAATTTAGAAATGTCTGTAAATTTATTAAAAAGAAAAAACTGAAATATCACATTGACATAAGTATTCAGACCCTTTGCAACAACACATGAAATTTAGCTCATGTGCGTCCCATTTTTCTTGATGGTTGCTGACATGTTTCTATGCCTTGATTGAAGTCCACCTGTGGTAAATTGATTGGACATGATTTGGAAAGGACATATCTCTCTATAGAAGGCCTCACAGCTGATAATGCAAACTGTCAAAGAGCAAAAGCCATGAGGTCAAAGAAACTGCCTGTAAAGCTCAGAGATAGGATTATTGCAAGGCACAGATCTGGGGAAGGCTACAATAAAATTTCTGCTGCACTGAAGGTCTCTAAGAGCACATTGGCCTCCATAATTCTCAAATGAAAGAAGTTTGGCACAACCAGGACTCTTCTAAGAACTGGTGGCTTGTTCAAACTGAGCAATCGGGGAGAAAGGCCTTAGTAAAGCAAGGTGACCAAGAACCTGATAGTCACTATGACTTACCTCCAGAGATCCTGTGTGGAGATGAGTTCCAGAAGGGCAACCATCACTGTAGCTCTCCACCGTTTTGCTTAAAAGTACCTGAAGGATTCTCAGACTGTGAGAAACAAGATTCTCTGGTCCAACGAAACCAAGATTGAACTGTTTGGCTTCAGTCCTAAACGTTACATCTGGAGGAAACCAGGCATCATGCTGTGGGGGTGTTTTTCAGCAGCAGGGGCTGGGAGACTGATCAGGGTTGAGGGAAAGCTGAATGGAGCAGTACAAGAATATCCTCAATGAAAACCTGTTCCACAGCACTCAGGACTTCAGGCTAGGCCGAAGGCTCACTTTCAAACATGACAACGATCCTAAGAACACAGTCAAGACAACATAGGAGTGGCTTAGGGACAACTGTGTGAATGTCCTAGAGTGGCCTGGCCAGAGCCATGACTTCAACCCTATTGAACATCTCTGGAGGGATCTAAAAATGGCTGTCTAATGACAGTTGCCATCTACATTTGCAAGGAAGAATGGCAGAAAAACCCCCATTACAGGTGTGCAAAATTTGTCGTGTCATATTCAAAAATTCTTAAGCCTTTAATTGCTGCCAAAGGTGCTTCAACAAAGTACTGAGTGAAGGGTCTGAATGCTTATGCCAGGGGTAGGCAACCCAAAACACTTAAAGAGCCACTTGGACCCGTTTTCCACCAAAAACAAAACACTGGGAGCCGCAAAACCATTTTGATATCTAAAATGAAGATAACACTGAATATATCCTTTTTTACCTTTATTATAGGTGTGTGTGTGTTTGTGTGTGTGTATGTATGTGTGTGTGTGTATATATATATATGTGTGTGTGTGTGTGTGTGTATATATATATGTATGTGTGTGTATATATATATATATATATATATATATATATATATATATATATATATATATATATATATGTAGGTCTTTGGTTGTTAGGGTTTTCTCCCGCGTAAAATTGGAAGTGTCTTGGCGACCTGTGGCTTATGCCAATGTGATATTTCAGTTTTTCCTTTTTCATAAATTTACAGACATTTCTAAAATTCTGTTTTTTGTCATTATGGGGTACTGAATGTAGATCAATGAGAAAAATTAATTTCAACAACTGTAGAATCAGGCTGCAGCATAATAAAATTGTCAAAAGTGAAGGGAGTATGAATACTTTCTGAATGCACTGTAAGACTTCTAGACTCAGGGATAAATCTGTTGAATAATTGTAATAATATATAATACTATAAAAATAATTAGTTATGAGATCTCTGTAAACTATAAGAAATACAGTGATGTGTAATTGTTATGCTTTTAATGAAAAATCAGTGGTTGTGAGAAGGGTTAGAATGGATTTTTAAATCACTAGGAAAAGACCATATTGAAATCAAAACAAAAGCAATGTCTTAAAGAATTTCTTACGACTAAATATAAATCATATAAAAACAGGGATAAGTTGTAAAACTTAGAAGTTGAACAACACTGGTACTAGAATGTATAGTAATTATAACAATTATGCTGTATATTGTAGCTGAGTAGTTAGATTGTAATGATAAAATATGCTCTGAGACAAGGAATATAATAACTGTTCCTATTTTGAAAATGTAGAATATATATTTCATGAATTAATTATGCACTAGATAACATGTGGAGCATTTCAAATTATCCTTTTTGTTTTGTCGCTCATCTTAATTGAATATACCCTACTATCATTAAGATGAGATTGTGAAAATGCCTTTTTGCCATCTTTGTGGACCATGAATATTTTTCAATTTTAGGCCACATCCTGATCACCTTTGTTATAACTATTTCCTTTGGTTGAGGTTTAATTAGTTACATCATCTCTTAGGTTGCATCATCTCTTAGATATCAATTTAATCAATTGCAATGATTTTGTCGATGCATTTTTGACACCTCAAAACAACTCAACCTGGGCTGCCACTTCAGGAAAGCTCTTTAACCCATCTTTTCCCCATCAGAAGTTACAAATAAATTTTAGATATGAATTTTAAGGCTGTAACAAGAAAATATGTGTGTGTGTGTATGTGTATGTATATGTATGTATGTGTGTGTACATATATACACACAGACACACACACACACACACCAAAAAGGTAATTAGAATCCTGATTTTGGAAAGTTATAAATAGACTAAATTTGAATTACTAATACAGATTGGATGCAATGAAGGACCCTGAAGTTAATTTAAAGAGTATCTGCCAAAATGGATACTTAAAAAAAAAAAGAAAGAAAGAAACAAATGGTATGGAAGAGGAACAAGAGTTATCATATAAGACTGAGACTGATCTGAAAATGGTTTTAAGAATGAAGGGCTACAAGAATGATATGGAAAAAAATAACTGGATATACCAAAGAAACTGGCTGATGTCTTAGTAATTAAAAGGGATATAGAAATAACAAAGAGTGACTTGGATAACTTTACTGTATTGGATATATAAAAGAGTTTTCTTGAAATCATGAAGAATTTTAATGCAAAAAGATAAAATAAACTGAATATAAATCATGTTCTGGGACATTTTTTGAAGGAAGGGATTAAAAATCAATAATAAGAATAATAATAGTTGGAAGGGACCTTGAGGTCATCTAGTCCAACCCCCTGCTCAGGCAGGAAACCCTATACCATTTCAGACAAATGGCTTTCCAGTCTCTTCTTAAAAACGTCCAGTATTGGAGCATTCACAGCTTCTGCAGGCAGATTGTGAAAGGAGGGGATTTAAAATTAGTTTATTTGATTAAAATAACATTAAAATAGATATGTTGTCATCTCTGGTAACTTTTAATGGACTTTAAGGTTTAAGGATTCATTTACACAGAAGAGATAAGAGAAGAAAGAAGAGATAATTTGTATTTTAAGAGAAAATGATAATTTGCTAAAATTGTTTATACTTGTGATGAAGGGGGAAGTCATTTATTTATATATGCCTATATTTTTCTGTATTTTCTTTATTTTAATTTTTTTTTTAATTGTAATGTTTAATAAAATTATTTTTAAAAAGTCTAATATTCTTTCCATTTTTCTTCTTATAAATACCCTGTTAAGATTTCTCCTACATTTTGAGAATTTAGTGGACCTTTGTGGAGGGAGGCTATTTATGGGTCCCTATATTGATATGATTGTAAATAGCAAGTTTGTTTCTTGGATAGCTTGGTGCTGTGATTGGTAAGGAAATGCAATTATTGCTCTTGAGAAAGAAGGGGAAGCAAAAGTGATTGGGATAAAAAGGAAAGCTGATGAAAAACAGAAAGCTCCAAAATATAAAATAGAACCATGGAAAAAGGAAAAGGGATTAGCAGATAGGAACTGAAGAATTGTCAACTAAGATTATCCAAAATAATATGATTATCTGACTACACAGGTGCCACAATCTGCAAGAGCAGCAAGGCTTATGGCTTTCTACAGTAAGACACATGGAAAATTAAGAAGGATAATCTATTGTGATATAAAAGGGGACTTCTTAATAGCTGTGTTACAGCTATCAGAAATGTTCATACCAGTGCTAGATTTAGTATATAGACATTGCATCTGCAAGAATAATGAAAAAATGGCAGTATTGGAAAGCGAATGCTTTTACTCACTCATGTTGGAAGCACCAAGAATTAGCCAGTGACATCACTGTTGCCTGGGGGATGCCCAGTTGGGGGTTCCTTTCATGTCTCCATTAATGTGCCCACAGAAGTGGTGCCTATCTATCTACTTGTGGTTGCACTCTTTCATACTGCTAGGTTGGCAAGAGCTGGAACTCATAGAATTTTACTGTGTTTCAGAAATAATTTAGAAACGATTCTTTTCCCCCCAATATATGGCTACATAAACTTGCAGGCAGGTTGCTACATTCATACCCACTCACATTCTAAAACATTATCAAGGAAAGCATCTAGGCACTGAACTGTGCAAAAAAGAACCAAACCCTAATATTCAGATAAATAAAATGTAATTCTAATATCTTAAGAAGAAGAAAAAATGTGAATGCAAATAATAATAGAATAGATTTCTACCCCTGTGTTTTCTAAAAGTTATAAAATAGGTTACTTTATAATTGCTTAATAGTAACTGTTCGTGGAAGAAGAATATTTGATGATAAATATACTTCGTTGAGGGTGTCCTAAGGAAATGTACCGGCACATAAATTGATGGAAATAAATGTAGTCACTAATTAATAATAATAATAATAATAATATAACAATAATAGTAAAGTTGAAAGGGACTTTGGAGATCATCTAGTCCAACCCCCTGCTCAGGCTGGAAACCCTATACCATTTCGGACAAATGGCTGTCCAGTCTCTTCTTAAAAACTTCCAGTGTTGGAGCATTCACCACTTCTGGAGGCAGGTTGTTCCACTGGTTGATTGTTCAAACTGTCAGGAAGTTTCTCCTTAGTTCTAGGTTGCTTCTCTCCTTGATTAGTTTCCATCCGTTGCTTCTTGTCCTGCTTCAGGCACTTTGGAAAATAGCTTGACTTCCTCTTCTTTGTGGCAGCCTAGATTTTATAAATTAGATTTATAAAACACGTTTTAATTACTTATCCAACTCTATCTGATTAATATGGATAGATGATATACAGTCTTGAACATTGATGATGCTTAACTGTGTACTGGACCTTAAAGTTGAGAGTCTTAGGGGAACATGTTAGATAAGGAAAAGTTAGTACAGCAGCATAGGAATCTTGGTAGAGAATATATAGCTTCTCAAAAGTTTGCCATTGATCAAATAGGTGACTACCAAGAACTGAATTATGTTTCCTGGCTTCCCATGCCCAGTCTTCAGGAATTTAACCTTTGGGGCTTTTTCAGTTGTCATTTAAACGTTTAGTTGCTAAAGTTTCAGACGTTCAGTGTCTTCATTTTTAATAAAATTGTTATATGTGAATGCATGTATGTAAGATTGATGCAACCTAACTGGCAGATGATAGTTTTCTGTTTTTTTCTATGTTGCTGTTGTTTACTATTAATTATTGTTTATTGTCTACAGGTATCAAAAAATACGTTGTTGGCTTAATTATCAAGACCTCCTCTGATCCATCGTGTGTTGAAGTGAGTAAGAGTTCCTTGGGGATAAGAAGATGGTCCTTGCAAATGAAATAGAATATGTCTTAATTTCTTATTTTTCTCTCTTATTTTCTCCCTTCTCCCTCATTCAGAAAGAGAAAGTATACATTGGGAAATTGAACATGATTCTTGTTCAGGTGGGTCGAATTTGTGGTCTTTATATATTAGTGTAAGTCTGGAGTAATAATTATTCACTGTATTCACTTTTAATGTTTTGCAGATACTAAAACAAGAATGGCCAAAACATTGGCCAACATTCATCAGTGATATTGTTGGGGCCAGCAGAACAAGTGAAAGCCTTTGCCAGAACAACATGGTCATCCTGAAGCTATTGAGTGAAGAGGTTTTTGATTTTTCCAGTGGACAGATAACTCAAGTGAAAGCCAAACATTTAAAGGACAGGCAAGTGATTATATAAGGGATATATCAGAAATGCAATTCTGAATTGTAATGAAAGGCAAATCAAATTCTTCACCTAATGTTAAGAACTTTGAACATAAGAAAGTAGTATCAGTTAAGATCCTTTTTTAAAAAATTCTGTTTCTTGATTCCAAGGAGCCGTTATTTCCCATTTCCTCTGTCATAGACAAAAATAGTTTATCCACCTCTTACTTTCCTGTGCCAAAGAAGATACATGTCCAAACAACTCCATAGTAGCTGAGGTGCCTCACTTAAAAAATGAGATGAGCCTTGCTCTATTTTGTCCAGAATTTTCTACCTAGGCAATCATTCTGCATCTTTGGTGAAGGTGCAGAATTTTGTTTGGTGATTATGCCAGTTTTATCTATACCCTTTCTTTTTTGGGAGAAAGGGGATAGTCATTTTTTTAGATTCAACAGCTGGAGATTTTCAATTTCTTATGGATACATATAGACTGTTGAACTGATTTCTAATCACGGTCTTTGTCTTGAATATATTTATAAGGATTTCATAAGCATCCTTTTGTAATTTAACTGGGTTTGCATTATTTTAAAGTTGTAGAAGTTGAAGCTTTTATTTTAAAAGGTAGCTTAAATGTTTACTCTGTCATTTAATTCATATTTAGTTATTGTATTAGCAATAATATGGCATGATAATAACAAACAGCTAGAGTAGTGATGGCGAACCTTTTAGAGACTGAGTGTCCAAATTGCAACCCAAAACCCACTTATGTATCATTGGGTGCTGGGTGGGTATGGCTGCAGTGGTAACAACAGACTGGGTGGGACTAAAAAGTTCAATCAATCAATTCCAACTTTGTGAGATCTTTTTTTTCCCCACCAGAAGTTGAAATTGATTGATTGAACCTCTTTTTTTTTTTTTTTTTTGCACATGGTGGTGGAGGCCTAAAGTGAAAAGGTTTTATAAAACCCAGCTGAAGGCCTAGGACTGGGGCGACGGCACACGTGCCCACAAAGAGGGCTCTGTGTGCCAGCTGTAGCATGCGTGCCATAGGTTCCCCACCACAGAGCTAGAGAATCCCTGCTGAAGGGCCCCTCGTGTCATTAGGTGCAGTGAGAGTGGACAAGACGGCAGGAGTTCTCTGTTGGGACTCCCCTTCTCAATAACAACTCGCCCATCCAAGGTGAGGGTGATTCCCATTTATGAGCTCCTGGATGCTTACAAAGACTATTCCAAAGAGTCTTTGGGGATTGATTAATGTTATCATTGTATATTGTTTGAGTGAAAATAAAATATTGCCATGTCCCCATACATTAAAAAAATACTCTACATAGGGTGTATTTACTTTTTCACGTCACCGTAACTTATATTATGTGAAATGCATTAATATCTATATTCCACTTTAGTCCTATATATTAAGATGGTAAATAAATTGCCTAATACTAAACTTGATTATTTTTTCTTACTACTAGCATGTGCAATGAATTCTCCCAGATATTTCAGCTATGTCAGTTTGTGATGGTAAGTTTTATAATATAATTGTTGTTTGTAAGGTACCACTTCACAATATAGGTGAATTTGCTCACATATTATTTTATTAATAGGAGAACTCTCAAAATGCTCCTCTTGTTCATGCAACATTGGAAACTTTACTTCGATTTCTCAACTGGATTCCACTGGGCTATATTTTTGAGACCAAATTGATCAGTACATTAATATACAAAGTAAGTATTGCTATGTGTAGATTAATTTACTGAGAACAAAAATTAGTTCTTGACTGCCTAATAAACAAGACATTGCAGCTTATGTTGTTTTTTCTTCTTTTATAGTTTTTAAATGTTCCTATGTTCCGAAATGTTTCATTGAAGTGCCTGACAGAAATTGCTGGTGTCAGTGTGAGTCAGTATGAGGAACAATTTGTCACACTTTTTACTTTAACCATGATGCAGTTGAAACAGGTAACTTCCACCTTCAACTATTGATCTTTTCTATTTGCTTATTAAATAAGTAGCAGGTTTCCTTTTATTTTTCCTGCTCACATTGAATAAGCTGCTCTTGGCTTTTTTAAAAGCATTTCCCCCATAGAAGCCTTTTTTTAAATCCTGAGAAACTGCAAAAGCTTTAATACACAATTACACATTAATAACTACAAAATGTTATGTGCATGGTAATATATGGGCTGTATTCAGACTCTGTCTTGAGAGGAGATAATCATTAGCTTTGGGCTGGACTTTGTGTAAGATCTGAGATCCTTTTGGCCCTAAAATGCTTCAGAGTGTAACTTCTAATTGAATTTGTATGGTACCCAGAATCATTTCTTATGAATGGATGGCTATATAAATTTGATTTATAAATAAAAAATTGTAAGGGATTAAGTTCCTATGCCATTCAAAAAAGTCAGGACTGTGTCATTTAAAATGTTTTACGAAATTATTTTTCTATTCCACCTTCCATTTACAACTATTTTATTGACATTAACCTTACTTATTATTGCTATTACTATCAATTACTACCAGAAAATTTTATAGCCATGTTTAACCACAGATAGCTTGTTAGGTACATTCCTGCTCACAATCTGCTGAAATTCTGTCATTGGAAATTGTTACCTCTGACTTATGCATCTGGTCCACTTAGAAATTCTCCTAGTTCAAAGCTTGATGTATCCATTCAAGAAATTTTACAGAGTGTCCCAGACTGCCAGTTTGGATAGATTTTATTCTTTGGGGACCTATTTTAATCACATTTCTGTTCTGGGCTGTTGCAGATTTTATTCATAAACTAAGCTTTAATAGCTAGCATTTCCTGGGATTCTACAGGATGATCACTCAGTTAACTTAAGAGCATCATGTCATTTTAGTTAAATAATCAGAAATATAATTGTGTTGATGCATTATTGATTGAATTTGCTTAAGTGCCAGTCACTCCCAAAGGCTTTGATAGTTTATAAATATATAAAATAACGAAGATATTCATATAAAAAAATATAAACACTAGGTGCCTGTGAACCTCAGCTGCAATTAGAATACCCTTCTCCAGTGTAATTAGAAAATGATTTTACTAAAATCTAAGTGGGACAGAGCCAATTGAATAGGGCGGAGTTCCAAAGAGCAGATGGCTATTGAAAGTTACTATAGATCCAAAATTGTCCAATTCAGATTAGGCAAAACTTGAGCAGGGGGTTTATCACATCTTGATTAGAGGTGACGGGGAAAGAAGGATTGATTACTGACTGGTGGCAATCTGCCAACTCATGGGAGGCCTTGACCAACCATGAAGATCCCATCCACAGTCTTCGGACTCACTGACATAAAATAATTCCACTTCATAAGACAAGACCCCAGTCATCTCTTCAGGTGCTGTCCAGCTGGAATCAAGTTCTTCCTCATGTTTAGGAGTGGTTTTGTCTGCTAAATGCTGCAAGAATTCTTCACAGTTATTCTTCAAATGGTCTTGATGAATATTCTTCTATTGAAGAGATGGAGTCATCTTAAAAAAGGCCAAAGGGTAGCATTAACCCAATGTCATGACTAGCAAAATGCTTCCTTTTTGCTGCTTGAATCACTGCTATATATACACCAATGTAAGCTTATGCTTGTAGAAATCAGACTGAAGATAGATGTTCCCCCAGGAACATTCTAGGCATGTCTGCTACTTGATTTACCTAAACTGCTCAGTAACCAGTGAGCTGCAATGAATCTGCCAACAAGAGATGCCCCTCCAGTACAATCCAGTCCATCACTCTGGAGACCTCTATTCCATTAGATGACCAGAAGTTCATCCGAATGGCCCATCAAATCCTTGGGAAATTCATCAAAAGACCTCTGAAAAGCCAAAAAATCCATAAGACAGCTGCAGCAGGCTGATTTAATAGGTGTTCCTCTGCTGCAGGGGGGAGTTGCACTACAAAATTCCATAGTTTAATGGGAGGTCTCTCATGTGTCAGTGCCATGATTGCCATAGCAGCCATGAATTCCAGAACCACTCCAGACCTCCTGCTGAAGAAAGGTAGGTTCAAGTCCCACATTATTGTATCTGGGAAAACTCCACCATCATAACAATCAAGAATAGGTGATACAGTAGTAGCAGTAATGCACAACCAGCAAACCAAACTGGCCTCTAGCCCAGCTGAATTTATTCCAATTATCTATAGCGTAGCACATCTTAAGTCTCAGATTACAACTCCTCCTTACCTGTTGCCTGTCTAGGAACTGCGTCTGTTGCACATGTCAAAAACCAGGTGAGCAGATTTCCAATAGAGAAACATGTCATCCTCTTGCACTCAGGTTTCAGTAATAATAGGCACAGTAAAAGGAATACATTTGAATGGTTAATCTGCTCAAAATCAGCCTTAACATTATATCTCTGAATACTATACTATCTTTAGCTGAAAATACATGTGGGACTTGCAAGTGGACTGAAATTTTATTCCTCTCAGTTGAATTATTTATAGCTTTAATCCAAAGAAAAATAAATCAGAATATTTAAGCAGAGCTTTGTTACAATAAGCTTTGTTAATATTAGTTGTCATTTCTGAAGTGTTATACTATCTTTGAAGTCTAGTTTTGTGTATAGATGAGAATTTTCATGAGTTTCTCAGATGAAAGTTGGTTAGGAAGTATTTTATAACTCCAGGGCGGCCTTCCTTAACTGGGGTTCTATGGGAGATTGTGATTTTAAAAAATACATTTTTTGACCTTTATATACCGTGCTCAAATTTTAATGCTCTGACACTCAGTGGCAACCTGCTGTTTTGCTGTTGTAATCATTGCAAAACGGATTGTAGATTAGAAGTGAATTATATATGGGAAGTTTTCATATTTTTTGCAAATTTTATGTAAGGATTTACTGAGATCAGAAAATTTTGTCAAAAGTTCCTCCAAGATAGAAAGGTTAAGAAAGTCTGCTCTGAGGAATAAATACAATGTCTTTGTTTATGTATGTTTTATAATGGCAAGACTTAACTGATCAAAATTATAACTACATTTTACTTTTCTTAGATGCTTCCTTTGAACACCAATATTCGACTAGCATATTCCAATGGAAAAGATGATGAACAGAATTTCATTCAGAACCTCAGCTTGTTTCTTTGTACCTTTTTAAAAGAGCATGGCCAACTTATAGAAAAACGTTTAAATCTGAGAGAAACGTTAATGGAAGTAAGTTCCTTTTTATTTTTATTCACATCTATGTCAAAGTGAAGATGTGGGGAACAAGTACTAAAACTTGGTTTGTGACAAGATGTAAAATAGACCAGGTTGCTTATTTCTATTCCATTTTAGTTTATCTCTCTATCTCATAAGTTTGATTAAAACTTGAGAGCTGGGAGTCAACCACGATGGCAGTCCTACCGTGAGTAGGAAACCTCATAAATCAATTCCTCAAGTATTTTTCTGTCAACTTGGCAATTGTTCCAGTCCAGATATTTATCTTGTACCTTATCAGTGCAGATACTGTAACTGCATAAGAAATTGTAAACTTTTTTTTAAAAAAATCTGGCTGTCACCTTTTTCATTTTTTAAAATATTTTTTATCTCTGAGTGTTTCAGAGATAAACACTCTCTGAAATGTATTACCAGATGAACAGAGTTAAGGTATTTGATTGTTTGGTGATTTGGATGCGGGGATGGGCTATCCTAAGATGAAAACAATGCATTTAGCTTCATAGTATAAGAACTTAGTTTACAAGAAAAGATATAAATATTGTACAAAAGCCATTTGGCTTTCAAATTTTAAAGGCAAAATCTGGGACTGCACATAGGACTATATGCAGCTGGTAGCATTGATTATGCTTGCAGATGCTTCTTATGGGCCTCAGATAAGGGAGATATAAGTCTCCTGAAAATACCTCATTTATCTGGTTTTGCTACAATCAATCATGGAATCCTGTTGGAGCATCCCTGGGCATGCGAGGCACTGTGGTAACCTTACCTCCCAGGACAGTTGTGATGGTGTTGTAGAGATGGCAATTAACCCTTATTTTGTGCAGTTCCTTGGGGATTAGCATTTTTCCCATGAGGCATTAGATGAAATAATATTAGTATGGGGCCAGACATCAGTATACAGATATTAGGTGATATTGTGGTGAATCTGTCCCATTGCCATTAGGTGGCTATTAAATTATGGGTGGGAAGAAACTTAATAATGAAAAGACCAAATTAGTTTGGATTCAATCACCTTATATTTCTGGAGGATCTCCATTTTTACTGATGGAAATGCACTTTGCTATACAAATTGTGCTCATGATTTGGGAGTCATGCTGCCTTTACTCAACAAGCAATTGAAACAACAGCTTGAATAATGTTTGCATAGATGCATCTGGTGCATAATCAGGATGTCCTTCTTCAAGTCACTCATGACTTAGTCACTTCTCACTTGGACTACTATACATGGGATTCCACCTGGAAATCAGAGCTTAGTCCAAAATGCAGTGGCACAAATTTATTTGATCTGTTTATATCACATTTACATCCCACTGCAGTTATATGCAGAATCTTGACTGGTTACCTGCTGGCTTCTAGCAGTTCAAGATATTGACTATTATCTGTAAACCTCTGCGTAACTCAGAGCCTAGAAACGTACAGGACTGCCATTCTCCAATTAAGTGATGTCATATGGGACTTCTACTTTGTGGCTGCCTCTGCATTCTGATAATAGCATTCTCCACAAAATTTGCATTGATCTTGTGATAGATTAATTTGTGGACACTCTTCAAATATTGTCTTAATTTTGATTGATTGTGGAGTTGTTTTGTTTCCCCAACATGGTTCCATATTTCTTGAATTATTTTTTTCCTTTGTTGTTTTAAATTGCATTCATTTAATGTTGTGCATTACTTCTATGATTAGGCAGCTTATAAGTAACTTGATTGAATGCATGAATGAAACTGCCTGCCCTGATTTTTGAATTCTTTCATCTGAACATGGTCCTTTTTATTTTTCTGTTGCTTTTAGTGATTGGTGTGGATAAACTATTAATTGGTGTTGATTGGTTGGTTGGTAGTTTTTGAAAAGGTAAATACAGACAGATTAGAGCAGAAACAGCCTTTTCTGTTCACTCGCCTCATCTATTGTATTTGCAATTTAATGCAATAACTTAAATGACAAAATGAAAAAAAATGCTGGAATTCTATTTTTTATGTATTCAGTTTCAGCAATTTTTTACTTTTCTTTTTGGAGAAGGTTGTAAGTACAATTTCAGAGCAGTTTTATAACTACTTCATTTTAGGGATGCTTTAAAATAATCTGAGCAATTTCTAAATCTTTTATTAATTAAGCTCCAAAATAAATTTATATTAGGCTCTCCATTACATGTTGCTGGTATCTGAAGTTGAAGAAACTGAAATCTTCAAGATTTGTCTGGAGTATTGGAATCATCTGGCTGCTGAATTATATAGGGAGAGTCCATTTTCAACATCAGCTTCTCCATTGCTATCAGGCACTCAGCATTTTGATGTTCCTCCCAGGAGACAACTTTATTTGCCTGTCCTGTCTAAGGTAATTGTAATCTCCAGTTTATTTATATATTCTGTAAGTATGAAAGAGTTTACTGCAGTGCCCTGCTATGACTTATCGTGTTTTCGATATAAGCTCCGGTCTTTAAAAAAAACTGCCTCCAAAAGTGGCACTTATTTTCGGGTGATATCTTACCCGCTTACCTCAGGACCACCGCAGCCAGGCTTCCCATGCCCTGACACCTATTGTGCCGCTGCCTGACATCTGTTGGCACTCATGGCAGGAGGCCATGTGATTCTTTGCATCAGGGCTGCCGCTTGCGGCAGGATGTGGCATGTAATGCTGGTGTTGCCGCTTGCATATACCACACAACCTCCTGCCATGAGCAATGGCACGGCATACCATACAGCCTGCTGCAAGCAGCAGCACTGGCACAATGTACCATGCGGCAGCCTGCAGCAAGTGGCGACACCGGTGCCATGCGGCCACCTGCTGGTAGTGGCCACAAGCGGCTGCAGAAGTCAGGTAGCAGTAATACAGATATCAGGGCGTGGGAGCCTGGCTACAGTGGTCCTGAGGTAAGAGGATGCATGGGGCAGTTCCACCCTCACCCTAGCTTGATTTTTACCCATACGCCTCACCCATTTCGTACAACCAACGGGGGGACAGAATGGGCAGGGTCTTAATTAGGGCTTATTTTGGGGATAGAGCTTATATTAGGCACACATGTAAAAATCAAGTTAGGGCTTATTCTCAGGATAGGTCTTATTTTTGGGGAAACACAGTAATAACTGGGTTTCTGGAGATACATGTTATCTTGGACTCTGGATGGTGATTTGCTACTCCACTTGTATGTTGTGTACAATTGGGGGGGGGGCCCTTCTGGACTTATAATTCCTACTTGAAGAGCTAGTGATGCTGTAATCAGGGAGATCTTTATACAGTTGTGCTAACTATATTTTTTTCCTGAATTGGGAGGACCTGCTCATGATCACTCAAATTTTAGTCACTTCTCATTTGGATTATTGCAACATACTCTATATGGGGATGTCATTGAAAACCATACAAGTTTCAATTGTTTCAGAATGCAGTAATAGTTATGGGATTTCATCATTATACATATGTAACACTTCTACTCTGCAAGCTGCACTGCGTCCTTATAGGCTTCCAGATGCAATTCAGGATGCTGATTATCACCTATAAAGTCCTGCATGGCATTGGACTGGTTTATTTGTTAGATTGGCTTTTCAAGCATATCTGCCTATCCCACACACTCCAAGAGAAGAGACTATACCCCCTGTTTCTGAAGCAATGTCACCTGTGAGATACAGGGGGCATTCTTTTTGGTGGTGGCCCTTTTCCTGTGGAACAATCATTTCCAATTCTCCCAATACTACAGTTGATCCCTACCCCATAGCCCTTCAAAGGCAGCCGAGACTTGGATCTTACCCTGTCAAGATGAATAGAATTCCCAATTGAAAAGATATAATCAGTTTAAGTTCTAAAGGTCATTTATTTATTTTATTTATTTATTTATGAGACCTATATACCGCTTTAAGTGCAAGCACTCTCTAAGCGGTGTATACCAGTAAGCAATGTATGTATGTATATGTATATGTATATGTATATGTATATGTGTATATATATATATATATATATATATATATATATATATATATATATGTATGTATGTATGTATGTATGTATGTATGTATGTATATGTATATATGTATATATATGTGTGTGTGTGTGTGTGTGTGTGTGTGTGTGTGTGTGTGTGTGTGTGTGTGTATATATTTATATATATATATTTATATTTACATTGCCCCCAACAATCTGGGTCCTCATTTTACCTACCCCGGAAGGATGGAAGGCTGAGTCAACCTTGAGCCGGTGAGATTTGAACCGCTGACCTGCTGAACACAGTCAGCTAAAGTGGCCTGCAGTACTGCACTCTAACTGCTGCGCCACCTCGGCTCTTTTTAATTGTTTTAGTTTGTTTTTGTGATATACATTTTTGCCTTTATATTGTTATTTAATGCTGTACATTGCCCAGAGTCATGTTTTAAGTTTGAGAGCTATATAAATATTTGAAAACAATAACATTTAAATAGGTGAGGTGGAAAAGAACCTGATGGGGTTGTAAGTGTGATAGTCACAGGTACACAGCCACCCACTAGTAAACGTTAAGGATTCCAGCTGTATGAATTTTGTGTCACAGCAAATGAGGTTTTTGGTTGCTTTTCATATGAATGACCTTTTTTATCATTACAAAGAAAAACATTTGTCTATAATATTAAGGAATAGTATCAACATTTTGTAAATGCACATCAAGTTTGTAATTTGATTTTCAAATTCTCTACTGCAATAATCAACAATAAATTTTCAGCATTAGATGGTCTCTGCCTCATCTGGCCTATCAATTAAGTAATGATGTGAAAATCTTATTTACATACTATGTTTTTTAAAATATATATATAGGTGCGATTATTGATGGTTAGCCGCATGGCAAAACCAGAAGAAGTACTTGTTGTAGAAAATGATCAAGGAGAAGTTGTTCGAGAATTTATGAAAGATACAGACTCTATCAACTTGTATAAGAACATGAGAGAAACACTGGGTAAATTATATTTGCATGATTATTACCTTTCATTCTGCTTTCTTAACAAAAAAATCCCCAAAATAAAATGTGAAAATTTATACTATTACAGTTTATAGAAAGAGATAAATTGTTTTTCAATTGACAGCCACAAGCAAAGCCAGTGCATAGGTTATATTATTTTAATAAACAAATTTATTTTAACCTTGATTCTGTAGATTGAAATTTTTGTTACAGGTGTTTATGAGTTTTATTATGATTGTTTATAGTTTGTATTGGTCTCCCTCAACTCTGAAAAAAATTAGCAAATTTTACAATTTGCTTTAGATACTTCATTAAATCTTAGTGGAGAATGATATTCTGCATTATTCTGTACTATCAACTTACTTACATTATTTCTTCCAGTTTATCTTACCCATCTGGATTATGCAGATACTGAACGAATAATGACAGAGAAGCTTCACAATCAAGTAAATGGTACTGAATGGTCATGGAAAAATCTCAACACCCTGTGTTGGGCTATAGGTTCAATAAGTGGAGCAATGCATGAAGAAGATGAGAAGAGGTTTCTTGTAACAGTAATAAAGGTAATACTAATGACTGCAATACATATAGTCATTAATAGCTTCTCATGGAACTTTATCTTTTGTAAAAAGAAAATTAACGTAAGACAATTTTGCAAATACTCAGCTGTATCAGGAAACTCTGAACTTCTAATGAGGTTTAAATCCTGAAAAGGTTGGTGTTCTTTTCATGAAAGTCAAACACCAGTATTACAACCTCACTGGTAAACAGCACTTTGAATGCCTTAAAGTCCAAATACACCATCTCATTTAGTTCCCTAAATTGGAAGTGAAATAGTGGCTAAGCAATGACTGACAGAGATGTTGCAAAGTTCACTGTTGTAGCCATCTCATTGAGATGAAGTTGTCCCATGCAACAGTGGCAGTGATATTGTTCTCAGGCACAAATTTGGCTGTAAGTGCACATTATTTGGATTTAAAAAAAAAAAAACCTTACCATCCTATTTATGAACAGCCACTAAACAACATAACAACTAAGCAAGGGGTAGCTACATAGGATAGAGTGTCTTCTAAAAATTTCCTTTACTCGATATTCATTATTCAAACACAAGCTGCTGGAAAGAGTATATTCTCTATTAAACTTTTCAAGCAGGGCTGGTCCACTTGTTGGGAACAAAACTGGGAGAGTCATCTTGATGACTGCTCTTTGTCTTTGGAATTTG
This sequence comes from Crotalus tigris, assembly GCF_016545835.1. Classification (NCBI taxonomy): domain Eukaryota; kingdom Metazoa; phylum Chordata; class Lepidosauria; order Squamata; family Viperidae; genus Crotalus; species Crotalus tigris. Next base: position 834,847 of record NW_024096816.1, on the reverse strand, counting down.
TTGTTATTCTAGGAAGCAAGAACGATTTTATTCAAGCATCTCTTTGTGCTAAAACTGATATATTAGTTTTAGTTGAATTTGTTTGCTGTGGTGTTTTATTGGTGTGATTTCACTGGTGTACTTTTTATTACATTTGAAATCTTCAGTTAATTGGTATATTAATGAAACTTAGAACATTTTTATTCAAGCATCTATGCTAAAACTGATATATTAGGTTCAGTGTCTGAAATCTTCAGTTGGTTAATTGGTATCTTACTGAAATTATCATTATAATGGACTTCTGTTACTAGTTACTCAGGAGAGGATTTGTCTTACTATATATTCTTTGTTGGTGCTACATTAATTAGGTCAGAGTATCAAGAAAAATGTCTTCATGTTTTGTATAATTACAGCATTTATTACAAGATGAGGTCTCAGCTATTCATTTACAAGCATTTAATTTCACTTATTTTACCTTATTTTTTAATTTTTTCTGCAATGCTGCTCTAACATAATTTTTATCATAAATAAAAATGGAACTTCTTATGAATCTTGTGTTTCTGTAGGATCTTCTTGGACTCTGTGAACAAAAAAGAGGAAAAGATAATAAAGCTATTATTGCATCAAATATAATGTACATAGTAGGACAATATCCAAGATTTTTGAGAGCCCACTGGAAATTTCTGAAGACTGTCGTCAACAAGCTATTTGAATTTATGCATGGTAATATATCTAGAATTCAATTTGGATTGTATAATAATAAATGATGTTAAAATCAGTAACAGTTACTGCTGTACTATTAAATATCATAATAGATGGGTTTTTAGAACTATTTCTATTTAAAATACTACTTACATTTATAGAAAAGAAATAAACTTATTACTGTGTGCTTTTCATTTATCAATCTGAAGAAATTCAGTATATGAACAACTGGGAAATACCTTCACAAAGCATTCTTATAACAGCAACTATTTCTAATTTTTTCCTTTAGAAACTCATGATGGAGTCCAGGACATGGCTTGTGATACTTTTATAAAAATAGCGCAAAAATGTCGAAGGCACTTTGTTCAAGTTCAAGTTGGAGAAGTAATGCCATTCATTGATGAGATCCTGAACAATATTAACACAATTATTTGTGATCTTCAGCCGCAACAGGTAATATCAAGTTATGATATTGCAAAAATACCTAAAATAAGTGAATGTGCAAAAACACGGGCATCAATAAGGCTGTTTTTTAAATCTTGGAAAATATTCTTTTGCCACTAGAATATACTTTTTTGATCCATTCTTTATTGAATAGTAAATTGCATTAATAGAAATCTAAAGATTTTAAAACAGAAAAGAAGCATAAAATTTGAAACTTATAGGTTAACAGTTTTATTGAAATTGTTATTCAGTTTCAAGCATTCAATTACATATTTTAGTATGCTTTTTCTTTGTTTAGGTACATACTTTTTATGAAGCAGTTGGATACATGATTGGTGCTCAGACTGACCAGACAGTACAAGAGCATTTAATAGAGAAATATATGTTACTCCCTAATCAAGTATGGGACAGCATAATTCAACAAGCTACAAAAGTAAGAGTTCATAATATGTATACTCCTTGCAGGCATGATTATAGTTTCAGAAAATATTGATTTCTTGTGAAGATTAAGTTGGGTGTGATTTGTTTTGCTTTCAAGAAAAAATTGGTGAATAGCAAATATTTTTATGGGAATTGTTTTATTATTAAAACATTAAATAATTAATTTTGTGTGGTTCATCTCTGTACTAAAATATATATGTAACCAATATTTTTGTCTGTATATAAAATGAAATGGGACTGTTGCATTACAGGTTATTTATTTACCTATTTGTCATATTTAAACAGCCAACCATCTCACGAACGGGTTACTCTGGATGGTGTGCATCAAAGCTAAAAACCATATATGCAACAAGTATTAATATTATTACTAAAATTTTAAAATTATAAAAAGCACAAAAATAAAAAAATAGGTGAAAAGCAATATTAAAAATATTGCACCAGTCCCCTGGGGCCCCTAAGCCAGATGACACAACCAGGTCTTGGCATGTCTGGAAATTTAAGAAGGATAAAGCTGGCCTCATTCTGGGGAAAATAATGTTCCAAAATGCAGGGCCCACAGCAGAAAAGGCTTGCTGCCTAGGATTTGCCAAGTAAAGCTTCCTAGGCAATGGGACCTTCAACATGCTCCCTCTGGTGGGACAGGCAAATGTAATTGGGATAATTTGGTCCCATGCTACATAGGGCTTTGAAGGTCAAAACCTTCATCTTGAATTGTTAACTAGTAACATACTAGTAATTGATCTGTACTGAACTACAACATTAACTTTTATACACTACTAGATGAAGAGTTGCTTTGCTTGCTAAATGCACAAATTTCTGTTTAACAGAATGTTGATATTCTTAAAGACTCTGAAACAGTTAAGCAGTTGGGAAGTATCCTAAAAACTAATGTGAGAGCATGTAAAGCGGTTGGACATCCATTTGTGATTCAGCTTGGAAGAATCTACTTAGATATGCTGAATGTGTATAAGTGCCTAAGTGAAAACATTTCTGCAGCTATTCAAGCAAATGGTAAGAATGACTACTTTAATTACAATAATATTTTGGATCTTTTTACTTGGTTATTTATCATGTGAATAAAATGAACTAGACTTTATAACGTAAAAGAGAAACAAAACAAATCTTAGGATAGTTGGGTAAAAGTATATAGAGCAAATTTTAAAAATGGGTTGTATTTGTAATGGATGAATAAACTTTATTCATGAATATGATCCTACCCAATGATGAATTGTTGTTGCAGAACCTAAATAGCTTCACACAAGGGACCATTGTAATACAAAGATAAGTGTTAAATATAAAATCATATTTTGGTAACTTAAGACACAGCAGCATAATTTCTTTGTTGAAAATAGTACTTTAGACTCACAATAAAACTGGCTTAAGTTTGAAGCACCCAAGCTCATTTGAGCATAAAAAAGGGGAAACAAGCTTCCAATAAGCTTGGACCTTATTTCAAAAAAAGTTTGAGTGGACCCAAAATAAAATTAAATTGAACTTAAATTTAAGATTATTTAAATAATCTTCCCCTTCCATCCTGTGACAGTAAAAATTTGTAGTTTTCCAAGAACCCAATGTGAACTGTCTGGTTGGCGTTTCCAGAAAAAGAAACTCCTGGAACATAATTTTACCAAGAGTATAATACTTTACTGAAAATCTACATTGGCACAAAAGAAGTGAAACCAGCTCTGATTTCCCACCCAAACACAGGCATAGTTATTTCCCCATTTTCCTCTGAGCCACCCAGAGCCCAATGCATTCACCAATCACTTTTGTTCATTTTGTTATGAGAAAACAGTTAGCCAAACTTGATAACAATAAAGTTGGATGTTGTCAGAATCCAATTATATTTCATCTTTAGTTATCAAATATAGAAAACCCCAATTCTGCCTTCTCTGGATTCTGCCATAAGAGGGAGAGAAGGGGGAGAACAAAGGGGCTTTATGGCCCTCACTTCCTTCAGTATACTCCTAAGGAACTGAATGTGTTTATTGCAACCTCAAAGAGTTTGAATGTGGTTAGTACCAAAAGACCTTATCGTAACAAAGGAGGCTATTTACCTTTCATGTAGTTTATCTGAAGTCTCCATCCAGACGGAAGAAAGGAAAAAAAGGGGTGGGATTGTGATGCCTGAAACTATCACTGGAAGGGGGGGGTGATTGGGTGGGACTACTGGGGAACCCCTTAAAACCTCGAATGGGAGAGCTTAAACCCCAAGTCCTGTCTAGCACACCTGCAACCACTTTTTCTTAATAAAGGATTCCTGTTGGAAGAATTATTCCAAGAGTTCTGTCTTCTTAAGATGCAAAGTGGGGTGGGTCCTTACATTAGACAGGACTTGCAAAATTAATCCACCTGGAAGGGAGACCCTTGCCGGGGGATTTTGCAAAAATTTACTATGTCAGACAATGGAGCAAGAGAGGGGGAAAACTCCCTGGAAAGAGAGCCGCTGACCCAGTTGGAACCTTGCCAGATGTTGGGATCCGAGAGGTCAGATTCCTCAGGAGAAGAAGTGGTGGAGACACAGGACCACAAGCCTCGCTGGTCAATGGGCGTTGGAAAGAAAAGTGAGTGGAGAAAGGAATCAAGAAAGGTGACCCTGAGACGGGGGACCAAGCAACCAGAATGGAAGCAGGAGATGGAGAAATCCCTGCATGCAAGTGAAGAGGGAGAAAGCTGGGCACCGTACTCAGACTGGATCCTAGAGAAAGCTATTGACCTGATGAAGAGAACTCTCAGCTCCCTAGGAGAGGAGAATCCTGAGCCCTACGGCCGCCTCAGCTCCTGGAGCCGCAAAGGGAGAGACACCAAGGGGAAGTGGAACCTGCAACCCCGGGGACATCTGCTGATCCAGTAGTCCCACCCCCTACCAAACCACAGATGGCGATCTGGACGGAAGACACTACCACCAACAACGGAGGCACCGATCCATTCCAAGACGTCCGCCTTTGGAGGTGAAATTCAAAGGGGAGCCAACACGCTTGGGGTTTTTCCTAATCCAAGTCCTCAGCTACATGGAGGAATACGGGCAGGACATCCCCAGCGACAAAGCCCGCATCCGAATCGTGCAATCTGCCCTGGATGGACCGGCTGCAGATTGGGTGGTGAACTTGCATGACTCCAATGCCCCAGAACTCAGTAACTTCAACCGTTTCATGTCTTCTCTGAGAAGACGATTTGAAGACCCCCTGGCTGATCACAAAGCCCGTGAAAGCCCCCCCAATGAAGCAAGGCAAACGCCCGGTGGCTGAATATAAACAAGAATTCCGGGCCATTGCCAGCAAACTGAATTGGCCAAAAGACATCCTCCTTAGCCATTTCAAAGACGGATTAAATTATGATCTATATGACGCTTGCCTGCCCCGAGGGGACCCACACCAAATTGAGGAATGGTACATCTTGGCAGAGGAAGCAGAGATCGACATATTGAAGAGACACCGCCGAGGAAAACAATGGAGCTGCCCCCCGCCTGAGCTGACACACGAACCGGTGAAATCATCGGCTACAGCCAAGAAGCAAATGGGGTGTTTCAAGTGCGGAAGAGAAGGGCATCGAGCTGTAGAATGCCGCTCCAAAGCCCCCCAGCACAACCCAGACAGATCCCCAACCAACAAATCCGGAAAGTCTTCAGCTAAGCCAAAAGAAACTGCCATGAGAATGATGGAAATTGCAGAACCCCCCACTTCTACTCACCAAGGGGAAAAAACTCCAGCCTACATCACAGGGCCGATGGATGCCTCAGATGACATCTCGGAGGGTGAACCCCTGGTAAGTGGACGCATCACACCCATCCTCAAGACAGTGACTATATTAATCCCCCCCAAGCCCGAAGCTGTGAAGGTGAAAGCCTTAATAGACTCTGGCTGCACCCGCTGCCTCATTAGCCCAACACTAGTGGGTAATCTGGGCATCCCATCGAGGAGACTGGAACAACCAATCTCATTTGGCCAGTTAGATGGATCCATAGCAGGGGGGGTGCCAGCTACCCTAGCCACTCTACCAATACACCTCTCCCTGGGCAAACATGAAGAGGACATAACGCCCAATGATTCTAGGGATGGAATGGTTGAAAAAATGGAACCCCTGGGTAAATTGGAGGATGACAGAAATCAAATTCCCAAAGGGGGACCCTATGGACTTAAAACCCAAGGGAGGCCACCAGAATCAAGAATAGAAAAAGCATCCATAGGAGAGGAAAAAAGATTAACAGAAATACCAGAGGAATATAGAGACCTTGCTGAAGTTTTCAGTGAGGAGAGGGCAAATGAGCTCCCCCCCACCGACCCACAGACTGTACCATTGAATTCAAGCCTGGGGCAAAACTCCCGAAGCCCAGATTATACTCCATGAGCCCAAAGGAGAAGGAGGAAATGGAAAGATTTATTTAAAAAAACCTAGAGAGAGGTTTCATTGAGCTAGCCAAGCCTAAAGTGGCTGCCCCGGTCCTCTTTAGAGAGAAGAAGGACGGCTCTTTACGCTTATGCGTGGATTATAGGGCCCTGAATACAATCAGTGAAAGCAACCTATACCCTCTACCCCTCATGAAAGACATGCTGTCACACCTATCGAAAGGGAAATTTTTTTCTAAACTAGACCTAAGGGAAGCTTACTATTGTGTGAGAATTAAGGAAGGGGACGAATGGAAGACTGCATTTAACTGCCCCATGGGGTGCTATCAATTCAACTACAAAGTTTCCTGGGCTTTGCAAACTTTTACCGCCAATTCATCCCCTCATTTGCCCAGATAGCCTTGCCCCTCACTAACTTACTAAAAACGAAGGGAGCATCCTCAGTAAAAGCTAGCCAGCCACTAACATGGACAATGGAGTGCCAAGCAGCCTTTGAGAGACTAAAGAGACTTTTTTCTGCCGAACCAGTACTAAGGCACCCAGACATGGACAAGCCCTTCGTAATACAGGCAGATGCAAGTGATGTGGCAGTGGGGGCTGTTCTGTTACAAGAAAACAATGAAGGGGTATTGCAACCCTGTGCATATACATCCAAGAAACTCACAGAAACAGAACAGCGCTGGCCCGTATGGGAGAAGGAGGCTTATGGGATACGTTGGGCATTACTCACGTGGCGACAGTTCCTGGAAGGCAACAAAATCCCCTTCCAGGTGTGGACTGATCACAAAAATTTGGAAGCCTTGAAAACGTCCAGGAAACTCAATCCCAAACAAGCCCGCTGGTCCCAGCATTTTCACCAGTTCCAATTTAAGCTCAAACATTTACCAGGAAGAAAGAACTTCCTGGCAGATGCACTATCTCGCATGCCTCAATATAACAGCGCACGAACCACAGACTCTAGACCAATAATGGCAGAGTCACAACTGGCAGCACCAGTAACCACAAGAACCCAAGCCAAATTAAAACCACAACTGGACAGCCAAACTGGAATTGAATTCAGAAAAAGTTTGGAAACAGATGAATGGTTCCAGAAAAACAAAAATGTGTGCACAATGAGAGACGGGTTGCCTTGGGTAGGGGAAAAGTTATATATACCAACAACTCAAAGAGTCACTTTCATGCACCTTTGCCATGACACAAAATCAGCAGGGCATTTTGGATTTGTAAAAACTTTACATTTAATTAAACGGCAATTTTGGTGGCCATCCATGAAAAAGGACATAGAAAGTTATGTTGCCAGCTGCCCAACATGTGCATCTGCAAAGAGGTTGCAAGGGAAATCGCCAGGGCTATTACAACCAGTGGCAAATCCCTCAGCCCCCTGGAGGGAAATAGCCATGGATTTTATAGTGGAATTGCCAGAAAGCAATGGGAATACTGTTATCTGGACAGTCACGGACCTATTTTCCAAACAGGTGCACTTTATCCCTTGCCAAAAAATTCCCACTGCAAAGGCCTTAGCAAAACTTTTCATCCAGCACATTTACAGATTGCACGGGGCACCCCAACGCATCATCTCTGATAGGGGAGTGCAATTTACGTCTGCATTTTGGAAGGAATTTTTATCCCTCTTAGGGACCACTCAGGGATTGACATCTAGCCACCACCCTCAAGGAGATGGACAAGCGGAACGCTGCCAGTCGGTACTTGAGCAATATTTGAGATGTTTTTTAAATTTCCAACAGAGTGATTGGACGGACTTACTTCCGTTTGCAGAAGTTGCCTACAATAATGCAGTCCACTCCAGCACAGGCTACACTCCTTTTCAAGTAGCCAACGGTCAAAGTTTCAGCCTCATGCCAGAATTAACCCCAAACGAACCAACGATCCCTTCACTGAAAGAATGGATGGAAAAACTACAAAACACCTGGCCAATAGTTAGAAAAGCACTAGATGAAGCTAGGCAGGCATACAAAGCACAAGCCGATAAAAAAAAGGGTTGAGCCTACACCATTCATTATAGGAGAAATGGTGTACTTATCTACAAAATACCTAAAGTCCCTACAGCCCTGTAAAAAACTTGGACCAAAATATATAGGACCTTTTCCAATTAAAAGAATCATAAATCCAGTAACAGTAGAATTAGAATTACCCAAAAATCTCAGGCAAATACACCCAATTTTTCATTGCAGCTTGCTGAAAAGAGAGCATCAGTCACCTCTACGGCCAAAAATCCCCCCCCCACCACCTCCAATCATGGTGGAGGGTGAACAACACTTCGAAATAAAGGAAGTCCTTGACTCTAGGAGATATCATGGAGCAACTCAGTACCTAGTTGCCTGGAAACACCTCCCTCCCTCACAAAACGAGTGGGCCCATAAACGTCATGTCAGAGCTCCGAAGCTATTGAAGAAGTTTCACACAGAGTATCCTAACAGGCCTGACTAACTTTTATACCTGTTTTGTTTCTTCCAGGTGGATCTCTCTTATTTTGAGGGGGCCGGATGTCAGAATCCAATTATATTTCATCTTTAGTTATCAAATATAGAAAACCCCAATTCTGCCTTCTCTGGATTCTGCCATAAGAGGGAGAGAAGGGGGAGAACAAAGAGGCTTTATGGCCCTCACTTCCTTCAGTATACTCCTAAGGAACTGAATGTGTTTATTGCAACCTCAAAGAGTTTGAATGTGGTTAGCACCAAAAGACCTTATCATAACAAAGGAGGCTATTTACCTTTCATGTAGTTTATCTGAAGTCTCCATCCAGACGGAAGAAAAGAAAAAAGGGGTGGGATTGTGATGCCTGAAACTATCACTGGAAGGGGGGGGTGATTGGGTGGAACTACTGGGGAACCCCTTAAAACCTTGAATGGGAGAGCTTAAACCCCAAGTCCTGTCTAGCACACCTGCAACCACTTTTTCTTAATAAAGGATTCCTGTTGGAAGAATTATTCCAAGAGTTCTGTCTTCTTAAGATGCAAAGTGGGGTGGGTCCTCTGCAAACTTCCAGAGATTGCCTAGATACCATCCCCCCATCTTTGCATTACATTCCACAACCACTTCCCTTTTTGGGCAAGCTGTGAGGGAGGGAGAAAATGTAGGTGAAAGGGCGAATCAATTTTCACATACTGACCCCTTGAAGAAGGGTAGACCTGGAACAACAATAAACATACAACCCAATTACTGCTACATTCCTTAATGAGGCCATTGAAAGGGCGAATCAGTCTTGACACCCAACACAAAGCTTTTCAGTTCATATACTTAACCATAGCTAGGGGGTCAATGCATACAAATACTTCAAGTGCTAGAGATGGAATAGAGTTACATGGCACATGAGAGAAGGGATGTAAGTAATCCTGTAACTAGGTTTTTCAGTGATAAAGGATCAGAAGCATTTCCATAATCAATTAAAGCTTAGAATATTTTTACACTCAATCAGAATGTATATATTGTAATAATCTGCTATAGACTTTCTGTAATTATAAAAACATGAGTTTGCTTGTTCAGTAATCATGCCTTAGAGATCAAGGGCTGAGTCACCTATGTTCTGCTAACAATGTAGTACACTTGGCAGATACCAAGACACCATGTAGGTTTTGGGCATCTTCTGTCTTTATAGAAAGGTTACTAACTATAGAAAGATTTTGTAAGCCTTCTGGTACAGCATCTTGAATTTTAATATTATTTAATGGTTATTATTTGGTTCTGGATTTTTTTTTTCATATTCCTTAATTTGTTGATTTTTTGAAAAGCTGGGGTAAAACTTTCCAAATCAATTTGCTTTTCCAAGGCTATTCTTGATTTGTAATTGACTTTAAAACTCTTCCAGGTGAAATGGTAACAAAGCAACCTCTGATTAGAAGTATGAGAACAGTAAAAAGGGAAACTTTAAAACTCATTTCTGGTTGGGTGAGCAGATCTAATGATCCTCAGATGGTAAGTGCAATGACCTTAATAGACTATGAAAATGGGGGATACATTTGCATGACACACAATCTTGACTTAACATTAACCCTAGTAGGAGATTTACCTTGATCTTGGAAACACCCTTCAAGTGTTAGATGCTGTGGTTGCAATAGTAGCAGCAGTTTGACTGCCCTAGGGTTCTACAGAACAGCTCATATTCTTAGTTCAGAACAAGTCTAGGTTCTGGAGTTCTGTCTCAAGTTGAGGACAGATGGGATTTCATTACACATTGCCTTCAAAGTTCCCTCAGAGAAAACAATGGGAACGTTAATCAAAATCTAGCTTTCTCAGTTTTAATAGTAGTCTAAACTTTAAAAAAAAAATACCAAGGGGATTATTTTTGAAGAAATGTTCAAATCCAAACAAATAGTTGAGATATGGTAGTATTCAGCCCTTCACCAATGGCTTTGGTCCTGGTTTGGAAAACAAAAACCTAGTCTCATCTGCATATCAACAATTAAAATATTTTCATGTTTATACTGTTGGGACACATAACTCACTCAAAACATTCCAAGAGAATGCTCCCAGTTGTGATGCTTTGTTTGGATCTTAGAACACCTTTTTTCCTTTATTATCTCACCACCTTTCCCTGCTGAGAGCAAATATTACAACTGCCTTTATGATGTTTTACTGATAGGGGAGGGAGTATCTTGATTTTAAACCATTGGCATGGGGAAAGGGAAGTTTATTTCCTTTTCTCAATTCTTTTGTTTAAAAATAAGACCCTCAGAAATAAAGGAAGGTGAGAAATAGAAATTCATCTGAAATGGTTTATTACTTAAATCATTCCGGCATATTTTTTCTCAATATTTTTTGTATGCTCAAGAATTTATCACAACTTTAGGATTGCACACAAGTCTTACTCATTCTTTAAATCGACTACAAACTATAGTTTATTTTTGTGCTTTATTTACATATTACTTTTGACTATTCTTTGAACATAGTATGATTTAACACATTATGCAAGCAGATCAACATTGAAGAAATGTTGGATTAACCCTCTTCGTTGGTGTTTTTTTTCTTTTTCTAGGTAGCTGAAAACTTTGTTCCACCTTTGCTGGATGCCGTTCTTATTGATTATCAGAGGACTGTTCCAGCTGCCAGAGAGCCAGAAGTGCTTAGTACAATGGCTATCATAGTAAACAAATTGGGGGGGCACATTACTGCTGAAATACCTCAGATATTTGATGCTGTCTTTGAATGCACATTGAATATGATTAATAAGGTAATTCAGTGACTTTTAAACATTAAAAATAGCTATAGAGAGAGAGCTTATACCAGGCATATCAAACTCGCGATGTCATGTGACGTCGCGCAATGTATCGGGCCGGTTTTGCCATTGCTGGCAATGGGGTGGGCTCAGCTTCCATGTGATGCGTCCGGCCCATGGGCCGGCAGTTTGACACCCCTGGCTTATACAAACTAGTTTGACTGATTTTCAGTGAAGGGGCTTTTTTTCCTTTGGAGGCAGAGCTGGAATTCTGTATTAGTTTTATTGTTTTCCTAATTTATTCTTAGATAGGCTCATTTCCCGTAGCTTTTAGTAATGTGTTGATGCAACCAACTATAATAGTAATCACTTTTCTTTATCTAGTGCCCCTTCATCCTATCGATTTCATGTGTAACTTTATTTTCTATGTCCTTTGCATCCTGATTTCATGTGTTTTTTCCACATTAACAATATGATACTGCATATTTTATATTATGACTACTCTCCTTAAAGTATTTTTCTGGCTTCCTCTGCTCATGGATTGGGCACACACAGAGACTTTTTTGAACCCTACTTTGCAAGTGCAGAAGACTTCTTCATATCTTACTGCACTTATATTTTAATACCAGCTAGAATTTCTAAACGTAATGATTCAATTAATGTGTTCTCAATCATTCAAAGATCTCACAATTTCTGAAACCACTTACAGTCACTTTCTGTTCTTTGCGCTAAGAACTGCTTCTCAGAACCTTTGCTTCTTCTAAGTTCCTTCTTAAAATTCTAGGTGACATTTGGATCATCTCCTTTAACTAGAGGTGTATACTTTGATGCCTCAAGATGACCTGATTAACCCAAACAGCTTTGGTTGTGGCTCCCAACAACTCCAAAATCTCTTACCAAATTATAAAATTACACATCACTAAAGAGGAAAATGAACAAATACATAGTTGGAGAGTAGTGTTAATTATTGAAAAATGAAATGAAATGTATAGTTTTTCAGTTTACAATTCTAAATTTGCCATCAGCCATGAATCTGCCTCTGTGTCTTGTTGTAATTAAGTCAAAATAAAAACATAAAAACACTCTCTGAATGAGTTTTTTGTCATAGATAAATCCATGTAATTCTCTTTGGCAATAGTACAGGTAGTCCTTGACTTAGGACTGGTTGCTTAACCATTTGAAGTTAATACGAACTTGATTTGCACTTCTGGACCACATGGTTCATTTAATGACAACTGGTTCAAGAGTTGTCATAAAAACAGACATATAGTTGAGTTCAATTGGGGGGTGCCCCGAATTATGACTTTTCAGTGTAGTCTATAGATAAGAGCACTTTATTGGTCTTCAAGTACAAACCAGACCTAACTTGATTTAGATTTAGATCTAGGGTCAGTACTTTTATTTACTGCAAGTACATTTTTCTCTTTTTCCTGACCAAACTTTCCATGCTTGGCTGCTTCTTTGCCCTCTGGAATGCAGCCGCTGCCTCCTCGGAATCCAGACTACCTTCTACCATAGGTACAAAGGGAAAGGTGCATTTTCTCCTCAGATTACAATAGAATTTATTACAGGTAGTCAACTTAATAACCATAGTTGGAACCAGAACATCTGTTGATAAGTGATGTGGTTGTTAAGTGAATTGTGCCCAACTTTATTATCTTTTTGCTGCAATTGTTAAACAGATCTCTGTGGTTGTAAAATGACTTGACCTATTTACTTTGCTTCTCAGAAGTCCTCTGGGAAAGGTAGCGGATAGCAATTATATGACCCCAAAATGCTGAAATCCTCATAAGTACAACTGGTAGGACTCACGGCTTTGCTATTTGAACCAGTAATTAGCTTATCCTTGAATTGTCTAATATTTTTAATGGTGACTGTCTTGATCAGGTGGATTTTGTAGCTAAGACTTCTTTCCTTATATCTTAAACATTTTTCAAATAAATCATGACCATAGGCCTCAACTGTCTTACGTTTAGGTTAAAGAGAAAATATAAACATTGCTATTATTTCTTGCCCTAATTTCTGCTATAAGAAAAGATCTAACGTGATTGGAATGCAGATGGGCATTGAATTTTACTCTGTACAGGAGTTTAGAAACTGCAAAGAACTTTTAGGACTTTGTAAAACTGTAAAGGACTTTTAGGACTTTGTAAAGCTATTCTTTTTGAGAATAGCTACTTCAGCAGCTTTCCAATTCACTTAACAAAAGCAATCTGAAGCACAGCCAATAGATACTTCAAGAACATTACTATTTATTAAAGGTTGTGTGCTTCAGGAAGTCAATGTGGCATGAAACTTTTTGAATTCTACAAAAGTACATTGATTTTAATATTCCATGATTTCTGAAGCGATCTTCATACATTTCTAGAGAAAACAAACTATTGGTAATACTCAATTTACAAACATTCGTTTAGTGATGGTCAAAGTTACAATGGCACTAAAAAGGAGACTTTTGACTGTTTTTCACACTACCATTACAGCATCCCCATGGTCATGTGATCAAAATTCAGCTGCTTGGCAACTGGCTCAAATTTATGACAGTTGCTATGTCCCAGGTCAAGTGGTTACCTTTTGTGACCTTTTGACAAGCAAAGTCAATGGGGAAGCCAGATTCATTTAATAGCAGTGTTATTAACTTATCAACTGCAGTGATTCACTTAATTATGGTAAGCAAGGTTGTAAAAGGCAAAATTCATATAACAACTGTCTCACTTAGCAACAGAAATTTGGGGCTCAATTTTGTTTATACATTGAGGACTACCTGTACCAGTTTCTTTACAGGAAAGGCATTTGACTCCACTTTGAAAACTGACACTTTATTTAAGAAGGTTTTGGAGATTGAGATGTTTTTCTACCCTGGTCTGGGGACAAGTGTGGGATATTTCTCTGGAGAGGCACTTGAAAATTTGACTTGTGTATTTCAATAGTGTTATAAGATGAAGAAGTTATTTGTTTGACTCAATAAAAATTTACAAGTAAGGAAGTTTCTGGAATTGCATGTAAAAGGATCTCTTTTTTTCCCTTAGGACTTTGAAGAGTATCCTGAACACAGAACAAACTTTTTTTTATTACTACAAGCAGTAAACTCCCATTGCTTTCCAGCGTTCCTGGCCATTCCACCTGCACAGTTCAAGCTAGTATTGGATTCTATCATTTGGGCTTTCAAGCATACAATGAGAAATGTTGCAGATACAGGTGAATTTGCTTTATCATAATCTAAATTATAACAGTTTAGAAGCATGTAGATATGGAACTTTTTTACAGTCAAGTCTTGTCAAATTGTAATTATCTGCAAACATTAACATTTTAGAATGACTTTGCTTTGTGTTTTTTTTCCAGGCCTTCAGATCCTTTATACACTTTTACAAAATGTTGCACAAGAAGAAGCTGCTGCTCAGAGCTTTTATCAAACTTATTTCTGTGACATTCTTCAACACATTTTTTCTGTTGTAACAGACACATCTCATACTGCTGGTAGGAATTGAACCCTGAGGTGGGAAATGAGAAAAAATTTGCTACAAGTAGAACCCATATCAGTTACAAATATTAACTCTAATTTGTATATTCTAATCAGGTTTGACGATGCATGCATCAATTCTTGCATACATGTTCAACTTAGTAGAAGAAGGAAAAATAAATACTCCCCTAAACCCTGGAAATCCAGTAAACAACCAAATGTTTATTCAGGAGTATGTTGCTAATCTTCTTAAATCTGCATTTCCTCATCTACAAGAGTAAGTGCTTGATTTCTGAACACAGGTTAAAATTTATATGCACACAACCGTCATATAAATTAAATCCTCTTTTTTTTATGTTAGTGCACAGGTTAAACTGTTTGTAACAGGACTCTTCAGTTTAAATCAGGATATTCCTGCTTTCAAGGAACATCTTAGGGACTTCCTAGTACAAATAAAGGTATGTTTGATTTTATGAACATGTATTGAATTGCATTTGTAGAGGAAGAGGGGAAATTATTCATGCCCAGTTAGCATAATTGCCTATGCAGATGGTAGATATACATTATTTTAAACACTGAACTTTATAAATTCTGTGAATATTGTATTAGTAAATATAGCCATGTTCTATATTCCCGAGTTAGCTTGAGTTCTCAGATGGATCTTGTATCCATCATCTGACTATATATTATTTGGATCAGGCAATAATATTTCCACATACATCATATAAATGAAGTAGCTGAATACATTTAGTTCTCATTAACATTTAGGTAAAGTTGGAGTTTCCTAATGGTTAAGTAGCAGCTCAAGAATTGGTAAACTGTTCTTTGCTAGAAGTATGACTGAGTGGCTAGAAGTCTTTGAATGTAATTTAATATAGTTAAGGTATTCCAATTATTGAGAATATATGTAGCGTATGTTAGGTTGTTAGTATTCTTGAGTTGGCTGTTTTAATTTCCAGGTTTGGTAACCTCAATACTTCATGGAAGTGTAGAATTTGCTGTTTTATATATAATAGCATGTTCTGCTAGTTTTTGTTGGGGTTGGGTGTCTTCCTTGATGGTACCTTTATAAGGACATTGTTTCTTCCTTGTCTGAATCTGGCACTGTTTATTGCTTATCTGCAATGGTTGCGGCTGGACTGTTTATTTCTTTGCTTGACTTTTTGGTTTTATATCCAGTAATTAAAATAAGAGTTTTTAAAGTCAAATCTATACCTAATCCAGTCAAGGGGCAGTTGTTCTGTTATTTTGTTTTTACATTTTCTGGACTTATGCACCTCTTTTGTAATATTCTACCATTCTGTCAGAAGATTTCCCTGTTTCTAGCTGAGTGATTTAATAACAAGTTGGATTGTTAAAATAATACGTGTATTTAGTAACTGTCCAAATAGAAGAGCTGGATTTTACCCAATTAAAAAAAGCAAATGAAATTCCCTTTTCTCATATCTTGCAAAAAATTAATTTGCAGCATCAAAAGCTTCTGCATCTTACAAAAAAAAATTTGTGTTATGAAAATAAGTTACAGTATAAATGTTACCAGAGAACTGTCATCCTTTCACAAAAATAACATACAGGATGAATTATTAATGATAATATATAATTGTGTTAGTATAGCAGGCAAAGGCTTAGTGCAGAATTCCCCAACCTTTTCGGCTTTGTGGACCGGGTTGGGGGAGGGATGGTTCTGTGTGCGTGGAGGGCAAATGTGTAACTCCATTTGTGTAATGGAGCACGGCCCCAGCCAACCATTGCTCGCGCAAGTGGGGATGTGCACACTTACCCTCCACTTCCGTGGCCCTGTTCCGAAAGGCTCAAGACCCAGTAGTTCCGAAACGCTCAAGACCCAGTAGGATATTGGATAATTAATATAACTTATAGACTCCTGTACTGTTTTCATAATAAGCCCCACAATATTATGAGGAAAAGTCTCTTTTGAAAGATTATTATGTATATCTAATGATATGGAGATAGGTTTTTTTCCTGTAGTTACAATGGCACTGAAAAAGTGGCCTATGACTGTTTTTCACATGACCACATGAAAGCATCTCCATGGTCACATGATCAAAATTCATGGCACACTTGGCAACTGGCATATATTTATGACAATTGTAGTGTTCCAGAGTCATGTGATCACCCTTTGCGACCTTCTGATAAGCAAAGTCAATGGGCAAGCCAGATTCACTTAACAATCGTGCTACTAACTTTTAACAACTGCAATGATTCACTTAACAACTGTGGTAGGAAAGGTCATAAAATGGGACAAAACTAACTTAAAACCATCTTGCTTAGCAACAGATATTTTGGGCTCAGTTGTGATCATAAGTCAAAGACTACTGGATATACAAATAAACAAGTCTCTTGAGTGAACATCAAAAATCTTTGGAATATTCAGTTTAAAAAGTTTTCTACCTGTCCAATAGGCATTACTGCATTCATAAAATATAAATGTCAATAGAATTCTATAAATTGAGGACTAATTGTTTTTGCCTGATTTCTAGATTTTTTCCTCTATTCTCAGTTGCAAAATTATTGCAAAAACCATTCATTCAAAAAGGCAGGCTGCAAATATACAGAAGGAGAGAAAACAAAAAAAGGAACATGAGATGAAAAAATGATAAAGAAAACTATTTTTGCATGGTTACACTATAGCCAGACTTATCTTTTTGTCTTAATGAGCTGTGAATCTGAGCTAGAGTTAATAAGGTTTCTAATCAAAAGTTATAAGAATGGGAGAAAGGGAAAGAAATGTGAGAAAAAGAATAAAACAGCTTTTGACATCATGACTTATCTTGGATTCTAAAGCAGTGTCCCAAAAAATGTCCATGTTTCATTTGAAACAAGTTTTTATAGAATTTTCTATGGCAACCGGAAAATATTATCTCATTTGTCTTATACATATAGGAACTTCAGCATGCCCAAGCACTTGCAATTTATTTGATTTTCAGTCTGATCTCATTCCTCTTGGCAGGTTATCTGCTTGTGTGTTGTTGTTGTTGTTGCTTGTCTTCTAAACAATTAATCCTTTCTGTGTGATTCCATTACTATTTTAAGCAATTTCACATCTTTCTGCAAAACTTCATCCTTCAATTGGATTTGCTTTTCAAGTATAAGGTGTTTTTTTGAGACTATAATATGACTAAAATCTCAAAAATTGTGAAGTTCCCTTATCCCAATACCAGAATGTATCTCTGGAGTCAAAACCACTGTTCAAACATCTCCCTAATAAAGTTGGTTGCTTTCTTGGATATAACTATGCTCTGCATCTTAGCAATAAGTACTTCAAAAGTTGAACTGGGGTACATTATTCAGGATAGAAAGGGGAGAAGCTTGTTTCTTTTGTTTTCAAAGTGTCCCACCAAAATTCCAAAAGGAGTGGAGAACAATTCATTTAAGTTTGTAACTTACCAGTTGTTTTTAAGCTATCTAAAATACCACTTTCAATAGCTCAGCAAAGGAATAGTGTGTCTATACATACACACACAAACATATATATAAATATATAATACATATATACTTGTGTATGTTTATGGGTTCAGTTCCAGACCACTGAAATAAAATGGATATTACATTAAAGTGAATTACACATATTTTTTTCTCAGTGTGTATAAAACTATACTGTAGTCTGTTAAAGTGTGTGATAGCATTATACCACCTCTTCATTCCCTATAGGGCTAAAAACAATAACACTAACTTCTGTAACCAATCCTTTATCTATAAGCAAATCCATGAGACATCAATTTTTCGATCCTGGTATTAGCAAAAATCTATAAAAATTACCAAAACTTTATAAAAATATGTCTTAACTTAACCTTGATCAAATATTCCTTCCTTCTACTTCTGACAATCTTGATCTCTAGTGTACTCAGGTATTATTGTAGGATTTGGCCGTACCTTCAGTTTTTCTTTTTCCTATATCAAAGGTGTCTTCAAGGCTTTATCAAGCCTCTCTTGTAAATCCAGTAAAAATCACTATTCATGTCATTCTCTTGGTTTATCATTTATATTTCCCCTTTAATTTTGAAAACTTTAGCCAGCTTCTTTTGTATATCCTGTAGACATTATCTGGGTCACTCTCTTGGGCTATCAGGCTATCACTTGTATTTGCATTTTAAATGTCTTTATCTCCAAATCCACACATTTTTAATGCAATATGTTTGATTCTACTATTTCTGCATCAAGCAAGATTGTTTTATATCTGTCATTCCTTCATTAACATCTTTTAAACATAGTTTATCCATAGAAGCAGACATTACTATTAATGTTGATATTGTGGCTACTAATTTATGGCTCCATTCTTTGAAGATCTCTAATATTTCAAATGTTATAGCATTTTGTGTCATTTTGTAAATGTAGTATTAATTAAAATCGAGAGCAACTTTGCAGTTTAGGGGCATGGGGGTGGTCTCTAGCCCCTCTACTAGTCAGTAAAGTTTCTTATCTCTGTTACGATTTACAGTAGACTAAATAATTTTGGTTCCCACAAAAAGCTGTTTATTTCATATAGTTAGTTCCAAAATCTAATAGTAAAAGTTTTCAATGTTCCAAATTTGTCTGGAACTTTAATTTGTTTACAAGTAACCCTTGATTAACAACCACTTGTTCAGCAACCATTTGAAGTTACAATGATGCTAAATGAGTGGTGCTTACCACTGGCCTTCAAAGTTCAAGCCATCCCAGCACTTCCACAATCACATGATCATAATCTTAGTGCTTAGCAACCAACTCACATTTAAAACTGCTGCAGCATCCCACAATCAAGTGACTGAGATTTGCAACCTGTCCCTGCCAGCTTTCCACAAGCAAAGACAATGGAAAAGGCAGCAGCAAAAGTTGCAGGTAGCTTAGGTAACTCTCCCCCACCAACTTCCTGCAGCTTACCCACTGGCTTTGGTTGTTAGAAGCCGGCAGGAGGTGCTCTGTTAATGACCCACAATCTTCATTGGACTGCAATGGGGACTGCAGGGGTTGCAGTTGCTAAGTGATGCAGACATCTGACACATCACTTTACTACCATGTATTTAGCAACAGAAGTTCTGCTCCCAATTACAATTGTAACTCAAGAACTATCTATATAACTCTTTAATCCAAAATCTTATTTAGCTTTTTCTAAATAAATAAATAATACTAAAAAAAACCCGACTATCTCCAATTTGACATGCTGTGATTGTATGATAAAAAGTATCAATGCAGTCAGCTTTTGAAAATTTGGGATTAAAGGAAAGAAGGAATTTTAACTTAAAGAGGAACAAGTTTTTTTAAAAAAAACTTGCTTTGAAGATAAAATCTAAAATAATGTATTTAAATGAAATTTACTTCAGCAAGATTTGAAGAGAAATGGCTGTATGTTTCGTGTCTTTTTAATTTTTTTTAGAAAGTACTAATTGTATGGCTCAGTTATAATTCCTAAATTATTTTATTTCCATAGGAATTTGCAGGTGAAGACACATCTGACTTGTTCCTGGAAGAAAGAGAGACAGCTCTTCGACAGGCTCAGGAGGAAAAACACAAACTTCAGATGTCTGTCCCTGGCATCCTTAATCCACATGAAATTCCTGAGGAAATGTGTGATTAAAATAAAAATAACCAGTTTTTCTGTTTTCTTTCTGTACAGCTGCTTTGTTGTAGAAGAAAACGGGACTTGGATATTTGTTGACCAAAATGATGCCAATTTGTAAATTTAAGATGTCACCTAGTGGCCCTTTTTTCTTATGTGTTTTTGTATAAGAAATTTTCTGTGAAATATCCTTCCATTGTTTAAGCTTTTTGTTTTGGTCATCTTTATTTAGATTTGCATGAAGTTGAAAATTAAGGCATTTTAAAAATAAAACACTTCATGCCCATTTTGTGGCTAAGAGTAAAAAAAGGCAAAACATATAACTTGTAAAGTCTATTGCAAAATTAAACATTTTTCCAGTTAGAACACTTTTTTTCTTTCAATTAAGGATAATTTTCTAGTCTGCTCTGCAGTCTTGAAAAAAGGGTAATAAAGAAATCCATCAAATTAATTGTTAGTAATAAGATGAATGCTGCATCATCAGACATGAGCAGCTTTGGGGCTAAGTGATAAGGCTAGGCTACTGATATTTGCAAGTCATATGGCAAATTTGCAGCAAGATCATGTGCATATCATCCCATTGTAAAGCAACTTGGAAAAATATGGGAACACAGTACAGTTAGTTATTTTTACACAGTTCTTTTGTTTTTGTGTGTGTGCTGTCGCTTTGTCGACAACAGCTTTTTGTTTTCCTCAATGAGGAGTGTTGCTCATTTGTGAGCCTTCATTAACTCGAAGTGAAATGGTTAAAATATTTATCCTGTTAGAATAGGCTGCATCTTTTTAACAAGCTCATTAAAGAAGAACTCTGGCTTTTGAGATGACTT
The DNA here is from genome assembly GCF_016545835.1 of Crotalus tigris. Classification (NCBI taxonomy): domain Eukaryota; kingdom Metazoa; phylum Chordata; class Lepidosauria; order Squamata; family Viperidae; genus Crotalus; species Crotalus tigris. Next base: position 813,921 of record NW_024096816.1, on the reverse strand, counting down.
CTACTAATTTACATTGTTTACCATGCTGTAGTGCTTTAAGAACACTACTTAAAAAGCAAAATAAACTTGGTTTACATTTATTTTCCTTTCTGTGACTGTATTTTTTCATTGGAATGCTCTATTCACTGTGAAGTTTAGAGTAGGAGAAAATTTCAATGTTGATCTGCAAAAACTGTATTTCACAGAAACTTTTATTATCTTGACTGATGAGATACGTAGCATGGACTGGGACAACTCGGCACCCTGCCGTCTGGATGTGAGACAAGTGGCCTCAGCCAACTGAACGTGGGGACAACTCAGAGCCGCAGGACAACAGAGCAGGAAGAAGTAACATTCTACATACGTAAACATATCTCGAGACTTGCAGGATGGTATGATGTTAGATACATATTGAAAACCATTTTAAAAAAGAAGAGTTTTTAAAATTGTAATGGTTTAATTAAATATGGTACGTGCTTCTCTAATTCTTCCTCAAAAAAAGCAGCAACCACTCAGCAATGCTACTCTGGAGTGATTACCTGCTGATCAGGTAAATAAATCACAGAGATAAAAATACACCACTTGAAGGGAAGGCCAGCAAATTACATAGTTATAAACAGAGCTGTGCAGATGTTTAATTCCCCTTCCTTCAAAGCTCTCAAAGGGTATAATTTTTCACAGTCTTTTTGAAATAGATGCAAATCCACCCCGATGTGGTGCCTCTCAAAATGCAACAAGCCAAGGGCCAAAAAAGGGAAGATTTCTTCCTGCAGTTGCATCTTGGGTCATTCCCGTGCTTCTGCTGGCTCTGCCAAATTGTTTTTTGCTTTGTGGTCTCCAGGAGTGGTCTCTAAGATCATCATGCAAACACACAATGCACACACTTTTGCTGGGGAGAGGCTGTGTTGATCAGACACTTGGGGTGAGCAACATTTTTGTTCAAAGGCAAAATTGCAGAAGAGGCAGGTTAGAACGAGCACTCCCAGGAAGGCAGGCATGGGTTTTGGCTTTCAGTATTGATTACTGATACTTCCATGTTGCCTGCTGACTTCTGAAGAAAGGCTCTGGCAGTGCTCTTTTCACTGTAAGGTTGCAGGACTCCAAATATGGATTTGTTCTCTTTTGAGTAGATTTATAATTCAAACATTAAATCCAAACAACACAAGTGAACAGCTGCTTGCTGTCACTGGGTTACAACATTCTAAGGTTGAAGTTTCCGTCAAAGCACTAATTTCTGTAGTCATTTTTTTAATCCCTCATGTTCATTACTAAAAACAATACCGAAGAGAGGATCTGATTCATTTTAAAAAGGAAAAGAAACAACAATCTATAATTAACTAAACCCCATTATAATTTTAAAAACTATCTTTTAAAATCATTTTCAACATGTATCTAAAATTGCAAGTGCTAAGATATTTTTACGTGTAATTGCTGCAGATGTTATCCTCTTCCCGCTTCATTGTCCAGCAGCAGTGAGTTGTCCCTAATTTGGTTAAGGCCATTAGTCCCACATCCAGATGGCAGGGGCGACCCATCATCTGTCCGCACCAAGTAGTCCTAGACCAGGGGTAGGCAACCTTGGCTCTTTTATGAGCTGGCTCAGGAATTCTGGGAGTTATAAAAGAGCCAAGGTTTCCTACCCCTGTCCTAGACCTTCCTATCATGTCTCCTCTCTGATATGGTTGGGGTGGACCCGTCCCATTTGTCTCCATTTTGCCTGGATGGGCAGCAAGCCGTTCCTATCTGAAGGAATTATATAGAGAAGGTGACTTTCAGTCAATACTAAAGCATAATGCCTCCATCTGGCCTAATGTCCTATTTATTTTTGATTCTTCAAAAGAAATGCCTATTCTGTAGATAAGGTGGACTGTAGAATGAAAAGATTTTTCATCCACATTTTTAATGTAAATGTATATTTACTACTAATAAAACTAGCATTTTACTAGTTGTCTCACAATTTTTCAGATTGGTCCTGTTAATTTTTTCTGGATCAAAGGAACTGAGAACATGCAGCATTTTAGGTATTTTCTTTGATATCATGAATCTGCAGGTCCAAAGAGAATTCTGAAGAGCTAGATTTCTTTTGGTTGTCCTTATTTATCGGATTTAATAATCTCAAAAAATAGAAGAACTGCATGTGGGCTAACATTTCAGCCTATAGTGGGGGCTTATGTGGTTGAGATCTTCAAGAGATAAGTATTTACAAAGTTAAAGCTGTCATATAGAGAAAATGAGATCTTAAAACTTGCCATGCTTTATTTGGCCAGTTTTTATTGTATAGGTAAAATTCCCACTTGAATCCTGAAAATTTATGTCCAAACTGTAGTTTATTTATCCAGGAAGATCCTGGAACACATAAGATAAAGGAAATCTTATTTGGACCATTTTCAATCAGATTTCAAACCTGCATACAGTGCCAAAAATTGCATTGATTCTACTTATTGATGATGTCTGGTAGTCAGATGAAGGTAGTGCATCCACCTTAACTCTTGATTTTAGTGGCTTTTGATTTCATCATTTCTTCACGGTATACTTCTGGATCAGCTCTGGGGATCAAAGAGAGGAGGTATAGTTCTGCACTGGTTTTCTTTCTCGGGTTGATCCCAATTGTTGATGGGGGGGGGAGTCTAGTGCACAACCTCTTCTGTGTGGGGTCTTTCTAGGCTCAACATTCTTCCCCAATCCTATTTGACATCTACATGCAAGCCTATAGGTGAGGCCATCCAATTGCATAGGATAGACCAGGAGTTGGCAACCTGCAGGTCTGGAGCCACATGTGGCTCTTTCATCCCTCTATTGTGACTCCCAGTCCTCCGCCATTTGCAGTCCCACAAAAAAAAAGAAGTACTAAAAAAGTTCAATAAATCAATTCAACTCCTTGGGGGGGGAAGATTTCTGCTGTGCCTCCGTTTTCTTCAACTCGGACGGAGCAGAGCCACCCAAGCTGCTAGCAGCCAATTGAGTGCAAAGGAAGAGGAGGAGAGTGTGAGGCTGGCTGGCCAGGTGAGGAGAAGATCAGCGATGCTGACTGGCTGGCTGGGGAGGAGGGATCATGGTTGAAGAAAGAGAAAGCTTCCTCCTTGGGCTAAGCTCCCAATTGATCCACACTTTCCCTTCATCTCCAGCAGCGCGCAACAGTACAGTACTCAAGGGGAGCAGCTTCCTCCGCCCTTCCCCGATATAGAAGCCGGTTTGCTAACTTGGGGGTGAGATTTTTGCGATTCCCGCAGGAACACACTTGGAACCAGCTTAGCTGCTGCCTCTGCCTTTTCCCTCTCCAGCATCTCCCTTCCCTGACTCTCCAGGTTCCTCTGCCGAAGAAGTGCGGGCGAAGGCTTTCGGAGAGTTTAGGTTGCTCTGCATCGCTGTTGCCAGGAGCGATGCTGTCTGAGGAAGCCAAGCCAGTCGAGGGTGCCAAGTCCGGAGGTAGCAAAGCAAGAACAAGATAGAAATAGTTTGAGGGGGGGGCGCATGTGGGCGCTTGGACCGGATTAATGAATGAAGGGGCAGAAAGGGAGGGAGGAGAGAAGAGTAAACATTGGGATGAAGGAGAAAAGGTTTTTTTGTCTTTCTCCTGTTCTTTTTTTTCCCTGCAATTCTTTTCTATTTTTCGCTTTGTAGTTTTTATAGTTTGCACTGGCTTTTACTCTTTTCATTTATAATCCTTAATAAAAATATTTGAAAAACAGAATATTGTAATGGGCCGTTGACTTACCTGAGCGCCTTTTCTCAGCACGGAGATGGATAATCTACCAATGGGTTGAGACTGTATTCCTGCCCAATCAGATCAGTCAGCCAAAGTTGCCACGCCCGTCCTGGACCATGAGATCCCAGTCTTGACACAAGCGAAGCCATTGACTGACAGTAAGACGTTTTGGCTCAAACTAAATATCCCCTATTATCCTTGTCTAGAAGGGTGGGTGTGGATTATCCATCTCCATGCTGAGAAAAGGCGTTCAGGTAAGTCAACGCCCCTTCTCCAGCACTGGAGATGGATAATCCACCAATGGGACATACCAAAGCCTATTGTCCCTTGGGTTGGGGAATAGACTGGTCCTGTGTGTAACTTTGGTCTAGCACTTGCTGGAGAGCCCTCCTTCCGAAGGAGGCCTCTGCAGAGGCGTACTTGTCGATTTTGTAGTGGCGAATAAATGGAGAGGGCGAAGCCCAAGTGGCCGCCCTGCACACATCTTCAACAGAAACTTGCATGGCCCATGCTGCTGAGGTGGCAGCGCTCCTTGTGGAGTGAGCCGTGATATGCCTGGGGACCGGCAAGGCCTCTGCCTGGTATGCCCCAGTGATGCATGCCCTAATCCACCTACCAATGGTAGAGGACGAGACCTTCTGGCCCCTAGTGGAGGGGTGGAAGGATATGAAAAGCGCTTCTGAGTGGCGGAATTCCGCTGTACGTGAAATGTAATACCTTAGTGCCCTGCGTACGCCCAAGGTGTGCCATTGTTTCTCTAGGGCATGAGTTGGATTTGGACAAAAGTCTGGTAGGACTATCTCTTGCACTCTGTGGAAAAAGATGTTGACCTTTGGAATGAAGGAAGGATCAATTCGTAAGACTACCCTGTCCCTGTGAAAGTGACACAGGTCTTTTCTCGTTGTGAGAGAAGCTAACTCGGATATACATCGAGCTGATGTGATAGCCACTAAGAATGCTACCTTATGGGTTAGGTAGCAAATGTCACATGTTTTGAGTGGTTCGAAAGGTGCTCTGGTAAGAGCTTGCAGTACTCGTGGCAGTTCCCACGATGGATATCTGTGCACGGCTGGTGGTCTAATGTTCGCAGCCCCTTTGATGAAGGATCGTATTAAGGGATGCTTACCCAAGGTTTCACCAGGGCTGGTCAAAAGTATTGTTGAGAGGGCGGCGACCTGCTTGCGCAGCGTGTTTGGCGAAAGGCCCCTCTCTAAGCCGCCTAGTAGGAATTCTAGGATCTTGGGGATTGTGATCCTTTTGAGTGGCAATTCCTGTTTAGAGCACCATGATTGGAAACTTCTCCACGTGGCCTCGTAGATACGGTTCGTGGAAGGTCACCTTGAAGCCTGTATAACCCTAATTACACCCTGTGAGCAAGACCCCTTGGTTAAAATTGACCGCTCAAGTGCCAGACGACTAGTTGTAGCCATTGTGGCTCTGGGTGGAAGATTGCCCTCTGCTTGAGGGAGATTCTCTCCGGAGGGATCCGCCATGGGTTTGTGCGGGAGAGACTCATCAGGTCTGCAAACCAAGGCCTCCTTGGCCAATAAGGGGCCACAAGAATTACCTCGGCTCTTTCCCGCAGAATCTTGCGTACTACCGCCGGAAGGAGAGGTAATGGTGGGAATGCATAAAGGAGCTCCCTTGACCATGGACTCCGTAACACATCCGTCTGCTCTGCTCCCCTGGATGGGAATCGGGAGAAGAAGCGAATCAGTTGGGCATTGGAAGGAGAGGCAAATAGGTCTACCTGGGGAAGACCGAAGCGGTGACAGATCTCCTGCCTAGGAGCCAAAGTTGAAATGTCTGAGTTCTGGGCGAGATCAGTGAAGACTGGGATCTCGTGGTCCAGGACGGGCGTGGCAACTTTGGCTGACTGATCTGATTGGGCAGGAATACAGTCTCAACCCATTGGTGGATTATCCATCTCCAGTGCTGGAAAACAGACACAGACAGAGAAAAAGAGAGATAGAGAATAACCTGCTATAATCATGCTGGAATGAAAGGTTATGACAGCTTGGATTAGATTGCAGGATCCTCTCTATGAGTGTGGATCATTGTGAATCCTCTGGCTTTCAGAGGGTGATGAAGTGGGTAAGAGATGCCAAGAGGGTGACTGGAGGAAAATGAGTGAACCTGATCAAGCACAATTAAAGTTCTTAAACTTTTCTTTGTAATATTGATAAAGGTTGTGAAACATTTTTATGTCCATGTTAAATTCATGAAGAGCTGGCTGGCTGGGGAGGGAGGATCATGGTTGAAGAAAGCGGAGGCGCAGCAGCGGGATTGCTCTCAAACAATAAGAGCCAAGTGCGCTGCTCGCTCGTGTGTGCCCTCCTTATTGAGAGCAATCCTGCTGCTGCACCTTGAGTGGGAAAGATGAGCTTTGCTGCTGAGCCATGCCTGGGCTATGCTCTGCCGCTGCCTCCCAAACTCCACCTTCGCTGCTGGGGAAAGCCACAGCAGCAGGGCGTTCGGCACAGGGGAGGTATGGAAAAGTGGCGGCAGGGTGCTCGGCGTGGGGGAGGTAGGGAAAAGTGGTGGCAGGGCACTCCGCAGCAGCAGTGGTGGAGTGTTGGGGGGGGGGGGAAGCAGCAGGGTTTTGTGGCTTCCAGTGTTTTTTTTTTTTCCCTGTGGAAAACGGGTCCAAATGGCTCTTTGAGTGTTTAAGGTTGCCGACCCCTGGGATAAACCTTCATCAGTATGCTGATGATAATCAGCTTTACATCTATGCCCGTACCAACCTGGTGATGCCATTCTGTCTCAGTCTGGAAACTATATTGGAGTTTGGATGTGAAAGAACACACTCATTTTTTGCCTATGCCTCAGTTGAGGGTATATTTGAGAGAGGTGTGCTGCAACTTATTCTTTCCAAATTACATCTTCAACATGCTTCTTTTTACTCTCAAATAATCAATTTATATATGAGTTAATAGTGTAAAATCTTCAAATCAAACTTGGAAATTCTATTGACTTCAAGGACATGCCCATATAGTTTTTCTACAATATTTCTTATTTTATTGTTGCTTGCTTTCTTTTATTTTCTTTTAATTCCCCAATTTGTCTACAGCCCTAATATTTCCTGAACCTGGACTAATTAGGCTTCAACTTCCAAGTCAAGGTGAGATCATCCAGGCAATGCTACCTACTAAGAGTAAACTCGGTACACTCTATAGCTGGATGTCTCCCTTTTGCCATTAGTACTGAATAAATCCTATTTTGATAGCTAACTGAATCACATATAAATCAAGTAAATCACAAAGTCCATTTTACCATTTATTTTTCCCCAAGTTCACACCAAAACAGGAAAAGAAGTTTAGGATAACATATACCTCAAACTCAGCAAAGGACAAAATTAGACTGAAATCTTCCATTATCACTTGGGTGCATGATTTATGCTGTTGAGGATTATAGCAATTAATTTAAAAAATGGCTAAATGACTAGACAAGGTACTCACACATAGTTCCTTTTTAAATCGGAAAGTGCCACAGGCCCTATCCTGGGCCAGGCATTCAATATGTTTATTAATAATCTGAATTAATGAAATGTGATGATGCTTACATCAGCAATAAAAGGACTGGCCAACAATTCTGGTAGATTTAAAAGCTCTAGGCAGACTTGAATAGTAAGACAATATTAACAGTGACATTTAGTGGGGAAAAAACAACATTCTGCACCTGAAAATGGAAAAAAATATGAAAAACATAAATATAAAATGGAGGACTGGCTTGGCAGTAGTACACATGAAAAGAACCTGATGTTCCAGTACATCAAAAGAACACAGGCTAACAATATGATGCAGCTGTTAGATAGGCAAATGTTATTTTGGGATATATTAATAGGAGCATGGAGTTCAGATCATGAGAAGCAATTGTGCCATTCTACTACTCTATAGTCAGGTCCCGTTTAGAATATTCTTTCCAGTTCTAGGCACTGCAGTGTGAAAAGTACATTGACAAACTGAAGAAGGTTTAGAAGGGGCTATCAAAACGTGTGTGAGTACTAGAAACCAAGTCTTATGAGGACTAGTTAAAAGGAACTGAATATGTTTAGCTTTCTGTATGAGAAATACGCTAAGTATTTAAGGGGTTATTTCACAGAAGAGGAAATGGAGTTGATTTCTAGGGCTTGGATAACAGGACCAAGACCAGAATTCACTGAAATGTAGGGAAGTAGATTCAGGTTAGATATAACTAGTGGAATAGGTTGCCACATAAAGTAACATGTTTGAAGACTTCACTGGAAGTCTTCAAACCGTGGCTGATCCATACAAATGTATTTTCAAATCCTGCATTGAACAGAGTATTAAACCTATTGGCAAGTTGAAACGAAGAGGCATGTAGCTGCCAAAGTTTTATGACAGTGATGGTGAACCCATGACACTATAATAATTGCTTAAAACAGGTGGGTAGGAAAGATGAAGCATTCTGATTCTACATTTTTCATTACTCCTTAAGTTTTCAAAACTTTTAGGACTAGCATTAAGTAATTCATATTAAAATAATATCTAGAATCTTGATGTGGTACAAATAACTTAGTCACTGGCAGGGGAAGAGAATCTGTCAAGTAACCAATTACTATTGGGAAATTTGTCACAAAATGTTTAAAAGGCTGATCTCAACGGTGCTTTGCACAAGGCAACTAGACTTTTTTATTTTTCTTGGAAGACATTTCACTTCTCATTCAAGAGAGGTTTGAAAGACATAACATGTTTTGTAATGCAAACAAGCCTGGTAGGTGGTTGGCTTATCAATTACGGAAGAAACAGAAATCACATATTATAGAGAAAATAGAATATAAAGGTAAAGAGGTATATCAACAAAAGTTGATTAAAAAGAGTTTTTTAGATTTTTATACAAAATTATACGCCAGTGAAAATATACAAGCTTTAGATATAGATAAGTACCTACAGGCAGCACATTTTCCTAGACTTTCAAATGAACAACAAAATGTGATGAATTGTTTAATTACTTCTGAGGAAATTATTTGGGCAATTAAACAGTTAAAAGTGGATAAGGCTCCTGGTACAGATGGATTAACAGCAATTTATTATAAAATATTATCTGAAGAGATGATAGAATCATTAAAGGAACTTTTTAATAGTATCCAGATTGGAGGAGAAGTGCCTCCGTCTTGGAGAAGGGCTTTTATATCGTTGATTCCAAAGGAGGGCCAAGACCTTACCCAGCCTAAGAATTATAAACCTATATCACTTTTGAATACAGATTATAAGATTTTGTCGAAAATATTGGCAAATAGATTAATGCAAGTTTTGAAGCAAATGATTCATAGTGATCAGTCTGGATTTATAACTGGAAGATATATGAAATATAATGTAAGACAAATTGTTAATTTAATTGAGTATTTGGATAAGAACAATCAAGTCTCTGCGGCATTGATATTTTTGGATGCTGAAAAAGCTTTTGATCAGTTGAATTGGCAATTTTTATTGAAAGTTGTTGATAAAATGAATTTTGGGGATAAATTTTTATATTCTCTTAGGGCTATATACCAACAACAATCGGCACAAATCATAATTAATGGGGGATTAACAGAGGCATTTAAAATTGAAAAGGGTACAAGACAGGGATGTCCATTGTTGTTTATTTTAACAACGGAGATTTTACCGATTAAAATTCGTGAAACAACTATAATAAAGGGAATAAAAATAAAAAAGAATGATTATAGGTTGAGAGCCTTTGCGGATGACTTGGTTGTGACACTATCTCAACTGATTCAATCGGTTATAGATTTGATGGAAATTATAACTCAGTATGAGAAAGTTTCTGGTTTTAAGGTAAATAATAATAAGACTAAAATATTATCTAAAAATATGATTATGAAGGAAAAGGAAATGTTAGTTAAATTGACAGGTTTTGAAATAGTGAAAAAGGTTAAATATCTGGGAGTATATATTACAGCCTCTAATGTAAAATTGTATAAAAATAATTATGAGATATTATGGTTAAAAGTACAAAAGGACTTAAACAATTGGAAAAAATTACAATTATTTTTGTTGGGGAAAATTGCAGCTGTTAAAATGAATGTTCTACCAAAGTTTCTTTTCTTGTTTCAAATGATACCTATTTTGAAAAAAGATGCCAATTTGGATGAATGGCAGAAGGGCATTAATAAATTCATTTGGGCGGGGAAAAAACCAAGAATTAAATTTAAGATCTTACAAGATGCACGGGAAAGAGGAGGACTTAAGGCACCTAATTTGAAATTATACTATGATGCGGTGGTTTTAACACTGGTTAGTGATTGGCTTAATTTAACAAATAAAAGTATACTTCATCTTGAGGGATGGGATTTATTATATGTGTGGCATGCATACTTAATTTATAACAAAAAAGTTGACCAAGCTTTTAAATCTCATATTTTAAGAAGTGCTTTATTGCATGTCTGGAAGAAGTATTATTATAAGTTAAATTATAAAATACCAGTCTGGGGGATTCCTGGACACGTGATAGAGGGGGTATCTATGGGTGTGAATTTGGATAGGATTTCTTATAAGGAACTACTTAGATTGGTAGGGAATGATTGGCAATTAAAATTGTTAGTTGAGTTAAAACAAGAAAATATTGTACAGTCTTGGTTTCAGTATAATCAATTGTTGGCTAGGTGGAAGTTAGATCAAAAGGTTGGTATTACCTTAATGGATGAGAATTTGATAATACAGATTAAAGATCAAAATATAAAGAGAATTTATAATGCTTTAATAGAATTGGATTCGGAAATGGATTTAGTTAAAGATTGTATGGTAAAATGGGCCCAAAATATTCAAGAACCGATTCCATTGGATATATGGGAGGTAATTTGGGTTAGAAATGTAAAATTTACCCAGGCCGAAAATTTTTACAAAATGTTTTATAGATGGCATCTGGATCCTAAAAAGTTGTCTTGTATGTATCCTAATTTACAGCCCAAATGTTGGAGATGTGGTAGCTTGGATGCTATTTATTTTCATATCTGGTGGACTTGTAGAAATATAAAAGCTTTTTGGATTAAGATTTGGTGGAACATTCAAAAGATTTTTAGGAGAAAGATAAAGTTTACTCCACAATTATTTTTATTGGGTGTTATTGTAGATTGTGATGTTAAAGAAATTAATTTGATGTTGAATTTGATAACAGCTGCAAGGTTATTGGTAGGGCAATATTGGAAGAAGGATTGTTTGCTTACTATAGAATAATGGACGCTTAAAGTGTCAAATTTAGCAGAAATGGCAAAAATTTCTGCTTACTTGAAGGATCATTCACAAGAAAGATACATTTCGGTCTGGAGAAGATGGATAGATTATATTCAGAATAAATATGGGAGTAAAAAGTTCCATCTAGTTTATGAGTAAATTTTAGAGTATTATTATTAGTAGTAGTTTATTATAGTGGAATTTTTATTAGTTTTATTATTATTTTTAGTATTAGTATTGTTAACAATTTGGATATTGTATTGTTTAATAATATCGACTTGTTTATATTATTATGTTTATTTTTAATTTGTTTATACCTATGTTAAAGGGGAGTTAAAGTGCATTATGGACTTGGTTATTTATATAGTTGGTTAATGTTAGTTAGAGTTTGATTATTATATTTGTAACCCTGTACTCAGCTCTGGGAAGTGGAGGAGGGAGAGGGAGGGTTGGGGTGTATACTGTAAATTTTTATAAAACTTTTCAATTAAAAAAGGGGGGGGGTTGAAAGAGGGGTCAAAGAGGCCATCTATGACAAAATTGAACAGCCCTTTCTCATCAGAGGGAGGGATAAGACATCATCTATCTCCAGTCTACAACACAGTCCTTTTAGCAATTCTAAGAAGGCTCCACACCCAATTGCACTACCCAGTTGACTTTGACGACACAGATAAATCTCCATTTTACTTTATTTTCCTCCATTGTTTTCCCATAACAGATATTAAACTAAGTTCTTTGGGGGCAGAGTTTCATGAAGAAAGAAGTTAGATAGCCAGTACTAGAGTGACTAGGATCCTTCTCTCATCTCAGATTTTATTATTACTCAATCTAAAATGTAGGTTGACCGAATGAAAAATTGCACAGTTGTAAATTGTTAATTATCAATTATTAATAGTTAATACTTCAATTCCACAGTTGACTTCTTTTAAAAACACTTATCTAAGTGCCATGTATCTCCCATAACTTGTTGTTTTATCAGTTCTTAGAAGTTCAATCTTGGTCTTCTGTGTTCACACAATCCTTTGTTTTGTGTTTTTATAAAGGAAAATTTGTTAAAATGGTAGATAATTGATCTATGATTTCCAGGCTCAATCACCCTGGAAAAGCAACAAGACAAAAGAAGAAACTATGGAAAATCTAAGTTTACCTGTTTATAAAATTTCTGAATTATTTCAAACATCCATGCTTTTTTAAAGGACAAATTGCTGCAATTACACAAAATCTTTTGTGTGTCCCTTCCAGTCAGTGTTGATTCCTGATGACTGCTGGATTAGTCCTTACAATTTTCTTGGCAACATTTTCAGAACTGATTTGCTTTTGCATATTTCCTAGGGCTGAGAGTGAGTGACTTGTCCAAAGTTACCTAACTGGCTTGTGTCTAAAGCAGAGCTACAATAGAATTACTAAAGTCTTGGAATTTCCAGCTTATTGCTTTACCTTCTACACCAAACTAGCCTTTATACAAAATCTTAAAAATTTAAAAAGCTGGAAAATGATGCAAGGAGAAATATTGAAATTAAGAGGGGTTTTTTTTAAAAAAAAAGGGAAAATAATTGAATTGATGATGATGATGATGATGGAAGGGACCTTGGAGGTGATCTAGTCCAACCCCCTGCTCAGGCAGAAAACTATACCATTTTAGACAAATGGCTGTCCAATCTCTTCTTAAAACCTCCCAGTGTTGGAGCATTCACAATTTCTGGAGGCAGGTTGTTCCACTGATTAATTGTTCTAACTGTTAGGAAATTTCTTAGTTCTAAGTTGCTTTTATTTTTGATGAGTGGCAAAATTAATTTGACTTGTTTTGTTAATATTAATTTGATCTTCCTTGTATTTCTGCTTAGGTATTTATGCAAACTGTTGGACCAGGAGTTAAGACAAAGTGCAGCTTGTAATATGGCAGATCTAATGTGGAACACAGTTAAAGAGCCATTAGATACTGCCTTGTGTTTTGATAAAGAGAGTCTTGATCTTGCTTTTAAGTACTTTATGTCACCAACCTTAACCATGAGATTGGCTGGACTTAGTCAAATTACAGTAAGAAGCTTTTGAATATATATAGACATATAGATATACAAGTAAATAAGTATATGTAAAACTATTCTGAGGCAATACAGGTAGTCCTTAACTTATGACCACAACTGAGCCCAAAATTTTGTTGCTAAGCAAGACATTTGTTAAGTGAGTTTTGGCCCATTTTTATGATCTTTCTTGCCACAGTTGTAAAATGAACACTGAAATTGTTAAGTTAGTAACATGGTTGTTAAATGAATCTGACTTCCCCATTGATTTCGCTTGTCAGAAGGTCACAAAAGGAGATCACATGACCCCAGGACATATTTATGACACTACAATTGTCATAAAAATATGTCAGATGCCAAACGTCTGACTTTTGATCATGTGAGCATGAGGATACTGCAGTGGTTGTAATTATGAAAAACAGTCATAAGTCACTTTTTTCAGTGTCATTATAACTTAGAACTTTATAACTTAGAACTAAACAAACTATTGTAAGTTGAGGACTATCTGTATTTTTCTTTCCTTCAAAAGCTATGATTTTATAAAATGTTTTATAGATGGCATCTGGATCCTAAAAAGTTGTCCTGTATGTACCCGAACCTGCAGCCTAAATGTTGGAGATGTGGTTGCTTGGATGCAACCTATTTTCATGTTTGGTGGACTTGTAAAGTTATTAAAGCCTTCTGGATTATGATTTGGTGGAACATTCAAAAGATTTTTAAAAGGAAGATTAAGTTTACTCCCCAACTGTTTCTTTTGGGAATTTTCGTGGACTTTAATGTTAAAGAAACTATCTTAATGTTGAATTTAAAAACAGCAGCAAGATTACTGGTGGGTCAATATTGGAAGAAGGATACTCTGCCTTCTTTAGAAGAATGGGTATTTAAGGTTTCTAATTTAGCAGAAATGGCTAAAATTTCTGCTTATTTAAAGGACCATTCACAAGAGAGATATTTTAATGTATGGAGAAGATGGATAGAATATGTTCAGAAGAAATATGGAACTACAAAGTTTCACTTATTCTATGAGTAATGATTTTGTTTATAAACTTATGATGTCAAAGTTTGAAGAGAGGGGGCGTTGTCTTACCTGAACGCCTTTTCTCAGCAGGATGATGTAGAGTCCAATGGTTAGGGTTCTATGACAGCCTTCCTACCCGGCACACTGGGTAAAAACTTTGGCCACACCCTTCCCTTGGGTGTGACCCCAATTTTGACTTAGGCGAGAACTGCTTGTTGGATTCGATACGGTAGCTCCTTGTCCAATACCTGCCTAGACCTAATACCTGGGGGGGCTTGGACTCTACATCATCCTGCTGAGAAAAGGTGTTCAGGTAAGACAACGCCCCTTCTCCAGCAGGATGGCTGTAGAGTCCAATGGTTGGGACATACCAAAGCCCTCATGTCCCCCTGGGAGGGAGAGTCTAGGCCCCTGAATCCTGAGCAGGTACAACTTGCTGTAGCACTCTTCTACCAAAGGCAGCATCCGCTGCGGCAAAGGAGTCTAAACGGTAATGCCTAATGAATATGGAGGGAGAAGCCCAAGTCGCGGCCTTGCAAATTTCTTCCACCGATGCTTGTGTGGACCACGCAGCCGATGTGGCTGCGCTGCATGTTGAATGGGCAGTCACGTGCGGGGGCACTGGTAGTGCCTACGAGACGTAGGCTTGGGCTATACAGGCTCTGATCCACCTACCTATGGTAGAAGATGACACCTTCTTTCCCATAGTTGATGGTTGGAAGGAAACAAATAATGCTTCCGTCTTACGGAAGGACGAAGTGCGCTTTACGTAGAAGCACAACGCTCTACGTACATCCAGCTTGTGCCATCTCTGTTCTAGTCTATGTCTGGGTTTTGGGCAGAAATCAGGAAGAATCAGTTCCTGAGATCTGTGGAAGATGCTGTTTACCTTTGGAATGAATGCAGGGTCTGGTCTAAGAACGACCTTTCCTTGAAGAAGGTGCAGAGCTCCTTCCTCACTGATAGTGCTGCTAGTTCCGAGATTCTTCTCGCTGAAGTAATAGCCACTAGAAAGGCTACCTTTAACAATAGGTGATACAGAGAACATGAGTCAAGAGGCTCAAAGGGTGCTAATGTCAAAGCTTGAAGAACTTTGGGCAAGTTCCATGACGGGTACCTGTGTATAACAGGAGGTTTAGTATTGGCCGCACCCTTCAAAAAGGCGCTAATCGCTGGATGTTGTGCCAGAGATATTAAGTTGTCACAGGAAAGTACAGTTGAGAGGGCCGATACCTGTCTACGAATAGTGTTGACTGATAGGCCCTTATTAAGTCCTTCCAATAGGTAATCTAGAATATTGGGAATAGATACTGAGGTTGGATGTAGGTGAAGTGGGACGCACCACCTGCAAAAACCTTTCCATGTAGCATCGTAGATCCTGTTTGTCGAAGGTCGTCTTGATGCTTGTATGATCGATATCACCCCTGAGGAATAGGATTGTTTGGCTAAACTTTGCCGCTCAAATGCCAAGCGGCTAGTTGTAGCCACTGAGGATCTGGATGTAAAAGTTTGCCCTGACTGAGTATTACTCGGTCCGGGGGGATCCTCCATGGGGGTGATATTGAAAGATCCACGAGGTCGGCAAACCACGGGCGCCGTGGCCAATGTGGAGCAATCAAGATTACTTCTGCACCTTCCAGGATCAACTTGCGTATGATTGCCAGTATCAATGGCAGCGGTGGAAAGGCGTACAGGAGTTGCGCCGGCCACCGACACCTGAGAGCATCCGTTCCCTCCGATCCCGGAGTCGGGAATCTGGAGAAGAACCTGGGGAGTTGAGTGTTCTTGGGAGTGGCAAATAGGTCCAGATGTGATTGTCCGAACCTCCAGGAGATCTCCTCGAGCAGAGCCGGATCCAGACGCCATTCGACTGATCCACCTTGGCTCTGCTCAGGGAGTCTGCCTGGGTATTTGTCTCCCCTGAGATGTGTTCCACTCTGATGGAACTCACATTTGCTTCTGCCCACCGAGCCAGAGCTGATGCTTCCTGCATTAGTTCCGAGGATCGTGTTCCTCCCTCTTTGTTGACATGGGCCTTGGCTGCTACGTTGTCTGTTAGAACGAGAACGTGTCTTCCCGTTACTATGTGGGAGAATTGACGTAGAGCCAGGTGAATGGCCCGAAGCTCCAGCCAATTGATGTTGTGAGAGAGGTCCTTCTGATCCCACTGGCCCTGCGCTATCTGAGTTCCCAGATGTGCTCCCCATCCGAATAGGCTCGCGTCTGTCGTGAGCGTGATCCAGTTTGGCTCCCTGAATATACTCCCCTTGAGCATCATGGGGGATATCCACCAATTCAATGATTTCAGTACATTTTTTGGTACCAAGACCCTCCTGCTGGAGGTACTGAGGCTCCTCCTCTGAAATGGGAGGAGGAACCACTGCAACTCCCTTGAGTGGAGTCTTGCCCATGGGACAATGCCCATGCAAGATATCATCTTTCCCAGGAGCTTCGAGAGTTGTATCAAAGGTACTCTCTTGTCTTTCTGAATTTGATGAGCCAGCTTGGAGATGCTGCTTCGACGTTCCTGGGAAAGATATACCCTGCACTGGGACGAGTCTATCACCGCTCCCAGATGCTGTAGCTTCCTTGAGGGAGTGAGATGGCTCTTTTCTACATTGACTGAGAATCCGTGTTCTTGTAGAACTCGGATTGTGGTCTGGAGGTCTAATTTTGCTTGCTCCTGTGAGCTGGATTGAATCAATATTTCGTCCAGATAAAACTGTACACGCACCGGCATCAGCCTGAGGTGGGCCGCTATTACTGCTAGAATTTTGGTAAATACCCTTGGGGCTGAGGATAGACCGAAGGGTAGTGCCCTGTATTGGTAATGCCGGTGTGCGTAGGTAAATCTGAGGAATTTTCGGTATTTGGGGTGGATGGGAATGTGCAGGTACGCCTCCGTGAGATCTATTAAGGACAGGAGGTCGCCCTTCCTGACACTGGTTAGGATGGATTTCAGGCACTGCATTTTGAACCTCCTGTAATTTACGTAATAATTCAGGCCCTTTAGGTCCAATATTGCTCTCCACCCTCCTGATGGCTTTGGGATCACAAAGAGGATGGAATAAAATCCTCTTCCTTCCTCCTCCTTTGGTACCCTTTCTATGGCCTGAATTGCCAAGAGGTGTGCTATGGCCAAGATTATCAGCCTTGCCTTGTGTGCCTTTTTGGAGATGGGACATCTGATGAATCGGTTTGGTGGGGGAGAACAAAAGTCTAAGGTCAGGCCATGCCTGATTGTCTCCAAGACCCAGGCATTGGTAGTGGTCTGCTCCCAGACCTCGATGAAATTCCTTAACCGATCTCCTATGGGAGTGTCCTGTCTGGCATCACTTGGCGCGTTTAAAGGGTCGGCCTCCCGATCCTCTAAAGGGACGCCTGGACTGAAACTGGCCTCTGGCTCCCCTGTTTGGGCGATCCTGGGAACGATCCTGTCTTGAATAGAAGGATCGTGAGCCTCTAGACCAATCCCAAGATTGCCCTGGTCGAAAGGGCTGTGCCCAGTCCCAGGAGTTGCCTGGACGGAAACTTTGCCTCCGGAATTCCTGACTGCCTCTCCTGTCCAATTTCTTTGATGGATGGACTAGAATTTTCCTTTTGTCCCTACTCTCGCTTACATGTGGATCCAGAATGGATCCAAACAGAAATGACCCACTGTACTTGGATGTCGAAAGACGCCACTTGGCCTTCAGATCTGTCTTCCAATTCTTGAGCCACAGTAATCTGCGAGAGGCTACTGTGGCCGCAATCGATCTTGCCACATACTTGGTTGCATGAAGTGAGGCGTCCGCCATAAATTGTGATGCCGCCAGTATCTAGGCCAAAGTTTGGTGCGCTCTGACCTGATCTGGAGGTACAGTGGTTTGTAGCTCGCACAGCCACATGATACACGCCCTGGCGAAGAATGATGATGATGTTGCCGCCTTGGCCGCCCAAGCTGCGGCCATGTGGGAACGATGGAGGGAGTGCTCAAATTTCTTTTCCTCTGGTTTCAAGGCCTCCGCCATATCCCCTGGAATCGCAGAAGTAGAGAATAATGAGATCAAGGGACTATCTATTGCAGGGACATCTAACATGCCCGAAAAGGAAGGAGAAACATTGAATAGTTTCCTTTCCACGGTGTTAGGTGCTGGTGGTGTTGCTAGGGAAACCCATTGCTCCTATACCGTGGTGCGGAAAACCTCAGGACAAGGGATGTACTTGTCCTGTGGAACTTTCTTGGCAAAGAGAGGGTTTGCTAGTAGAAGGATTTTCCTCCTGAACCGAGGTCAAATTGACCATAGAGACTGCCTTTATCAAAAGTGATTTTAGAAGAGCTGGATCAAAGAGGCCAGAGCTTGTCGCCTGCTCAGGAGTGGTCCCCTCATCCTCTGAGAGGGGCATATCAGACATGTCTAGGTCTAGTAATTCTCCCTCTCCTATTTGAGAGGAAGTTTCCGAAATGTTTGTAGCCGGAGCCTTGCTTCGTCCCTTAAGGGAGGGTTGAAAGGCTATTTGGCCCTTAGAAGCCATGAACTGGGAAAAGGCATCCTGCATGAATGCCTGAAATTGGTCAGACCATATGTCCTCCTGAGCTCTGTCCGTGGAGGCAGCCACAGTGGGAGTATGGTCTGGTGATGAGTCAGGTGAAGAGGAGTGGGAGGAGTCCAACTGTTCGGTTTCCCCCAGAGGAGACCAAGTTCTGAGAACCTCCTGGGGGGGTAGGTTCTGTAGTAGGGGCCACCAATGGGGCAGGGGAAACCATGTTTGTTCCATTGGAACTGTTTTTCTGGGCCCTGGCGAACTGTCTTTCTAGAGCCAAATGTCTCCTCGATGCCTCTCGCTCAGCTGTTTTGGATGGGCCCTTTTGGATAAGGTGCTTTGTTTTAGCTTTCTTCTCCCCCCCCCACCTCAGATTCAGAAGATCTGCGTTTTTGTTGTTGTTGTGGGGGGGGCAGTTGGAGACCCTGTGTAGCTGAATGCGAGACATTGTCTGCCATTGTGGCCAGGTACCCCGAGTAGGCAATACCTGGAGTGGGGAAAAAACTGTACGCAGATCAGTTGCAGATACTTGGGCCTACTAGCCCTCTTCTGCACAGAAACAATGGCCGGACAGACAGGTTCCTTTGGGGAAGGAACCTATAAGGCAGTGACTAAAGGCCACAATAAGGAACAGTTAGACAGAGTTGAAATTCTCCTCACCCCTTTCACCAAGGTCAATGGGCAGGGATGTCCAGACCTACTAGAAGGGCACTTGTAGATGTGCTAAATTATTTTCCCCAATATGTGCCTGTGAACACAGACCACTAGCAGTAAGAAGGTAGTTCGCTTTTTTCTTCCCCTCTCTTTCCTCCTTTTTTGTTTCAATACCTAGCTATTGTTTTTTTTTTAACTAACAAATATGTAATTTATGAGGCAAACTCCGGATGGTAGATCCACCTAAAATGGAGGACCAAGCTATAACCGCCGAAAATGGCGTCTGACAGAAGGCCACGCCTTCCAACAGCTAACTGACAATGGAGCCACGAGGCTCAAAATGGCGTTTCACGGATGAGGTAATCAGCCTAGAGGCCCAAAGAGGCGCGAATCTTGCGCTGGGCACCCCCCCCCTGGACCCCGTAGGTATCCTCAGGTGACTGGGAGGTTCGTGGAGCCGATAAAGGGAATGCCTGTGTCCTGTTAATCTTTGCCTCCCTGTAATTCCGTTAAATGAAAGGCGGCTCTGGCGCTTTTCGGGCTTCGAAGCCCTGCGCCTTTCAGCTGATTCTGGGCGAGCGGGAGCGGCGACTCTGTCGGCCAATCGGCTTTGATTCCCTGCGCTTGCCAGCTGATTTTGGGCGGACCGGAGCGCGGCAAGCGCTCCGATGAAGCCGGCTCGATCCCCCTGGCTAGGACCTCTAGACCCTGGGGAATACTTCACCACTCCGTCGATCGAGAAATTCCTCAGGAGACGGAGATCTTCTAGCGGCTCGGAGCCCCGAGCCAGTAGTTGTAGGTCGACTCTCTGTGAGTACTGACTATTTGAAAATTTTACAGAGAAGGGGAAGGATCCTATTTTAAATTGAATTTCTCAGGAGCTAAATTTTTGACTGCTAACGGGCTTCGAGACTGAGTCAAAACTGGGGTCACACCCAAGGGAAGGGTGTGGCCAAAGTTTTTACCCAGTCTGCCGGGCAGGAAGGCTGTCATAGAACCCTAACCATTGGACTCTACAGCCATCCTGCTGGAGAATTAAGAGTTTTTATGATTTTGTTCATTGTATAATTAGTAAACTTAAATAGATTATGTTTAATATGTTTGCATAATCCTGTATTTTGCTCTGGGAAGTCAGGGGGGAGGGGGTGGGGTGGATGGGTTGAAGTTTAAGTAGTTCAGATAAAGTAGAAATAGTCTTATTGTATATAATATTAATGTTTTAATTTTGAGAGAGGAATTGCTCGGGCATTTCCCCTGGACCGCATCAAGAGGGAGAAGAAGGTGAGAAGTAAGTAGGAAGATTGAGGTGAAGGAGGACAGGGGGTGAGTGAAGAAAAAGAGGGAAAGAAGTAAGTTGGTTTGAGGTGGGATGCGGTTTGGGGGGAAATGGGCGGGCAAGACCGAATGCGGTGTGTATCAATTTGTTTTATTTTTTATCTGAAGTATTTGTAAGATTGTTATGTATTGTAAAGTTGAAAATAAAATTTTTTACAAAAAAAAAGTTATGATTTTACTGCCTAAGTAGGATTTGCCCTCCACACACAGCAGAATAAGATGATAGGTTATTGAAATGAGAGAATGGGTTGTACAACCTAGGACCGCATATGGGGATATGACCTTCCAATAAATCCGTCAAGGAATGGCTGAAAAGAAAAGAAAAGAAATGAAGTGTTCTAGAACGGCCAAGTCAAAGTCCAGATCTGAATCCCATTGAGATGCTGTGAGGTGATTTAAGGCAGCCTGTACATGAAAGAAACTCATCAAAGAGAACAATAACAGTGCTAGAAGGGACCTAGGAAGTCTTCTAGTTCAATACCCTGTCCAAGCACCTATATCATTCCAGACAAATGGCTGCCCAATCCCTTCTTAAAAACCTCTAGTAATGGAGCACCCACAACTTGTGAAAGCAAGCCATTCCACTGATTAATTGTTCTCATTGTCAGGAAATTTTTCCTTAGTTCTAGGTTGGATCTTTCTTTGATAAGTTTCCATCCATTGCTTCTTGTCCTGCCTTCAGGTGCTTTGGAGAGTAGCTTGACTCCCTCTTCTTTGTGGCAACCCCTGAGATATTGGAAGACTGCTATCATGTCACCCCTAGTCCTTCTCTTCATTAAACTAGACATACCCAATTCCAGCAACCATTCTTTATATGTTTTAGCTTCCTGTCCCCTGATCATCTTTGTTGCTCTTCTCTGTGCTCTTTCTAGAGCAGGGGTGTCAAACTGCTGTTGCATCATACGAAGGCTGCGCCCACCCCAGTTCCTGCAATGCAAAAAAGTCACGATACATCGCGACATGTCATGTTTTTGCGGCAAGTTTGACACCTGTGTTCTAGAGTGTCAACATCTTTTTTACATCATGGTGACCAAAACTGGATGCCGTATTCCAAGGCATTGTAAAGTATTAATATTTCACGTGATCTTGATTCTATCCCTCTGTTAATGCAGCCTAGCACTGTGTTGGCTTTTTTGGCAGCTGCAGCATACTGCTAGCTCATATTAAAAAAAAAAATATTCATTTACTTCCTCTCACTGCTTGTTCTTGTTATAGTTTTCTGGATGCTTCCATACAAGTTACTAGGGGCTGATTTACAGCAATGCTTAAAAGTTCGTGAATCTTTTTTAATTTTCAATATTTCTACATAAAGGTGACCTAAAATGTGATTTGTTTTCCACACAAACCCTAAAATTAGATAAAGAGAACTCGATGAAATAAATGAGTTAAAAACATTATACTTGGTCATTTATATATTGAGGAAAATTATTCAGCTATATATTTGTATGTGAACTTTTGCTTTCAGTAACTGGTGTGCCCTTGGACAGCAATAACTGCAATTAAAATTTTAGTCCATTCTTCTTTATAGAATAGCTTCAACTAAGGGAAGTTGGTGGACTTGCTTACATGAATTATTCATGTATGGAATTCTTCATAATGATTTTAAGAGATATGTCATCATTGGTAGAGGTATATAGCAAATAGTGCTGATTATATGGAAAAGTAAATATCTCAAACAAAGGAGTTTATTTCAAGAATTTATTTTTTAGTTCTTCAATTAAAATATCTCCATTTAAACTAAGTAAGACATCTGGGCTACTTTGGGTCAACGACTCTCAGCTCTAAGAAAAAGGCAATGACAATCCATTTCCAAAAATATTTGCCAGGCAGTTGCCAGAAGTCAAATTGTCTCACAGGTGTATACCAACACACACACACATCAGAACTAAAATTATGGAGGTGGAAGCATTACTTTATAATAATAATAATAATAATAATAGTCACTATGAATGTACACCAATCAGCATATATCAAAATGAAATTTTGTTGCATACAGCTCTCAAAGAGCCACCACCTGTGATATATACTCCTTGTTCATGTTCATTTTAGTCTCTAGGGCACAGGTCGGTAACCCGCGGCTCTGGAGCCACATGTGGCTCTTTGAGCATTCTCCTGCGGCTCCCAGCCTCCTCTGCCATCTGCAGAGACAGAGAGAGGCACTTGCACTTCTCTCTCTCTCTCTCTCTCTCTCTCTCTCTCTCTCTGTGTGTGTGTGTGTGTGTGTGTGTGTGTGTGTAAAAAAGAGAGTGGCCTCACCCTATTCTCTGACGAGCTGACAAGCGTATTGGGTGGGGCTCCTGCCTTGGCTGCATCTCTGCAGGAAGCAGAAAGAGCAGAAGAGAGTCAGCCCAATAACAATGCGTGTCAGCTTGTTGGAGAACAGCTTGAAGCCAGCTTGCCATGTGAACAGAAGATCGGAGAGAGGGAGAGGGGGAAGAGACAAAGAGAGAGAGAGAGGAAAGAGAGAGGGAGAGAAAGAGAGGGAGACCGAGAGAGGGAGAGAGAAAAAAGGGGGAGGGAGAGGAGAGAGAGGGAGAGAGAGAAAGAGGGAGAGGAAAAAGGGAGAGAAAGGGGGAGAGGAGGGAAGGAGAGAGAAAGAGGGAGAGAGGGAGGAAAAAGGGAGCGAAGGAGAGAGAGAGAAGGGGAAAGAGGGAGAGGGAGAGGAAAGGGAGAGAAAGAGGGAGAGGAGAGAAGGAAAGAAAGAAGGGGAGAGGGAGAGGAAAGAGAGAGAGAGAGGAAAGAAAAAGAGAGGGAGAGGAAAGAGAGAGAGAGAGATCTTGCTGCTGGCAGAACAATTTCAAACAGCGCAAACGACTTTTAACTGTCTCACCAACAGTTCCAAAACAGCTAAAACCTTGCCATACCAGCAAAAATTGTCAGTTGTATGTTAGCTTAGTCCCACCATGTTGCTCAAACATATTGAAACCTTCCCGATCATGTGGCCTATATCCCTTATAACCTTCCAAAAACTTTTCACCTTCCAGAGCCAATGCAGCTGCAGCCAATCCACGTGCCGCTATCTTTAATTCAGTCTTTATCGGTAAATATGAGGAATACTCATAGTGATCTTAGAGATCTGTTGGTTGAGGACATGAATATATATATATATATACTTATATAAATGAATTGCAATAAATGTTAAATAGATTATATGATGTAATGAAAATTTGAAAAATAATGTGTTAAAATTTATGATAGTTTGGTAAGAAAAAATAGAGTGAATTCTCGCAAATTATACATCAATGGTAAAAGCTAGAGCAAATAGATGGATGTTTGCAGCTTGGTAGAAAATATGCTATTATTTATAGTTCCAATTCAGCTTGGAAAAAAGGTCTGCCTTATTCTGGGCCCCAGTGCTATTGAACAATGAGTTGAACTGAGGGAATGCTTAATAAGACTGCAAATTAAACCTAGCTAAGAGAAGTAATAGTAATAGTTATAGTTTAGAGAAAAGAGAGAACATTCAAAAAGATCTATACAGGCTTGAGCACTGAGCTGAAAAGAATAGAAGGGAACTTAAGAGAGAGAAATTAAAAGTTCTACATCTAAGTATGCAAAAGGCACAGGTATATAAAGGGGAAAATTTGGCTTGGCAGTAGTACATGTGAAAAAGAGATAGGTGATCTTGTCAAGCAATTAAACATGAGCCAGCAGTTACTAAAAAGACAAATGCTATCTCCAGATACATTAACAGGAGAACTGAGTTTAAATCACAGAAAATGATTATTTTATTCAACTCTGCCCTTTTCAGAAAACATTTGGAATACTGTGTCCAATTTGGGGAAGCACAATTCAAAAAATGTCAGACTGCAGCAAGTTCACATATGGATTACAAGGAAAACTATGAACAATAGTTCAAGGAATCTTGTAATTTGTTCTACAAAAGAGTTAAAGGAGATACAATAACAGATGGATTCTTACATAGAAGAGAAATTAGAGTTACTTTCTATTACCTAGAGCAGTGGTTCTCAACCTTTTTAATGCCGCAACCCCCAACCAGTCGTAAGTCGAGGACTACTCAACTGGTCGTAAGTCGAGGACTACTCAACTGGTGCAGCACCATTTGCAAAATGGGACTTTTGGCGGGCTCAGCAGGACAGAGACAGCCTGGACAATTCCTATTGGCTTTTGAAAGCCAATAGAATTAGACTCTATTCAAGAGAGTCTATTCTATTGGCTTTCAAAAGCCAATAAAAGGGAGTATCACAGCTAAGGAAAAGGGGACAAAAATGGCGGACTGCATTGTTTGGCGACCCCCGTGAAATGGTCGTTCGACCCCAAATGGGGTCCCGACCCACAGGTTGAGAACCACTGACCTAGAGGGTCCATCTAGAACCAATAGTTAAAACTACATCAAAATATATTCAGGCTAGATATCAGGAGGAAATTTTTGATTGTACGAGCTGCCAGACAGAGGAACAAACTGCCACATGAAATGAATTCTCATCACTGGAGATGTTCAAGCTGAATCTGGGTGCTTTAAGAATTCTGCACTAAGCAGGGAGGTGGAGTAGATTAGAAGACCTCTAATACAGTATCTCTTTCAATTATATGATTCTACAATTGAATACAAAGAAATATGTTGAAGTAAGTTGATGGAGATGGGTTGGTTGAGAGAATGAATGAAGATTGAATGCCAATAGAAATATAGGAAGGAGGGTCTGAGAAAGCTGTGGAAGAATGGTTGAATGAAAGATGAGTTCATCAAAAAGAGAGGTGAGAAGTTAAAGAAAAAAGAATATTCAGTAATATATGGGCATGTTACAAGCAAAGATGGCTTTCAAGGACAGAAAACTGAAGAAGTATAGTAAATGGATTTAAACTAGATATGTCATTTTCTTCATGCCTTATACGATTTAATAGTATTACTGTTAATAAATAAGTATTTTAAATTATCAATTTATTATTAGAGACATTATTTATTAAATTTATAAGGCTGTGCATCTCAAATACATGACTCTGGACAGCTAACAAGGATTAAAACAAGATAAAAGCATTATAAACAAACAAATGACATACGCAGCAGCCAAGACAAAGGATTACCAATAGAAGAATTAAAACAATTATGATATGGGCTTAGCCACACACCTGGCATCCCAGGTTTAGTAACTAAGCTAGGTTATCAAGGCCTTGAGAAAGACTACCAAAGCCAGGGCAAGTCTGACCTCCAGAAGAATGATGTTGCAGAGGCATGTGCACAACACAGAAGACTGTCATCCTGGCTTCCATCTCATGGACAGGAACCAGAGCATGCTTCTCCTGTCAGATCTGACCAGACAGATAATCAGGGAGAGATGGTCCTACAGGTATTCTGACCACAATACAGATTGTCTGCTTTCTGATTGGCAACCAGCCAATGATCAAATATTGAAATAATAATTTGGTTCATTAAATGGCAATTCTTAGCAACCAAATCCAGATTCCCATTTAGGTTGCATGTACTTTTAATAGCATCTTGCCCTGTATCTCTTATTGAAGTCTTTGGAGGAAGAGAAATCATCCAC
Source organism: Crotalus tigris (assembly GCF_016545835.1). NCBI lineage: Eukaryota > Metazoa > Chordata > Lepidosauria > Squamata > Viperidae > Crotalus > Crotalus tigris. The sequence continues at coordinate 787,987 of NW_024096816.1, read as the reverse complement.
TACCCAACCAAATGAGCAGTTTTTATTAGCAGAGGTTGTAAGGGGAGAAAGTAAAAAAGACTTACTTAAGGTATATTTGCACTGAGGCTAAGTTAGCTTGTTGGAATGCCTAAAACAGTGGTGGCGAACCTTTTAGAGATTGAGTGCCCAAACCGCAACCCAAAACCCATTTATTTATTGCTGCGTGCTGGGTGGGCATGGCCAACTGGGTGGGTGTGGCATCGGTAGTCACAGCCGACTGGGTGGGCATGGCCATGGTGGGTGTGTCCACCTCGACGGTGTTTGTGGGGAGGGATGCTTGTGGGGGCCGGGCAGGGTTAGGGGAGATCCAGGGGGTCTCTGGTGGGTGGGGCGGGGCGGTGGACCGGAGGCTCATCCTGTGGGGTGAGGCGAGGAGAGGCAGGGCGGGTGTGCCAATTGCCGCAGGGCAAGTCAAGGCAAGGCAGGGGCTGGAGCAGCTGCTGCCTGACACCATCAGCCCCCCCACACACAGAGGGCAGCGAGTGCATGGGGGCCGCCGGTGTTCATCAGCAGCCACAGCCTCCTGCATCATGGCAGCCCCATTGGCATGAGTGGAAGACGGCCCTGGGATGGCTGGAAAGGAGCCCTCACCTGGTGCGGATCCTGTCTACAGGGTGGCTCTGATGGAGGCGGCTGCTACTGCTCTGAGCCCCTAGACTGGCCAACCACACAGAGAAGCAGGAGGCAGTGGTGATCCCTGCATCGGTAAGGCAGACCAGCCGCAGATCTGGAAGCAAAGCTGTGCCTACCATCTTTGCGCTCGTGGGGGCAGTGGTGGGGGAAGGTGAGCTGTGGCAGACGCCCTCCCCTCCCTGCATGCCAGATCCTGCCTTCCCCCGCCGCCACCACCAGCGCAGGGATGGTTGGCAGAGCTTCGCTTCCGGATCTGCTGCCTGACACTATCAGCCCCCACACACAGAAGCCAGCGAGCGCATGGGGGCCAACGGTGTCCATCAGCAGCCACAGCATGCTGGCTGTCCTGCATAATGGCGGGCTGGCCACAGAGCCCCATCGGCGTGGGTGGAAATCGCTCTGGGATAGTTGGAAGAAAGCCTTTGCCCAGCCTGGGCACATCCACTCGATGGATCTGATGAGGGTGGCTTCTGCTGCTGCTCTGACCGGTCAGTCCTGCAGGGAAGCAGAAGGGGCAGCTGGTGCATGAATCTGCTGCCTCATCGGGCAATGTGATGACCCAGAGCCCCGAACGGAGGCAAAGCAATTAGCTGGTCAGAACAATTGTCTTTGTAAGCACTGCCAACGTTCACCCAACAGCCCCCACATATGCTGGCACAAGTTCAATAAAACAGTCAACGAAGTTAAACAGTTCTTTAAAGTAAAACAGATAACAAACAAAGTATGATCTTTTCAACGCCCAGCTTGCCTGTAACCTGCAAACTGCAAAACTGAGGACAGCAAGGAGAACTCAGCAGGAAACAAACTTGATCCAAAATACAAAGAATCCAGGTACAAGAGCTCACATCACAAGAGTTCACATTTGTTCCCGGCAAAGGCCCCACCCACAGTGTCTCCTTAAATACCTACTTCCCAGGTGTGCCTTGTGGAGAGGGCGTGATGCTCTCCTCCAGAGCAAGTGAGCCTGCCTCCATTGTTCCCTCCTCCTCTCTGCTCTCCTTGCTCTGGGATCTGGTGGGGAGGAGCCTTGCTCCTTGCCTGAGCTCTGCCTTCCCTGTTCCAAACTTGAAGGGCCCTGACCTGCTTCAGCCTGCTCCTCTCCACAGTCCTGTGAAGCCACAGACACCCCCTCCTGGCCTCAACAGGGGACTCCATGTTGTCGTCAGAGTCAGGCTCGGACGGAGGCATGACAGGCTTCTAGTGAGCAGCTGAGGCGGCTACAGACCCCCGGCTGCCCCTCCACCTCCTCCTGCTTCCCTGCAGGCTAACTGGTCAGAGCAGCAGCAGAAGCCACCCCATCAGATCCGTCGAGTGGATGTGCCCAGGTCAGGCAAAGGCTTTCTTCCAGCTATCCCAGAGCGATTTCCACCCACGCCAATGGGGCTCTGTAGCCAGTCCACCATTATGCAGGACAGCCAGCATGCTGTGGCTGCTGACGGATACTGTCGGCCCCTATGCGCTCGCTGGCTTCTGTGTGTGGGGGCTGATAGTGTCAGGCAGCAGATTTGGAAGTGAAGCTGTATCAATTATCCTCGCTCTGGAGGCGGCGGCAGGGAAGGCAGGATCTGGCATGCAGGCACCCTTTGCCGCTGCTGCCGCACATTGTCCCGTGTGCGCCTCCGTGCGGGGAGGGAAGGGCGTCTGCCACAGCTCATCTTCCCCTGCTACTGCCCCCAGCAGCGCAAGGATGGTCGGCACAGCTTTGCTTCCAGATCTGTGGCTGGCTGGGCTTGGCAATGCAGGGATCACCGCCGCCGCCTCCTGCTTCTCTGTGTGGTTGGCCAGTCAAGGGGCTCAGAGCAGCAGCTACTGCCCCCGTCGGAGCCACCCTGTAGACAGGACCCGCCCAGGTGAGGGCTCCTTTCTGGCCATCCCGGGGCCATCTCTGCTCACACCGATGGGGCTGCACTGTGGAAGGGAGATGACGGCTCTGATTTTACTCACTCTCCCACCAAAACTGCTCCTTTTATACGTTCCCTCACCCCGCCCAGCTCTTGCAGCTGTTCTCGGACTGCGCATACGTGGAGAGGGGGAGGAGGAAGAGCCCAGAAATGGTGTGCGTGCCCACAGGGATGGCTCTGTGTGCCGCCTGTGGCATGCGTGCCATAGATTCGCCACCACTGGCCTAGAATTTTCTTCCTGCAAAATCACAGACTTGTTCTTCCCTTTGGTCTTTCCCTTTGAATTCCTTTTTTACTTCTGCTTTTTAATTACTATTGCATTGCACTAGTAGTCTAAGGCTGTTGGATTCCAGTTTTTTAAAATATCAGCAAAACTTAATACACTAGAATTAGTAATACTGTACTAAATACTAAAGATAGTAATTCATTTTAAATAACTAAATGCACTATTAAAACTAAATAAAAGTTAAGAGTGCACTAAAATGTTATGGAGATGTTGCTTCTCTCCTTTTACCCTTATTATTACTCCTTTTCTGCACATTGCTTATCCCAAAACAATATTATGATTGTTCCTTATATAGAGAGTTGGAAGAATTTACAATCTCCTGGAGTAATTATAAACATGTTGTGCTATTTATTAGAAACTGTAGACCAGACATGTCAAACTCACAACATCACGTGATGTCGTGCAACATATTGGGACGGTTTTGCCATTGCCGGCAATGGGGTGGGTGTGGCTTCCGGATGACACGTCTGGCCCATGGGCTGGCAGTTTGACACCCCTGCTGTAGACACACATTTGTGACTGTTTAAATAATCTCTGAGTTACCTCACTGTGTGCTTTGATTTGGGACACACGATGCAAATCATCTAGAGCAGGGCTTTTCAACCTTTTCACAAATTGTACCACTTTTAGGACATGACAATATTTGAGTACCACCAGTACTTAGCAAGGTGTCAAAAACTTGATGACTAAAAAAAGGGGGGGGGATTTTGGATTTTACTGATTAGATCATTTGTTGTTATAGAAATGGCTAGTTTATAATATTATGGAAAAGTAAAAAGTTGAAGTTCAATATTAATGCTTCCTTCTACTGCAACAGAGGAAGTATGTTCTTTCCCCCTTTTCCCACTCACTTTCCCCCCCTTTTTCCACCCCACTGTCCTACTATTTGCTTTTGTATTTTTATATTTTATTTTATTTTATAATCTAATAAAATATTACAAACTACAGAAAAAAAAGAAAAAAAGTACCAGTTTTAATTTCTTCAGTGGCTGTTCCTTTGCTGAATCACTTTCCCTTTGCACTGACAAATGTATGATGAATTTATCCATGTTTATTAATATGCACCACTACCAGCTAGTTCAGGGGGTCTTCAAACTTGGCACTTTTAAGACTTGTGGACTTCAACTCCCAGAATTCTTCAGCCCTCATGGCTGGTTGAGGAATTTTGGGAGTTGAAGTCCACAGGTCTTAAAGTTGCTAAGTTTGTAGACTCCTGAGCTAGCTGGTTTGCCCTTCTGAGCTCTTCCACAGTGTAGTAAGAATGCACCCCCCCCAATCCCTTCCCTGTACCCTTAAAGACATAGAAATCAAGCGCAAAGCAAGACAATAAAGAAACACAAACTCCGTTTTTTTCTCTCTTTAAGCTGCCTCAGGCATGTCACGTTTCACAATGTTGCAATTCTAGACTGAAGAGCTCTGGCAATAGCAAAAAGCTTTAGCTTTAAATTAAGCCTGTTTACCTTGAAAGAAAACTTTCTAAAAGCCACAGACAGACTCAATTAAAGGGGGTAAAACTAATTACATTTGTTTAAAGGGATTAAACCTTTCCTGTTGTCTTTTTTCCCCTTCCCTCACCCAAACCACGTTCTTTTATAGCCTCTCCTCTCTTCCTCCCTTTTTTCTTCAATTCACCTCCAGCTCCAAGCTGCTTCTGGAAACGCCAATCAGCTGGGCTTCCTGGGGCTTCTGCAGAGCCCAGACAGTCCTGCAGCTGCAGCTGCCTCTCCCTCAGGCTTGGCTAGCTTAGGTTCATTCTCCTCCCCTGCTACACCTGGCTAGCAATCGTGTACAAAGTACCACAAGTGGTATGCATACCACCAGTTGAAAAGCCCTGATCTAGGGCACGGGTGTCATGTGTTGCGATGTATCGTGACTTTTTTTGCATTGCCGGAGCTGGAGTGGGTGCAGCCTCCATATGATGCAGTTTGACACCCCTGATCTCGGATAACAGAAACACATTATGGATAGTCCTTGAGTTACAAATGTAATGGAGCTTGCCCATTCCATTCGTAACTTGAAAACTTGTGGGATTGAATCTCCTACCTCGAAAGAGATCACTCCCTGTTTGTTAAGACACACATTAAGTGAACATGAGGCATCTCAGGGTAGGGAAGGCCACAGGGAGCCTAGTGATGGAATAGGCCCCCAAAGCCTTCCTGATCCATTAAGATACCTCATGCTTCCCCCTCCCTTCCTGCCGCACCAGAGTCACTTATCTCTCTGCTGCGGTTTCTTTCCCTTTGAGGGAGAGAAAAGGCGGCTTGGAAATGCTTTTCGTACTGACAATGGAAGGTTCTGGGTGCTGTAATATCACGCGAGTTCCATGTGCAGTCACATCAAGCTTCAAACACAGTGAATCCCTGCATTTTGAATAGTTTCAGAGGTGCACAAACACTTTTTATTCAAAGGAGACCTGAGAGAGATTAGAAAGTCTATGTAACTGCCAATGGTGAGGCTTCGGAAATGGAAAGGAATGCAGTCACACGGACTTTCCAATCTCTCTCAAGTCTCCCTTTGAATAAAAAAGTGTTTGAGTGGCAGCAGCTTGAGTTTCTCCGCTCTGTCCGAGTGGAAAGAAGTGGAGGTGCAGAGCCGGATTGCTCTCAATAAGGCCAGCGCACGCAAGCGAATAGCGCACCCATGTTTTTTTGAGATCAATCCTGCTCTTCACCGCTGCTTTCTTCTTTTTGGATTGAGCGGAGAAACTCAAGTTGTTCCCACTGCTTGAGTGGGGAAGACGACAAGGAGAAGAGAGATCAGGATTCATGCCACTGGTAGGTCAGCCAACTTAATAAATAAAACAAAAACATTAAACTGTTCTGATTGTGCATGTTTGGCATAAATATGGCCCTAAAACCCCAGCTGTTCTTTTAAAACTGGTTTCCACAACAGCTAAACTTGATTAGTGAATTAATCCATTTTCAACAGACTATCATAAACGTTCCAAATATTAATTTTCACAGTATCCTAAACTCATACTAAAAATTAACCAAGATAAAAGCTAACCACATTTAACATGTTGTGTGAATACTGAGTTAATCTGTATGTTGTGTACACTAAGAACAAATGGAAAAGGGATTTTATCAATCCAGTCTTTAAAATGTGAACAAGAGAGGACTTTTTACCATGCTTGGCGGACATGTAAAAACGCTAAACAAATTTGAACTCAAATATATACATTAATTCAGAGGATCTTAAAGACTAATACATGACTTAAACCAAAGATATTCCTTTGGGGACTGATGAACAAACAGTTGGAAAAAAATCATGAATCTTTCTGTATATGACAACAGCAGTGAGACTTCTATATGCACAGATGGAAAGATTCAACATTACCTACAATGGAAGAATGAATGGTGATGTTGATGGAGCTGGCTGAGATGATAAAGAAATTGATAGCTTTGATTAGAGAAAATACAATTTTAATGCTGATTGGAAATCCCTCTCAGTTTTTGAGTGAAACAAAAAAAATGAAATGGTGACATATGGATTTGATGATTAGGCAAAATGGTAGATAAGAGAAAAAATAAAGCTATGTTGTAATATTAGAGCTTAATGTAAATTTATATTCATATTTTTAAGTCTGAAGTCATTTCTTTGTATTTCTTTTTCTTTCTGTACTTCTGGCTTTACTTTCTTTTTCATTGCTACCTCTTTCTACTTTGTTTTTTATCTGTTTATTTGAAAATATTAATAGCTATCTAAATAAAGCGAGTCTTCAAATGGAGCACTGTGGTGAGAAAACTGACAGGGAGAATTGACAAACATATGACAAAAGGAAAACTCAAAACTGCCCTAATTCAGCAAAGGATTTTTTTTTTTCTTATCTCCATTCCAACTCTACTTACCCACATGGTCAACACTTCTGTACAAAAAAAAAAAAAATACAGCTGATTGGGCAATGCATCTCTATCTACGGAATTCTATCGAAGACTTTCGCCCCTCCCACCACGGTGTTCTCCACTGAGCCTCGATGACGTCGACAGCCGAACGCCTCCCGCCTTGCACGAAACTGGGGCGGAGACATCCTCGCCGCCATTTTGCCCTCCCAACTGCACTCTTCTCATTCTGTTCGCACCGCCCCCAGACGACTCGAGGAAAGAACTCCTCCTCCTTTCCTTCGCCTCCCGCCGTTCTGGCCGGAAATATCCGAGGCAGAACAGAATCTGCGCGCGCGGTCTTCGCGCTCCCCCTGCCTTTCTCGCCCCGCCTCCTTCCCTCGTGCAATCTCCTCCTCTTTCCCTCCTCCTTTCCCCCTCAGCAAAATGGCGGCACGTAGAGGCCTTAGCAGTCAGTGAGTGACTCGCCTTCTCCTTCTCCCTCGGTGGCTGCCAAACTCTTTTGCATTAGATTGTCGCCTCCTCGTCTTTCCTCCTATCCTGAAATCACTTTTACAAACCCTCTTCTTTCCCGCTCCCCTTTACGATTATTCCTTCCTTCCCTCCCCCTCTGTCACACTCAGGTACCCATCCCCCCACCGGCCTCTTCCCCTCCCCCTCCTCCATTCGCCATCAATCAATCAGCGGCGACCGAGAGCGGATCAATCAATGGTCGGGAGGAGGAGGCGGCGGCGGCTGCTGCTGTTTAATGAACAATGTGTGAGAGCTGTGCTGAGCTGCTGGAGGTGTTAAATGAGAGTAAGTTGAAAACCTTGATCAACGAGGAGGGGAAGCATCTCGTACTTTCTTCCCCGGCCTGTTTTGTACGAACCGGGTCGCGTGAATACAGCTAGAAAATGCAATGATTGTTGTTACTGCTACTGCTCTAGAGGAAGGAGGGAGGGAGAGAGAGAGACTGGCGATACCGGGTCTTCTTGCCCCGTTTCCACTATTTCACTTCGCTCCCTTAGAGCTGGGAAAGGGCTGAAAAGGCTTGCTAGGAGTGAAATGGTCATACGGGAAGGCCTGCTACCGGATTAAGGCTGGCACCTTTTGCGCGGAGGGAGGGCCCAATTGGAAAGTCAATCGGCGCCTACTCTTGAATAAGCACGGGATGGCGTTGCCTTTAGGAGTAGTAGAGGACGAGGATGGCCTTTCTGGCTGCCATCCCTCCTCGTTTTTCCTCATCTTACAAACAAGATATCTGCAAACGAGAGATACCGGTGATATGGAGCTGTAGAAAGATCCTCTGCCTTAAATGGTGCAAATTGGGTAAGAAGTGAACGAAATCAATACTGGTAAATTTTCTCTGCTTTTCCTCTTCAGTATGTTCCTATTAGTTGCATCCTCCGGCTAAAAGAACGCGGCCTAGTTCTTGTGCTCCGGATGAGCTTGCAGACAAACGAGGGCGGTCTGGATTATGATGTTTGGGGCACGCCAGGAATAAAGCTATGGTTGCAGTCTCATTCTCGTCACCTGCAGAGCTGTTAAGATCTTAAGTGGGGTTGATGGAAGGACTTTCAACTGGAGTAATCTTGGAAAAAGCTTTATTCTATTCTGCCTTATTTTCTGCTTGATTCTACATTGTTGGATGATGTTACAGTGCTTCTGATGCTGTAAAAGATTCTTTAAATGTTTTAAACTTAATTCCAACCATTCTCTACATATAGATGCAGTAGTTTCTATGCTTTAGTTTTTTAAAAAATATTTGCCTCATTTGTTTTGCTTCCAAACTGTTTTATGTTGATTGCAACACAAATATATGAATATTTACCTTGAAAGAGAATTTTTGCAGGTTTTGGAGTAAATCTCTCACAACTAAGACTTGATTCTAAGGAAGAACATGTAGAATTTGGGCCGTAAGTCTTAGATATTTAATGTTTTTTGGGTCAAAAATGTTTATGATTTATCTAATATAAAACTGTTTTGGATGCTTGACTGGTGCTGTTCTGCCCTAATTTGGTGATATAAAAAGAAACCTGTTAGGTTAAAACTCCTGGAAAGAGAATAGGTGGAAACAAAACCGTAAAAAAATAAGGTTACTTTTGGTGTGATTGCTTGCAGTTATTGTATCTTATCCATGAGTTGGTTTCAAGAATTGCAGGCAGTGCTTAGGATTCTCTGGAGTAGGCCTGATATAATTCCAATTGTAAGTTGTTCATATGCTTTGTATTAATATGGCTATAATTTGATGGAGAAAAAATGATGTTCTTGGTGCTGAGATCCATGTATAATGGTGGTAGGAGATAAGAATTTCACAATCAATTAAGCTTATGAGATCTTTTGAAAATTGTTCATTTATTTTGAGAGATTGGCCATACTTTGAAATAATGGCTCTTTGCTATTTGAATTAAGAAACTGAGCTGTACTTCTTCTGATTATCATTTGGCATTTATATTTTCACAGATTTTGTCCATTGATATGCAGACCTTTGCATGTTGACCAGAAATAACTTACCACATTCTGCAACATTTATTCTCTAGTGAATTTGAGATGGCTTTTGCTGTGATTAATAGGTTTAAGACAGTATTTAAACATTTCAGTTATTCTAAATTTTATGTTGAGGGTTTTTAAAAACACCTAGAATCAATTATTAGAAGGAATCTAATAGTATCTTTTGAGACTAATATACTTGATTAAACAGCATAAGCACAGGTAGTCCTCAACTTACAACCATTTGTTTGGTGACTGTTTGAAGTTACAACAGCAATGAAGAAAGTAATTTATGACCGTTTCATACTTAAGACTGTTGCAGGACATGTGATTAAAATTCAGATGCTTGGAAACTGGTTCATATTTATGATACCATATTTTCCAGCGTATAAGACAACCCGGCGTATAAGACAACCCCTGACTTCGGAGAAGATTTGCATGGTTAGAAAGTCGTCTTATATGCCGGAGAATACGGTATTTTCCGGCGTATAAGACGACTTGGCGTATAAGACGACCCCTGACTTCGGAGAAGATTTGCATGGTTTAGAAAGTCGTCTTATACACCGGAAAATACAGTAGTTGCAATGTCCCAGGATCATGTGAATACCTTTTGTGACTTTCTGACAAGCAAAGTCAATGGGGAAGTCAGATTCACTTAATTGTTGTAATAACTTAAAAACTGCAGTTGTTATTCCATGTAACAAGAAAGGTTATAAAATGGAGCAAAACTCATTTAACAAATGTCTAGCTTAGCAACATAAATTTTAGGCTCAGTTGTGATCATAAGTCAAGGACTACCTGCATTTGTGAGCTACATCAAATGAATGGAGTGACTGAACTGAGTTATGATCCAGTTTATACATCTAAGGAATTGAGCTGCAGGTGACAATGCTTTTGTCTTTTTAATATTCATTAGCCAAGCTGCATATTCCTTCTGATTTTTGGCTATGATAGACTAATAATCTTCACTTTCTACAGTATCTTGGATCACTTAGTATATAGTACTGAGAACTGGTTATTAGCAATTGAACATTTTCAGAGTGTTATTTAGTTGAAAATTTATTTCAAGATAGAACCCATAAAAATAACTGATAATTGTGTTTTCTTTTGTTTTTACATTAAAGTATATCAGAATTTTTTAAATCACATTTAAAGGTACCTGTAATAAATAGAACTTGTAAAAATAAGAAGAAAAGTTCTTGATCTTCTACAATTATATACAAGTCCTTAAAGCAGCCATACCTTTTTCTAAGATGCACAATTGCCTTCCAAAACTTCAGAAAAATATTTTTGATATTGGAAGACAGTTTGAACACAAAGGGCATGTACAAATAGTCCTCAACATATAATCACAATTGAGCCCAACATTTCCATTGCTAAGCAAGATACTTAAGTGAGGTTTTTTTGCCACAGCTGTTACATGAATCACTGCAATTGTTAAGTTAATAAAATGGTTGTTAAGTGCATCTAGCTTCTGTATTGACTTTGCTTGTTTAAAAGTTTCAAAATGCTATTCTCATAAATATCTGTCAGTTGCTGAGTGTCTAAATTTTGAATATGTGACCATGGGGATGCTGCAGTGATTGTGTGAAAAATTGTCATAAGTTACATAACATTGAATGATCATTAAATGAATGGTTGTAAATCAAAGATTACCTATATACACTTCTTTGAGGCTCATAAGATTGAGGTGACTTAAAAATACGGTTACATTTAAAGTATGTAGCTACTTTTGAAGAGTGTTTAGAATTAATTCAGCACTAAAATTTAATGATGGTCAGGTTTTGGAAAGGTAATTCCATTACTATATCAATTGCACTAGCTTTGGATCTCTTTTAACATTCGGGTTAATGTGCTATCTATGACATTTAAAAGCCCATACAGGTAGTTCTTGACTTACAACTGTGAGCTGTAAATTGTTATGATTCTAAATCAAGGAATCACATGACCAAACTTGAACTTTTGATATTTTTTTGCAGTGCTCATTGAGGGAATCCATTTTCTACAATGATATTTTTTGCTGGAAACCAGAAATGCTGGAAACTGGCAAAAATATTGCAAATTGCAGTCATATAAAATATTTATATAAAAATTATAATAAAATTATTTTGTATATTTTCTGGCACTCTTAGCTAAAGATAATTTAATCTTTTCATAAATCACTTTACATTTTTTGTATCAAGATAAATAGAGGCTTCATTGCATGAAGAATAACTGAATTTCTTATTTTGCTAATGGATATCAGCAGTGTGATCTGTGAAAAATACAAAACATTGTTCATGAAAGTACAGTAAATCGAATTCCATCATTTTTATCATGGAAATTTTATTTATCACTGTGATTTGACATAAATTTGACAGACTCCAGTTTTTGCAGCATTTGTATAATGTAAGTGGTGCAATTTTACAATGTACATAAAATTATATTATTTTTTAAAATTAAATCTATATAAATGGTGTAAATTGCAATGGTATTGTCATTTGGCACATTTTGCATTTTACATAATTTATAAACTATTGAACTCTTAATAGTCTTGCTAAACATTTGCTTCAAGAGATTGAATAAAGTTATATCAACACATAGTAGAGGGTTGATTGAGAATAGGGCTTTTTTATATAAATGAACAGTACTAAATCCCAAATCAACAAAACAAAATTTGTTCTATATCCATATGCATAATAAAATGCCTAGGGTAGGAGAGTAGATTATAAATGTCCAATGAATATTACATAGACTAGTTAATTAAATTATGGAATAGTAAACTTTTGAAATAGTTTAAGAATGGCTTATATCTCTAATTGATAAAAAGGTATAAATCAGGTTAAAAGTATCATAGTTGTAATTTATTTGTGTGATACTGCAGTCTTATACAAAGCACCAGTGAGATGCCAGAAAAAAGATAAAATTACATTTATTAATTACCATATTACAGAAGAGAGCAGCCCACTAAATTCTTAGCCCCAAGACCTGTGGAAAAACCAAGTTTTGATTACCTTTATGAAACCCAACAGCATAGATATAATCAACATTTTCCTGCTATTGAGGTAGTTATTGAAAAACTCCATCTCTTTTTTACAACATATCAGGCAAGAATATATAACAATCAACAATCACTATGTAGGACAGGCAGATGATAGGAGAGCTTATCCATGAATACAAATTTGCAGTCAGAAGACTATGAAAATTCCTTAATTTTACAAGAGATGGACAGACTGCACTGTAATTTCAACTGGGAAAGTGTGTGCATCCTAGATCAAGCTAGATCCAAAAATGCCAGGGAATTCTTGGAAGTTTGTATTTAGAAAAATCAGCCATCAATAGACACAGATAAAGCAATACCATAATCAAGGAACTGCCAAGGAGAAAACCATACCCCCACCAACAGTGACAGGGCAAACTACAAATAGGCAGCAAATCCACATCATCCATACTTGTGATATTACCTAGTCAGATAATAAAATGTCTGCAAGCAAACAACCAAGCTTAGAAAACACCAAGGACTCTACAAGACCTTAATTATGAGAACTTGAATCATTTGATGCTCAAATTCTTGCAGATAACATTGGGGTTATACATTCTGCTACATCGTGTGGTTGGTTTTGACTTAGAATGTTTGAATCCAGCATTATGGTTTGAATAGAAAACCATAGAAAATAGTTTAGCGTGTTGTGGAAATCATACCCATATGTCTTGTGGATGATAAAAACAAATTGTATATTGCAATATGTGAATGCAACCAGACCTATGATATTTTACTTTATTTTTTACTTTTGCTTTGTTACTGCTTGAGCAGTGTACTTTAAATTTTACTTACCTTTCTATGGTGTAGTTTTACCTATGGTAGCACAAGTAGTCCTCAACTTATGACAACAACTAAGCCCAAAATTTCTGTTGCTAAGCAAGACAGTTAAGTGAGTTACCCCATTTTACGGCTTTTCTTGCCATAGTTGTTAATTGAATTAACTGCAGTTATTAAGTTAGTAATACGGTTAAGTGAATCTGGCTTCTCTATTGACTTTAGTTGTCAAAACGTTGCAAAAGATGATCATATGACGCTAAGACATTGCAACCGTCATAAATATGAGTCAGTTGCCGAGAGCCTGAATTTTGATCATGTGACCCTAGGGGTCTTGCAACAGTCATAAGTGTGAAAAAAGTTCATAAGTTACTTTTTTCAGTTTTGTTGTAACTTTGGACACTAAATGATCTGTTTAAAGTGAGGACTACATGTTGTAGTGTAGTACGAGTAGTCCTTGACTTACAACAATTTGCTTAGTGACTGTTTGAAGTTGCAACAGCACTGAAAAAAGTGACTTATGACCATTTTCACACTTATGACCATTTCAGCATCCCCATGGTCATGTAATTTACATTTGGATGCTTGACAACTGATCCACATTTATGATGATTACAGTGTCTCAGGGTCATGTGATCACCTTTTGTGACCTGTCAAGTCAATGGGAATACCAGATTCACTTAACAACTTAAGAATTTAAGTTAAGAATTTAACAACTGTAGTGATTCACTTAAACAGATGTGGCAAGAAAAGTTGTAAAATGGGGCAAAACTCACTTAACACATTTCTCACTTAACATAAATTTTGGGCTCAATTGCGGTCATAAGTTGAGGACTACCTGCAGTAGTAATTGTTACATGATCAACTTGTTCATACAATAGTCATTTGAGGCCATGTTCACATAGTACTATACATATGTTCTTGAGTACGTATGCCATGAATGACGATTTATTTGTTAGATTAACAGGACTTGAACTGAGGTTAAGTCATTATGATTTTTTCCCAGGTGCATTTAGATAGGATTTTCTTGGCACCATAAGGAAATCTAACATTAAGAAGAAAAAAATGAATTTAAACAAGAATGGCTTTCATATATATATATATATATATATATATATATATATATATATATATATATATATATATAATCACATGTCATGTACTTAAGAATACAGAGGGAAGACATTTTAATGTTTATTTTGATGTAATCAGTCAAGTAGAAGGGGAAGAAATTTAGAACTTAATATTGTTTTTATTATTATTAATAATAATAAGGGACCATGGAGGTCATCTACTACAACCCCCTGCTCAGGCAGGAAACCCTATACCATTTCGGACAAATGGCTGTCCAGTCTCTTCTTAAAAACTTCCAGTGTTGGAGCATTCACCGCTCCTGGAGGCAGGTTGTTCCACTGGTTAATTGTTCTAAGTGTCAGGAAGTTTCTCTTTAGTTCAAGGTTGCTTCTCTCCTTGATTAGTTTCCATCCATTGCTTCTTGTCCTGCCTTCAGGCCCTTTGGAGAATAGCTTGACACCCTCTTCTTTGTGGCAGCTCCTGAGATATTGTAACATTGCTATCATGTCCCCCCTCGTCCTTCTTTTCATTAAATTAGACATACTCAATTCCAGCAACCGTTCCTTATATGTTTTAGCCTCCAGTCCCCTAATCATCTTTGTTGCTCTTCTCTGTACTCTTTCTAGAGTCTCAACATCTTTTTTACATTGTGGTGACCAAAACTGGATGCAGTATTCCAAGTGTGGCCTTACCAAGGCATTGTAAAGTATTAATACTTCATGTTATATTCATTTCTTTTAATGAGATCATATGCTTTTTAGGAATAATGATAAGTGATATCAGTATGAATATTAATGTTTAGAGTTTTGTAGTGAATTTTATTTCTTTGGATAAGTCTTAATTTTATATTTCAATTCATTATTTAATAAATGCAACAATTGTTCCTGGTCTTGGAGCCTGGGGGGGTGTTGTTGGATTGGAAAATGTTGGAGCCTGTGGGGGAGTTGGGGCAGGTATAATGATGGTGATAGGCATGAGTAGTTATTGTGGGAGATATGGCAAATGGGGCATTCTTAAGGGAAGTGGAATTGGTGCCTTATACTGGTTCTGCATTTCAGCTCCCCAATCTCAACTCCTATACCTGATCAGCAGACCTTCAGGGGCCTTAGTTTTTGGCCTCTGCTACTAAAGGTCAGTTTGGCCTCTCTCATTTGTGATTTAATCACAGATGAAAGGGCCAATCTGATATGTATAACTGAGAGGCTGAACCCAGAAGGGGGTATCTCTTCCAAAAATGTATCCAGCTGGGTTTGGGGTGTGGCACGAACTGAGACTTGAGGGCAGGGTTGCTGGTGTAGCAATTGTCATGCAGAAATTATTTAAGGCTTTCATGGGTGTTGCTTCACAGATTGCAGAGGTGAGATCCTGTTCATTAACTTGGGCTCTAGGAATCAGTTAGCATTTCTGCTACTATACAAGCCTTCCTGCTGCATAGTAACCTTCCTGCCTATAACGGTATGTGGGAATGATCTTGAGAGACAGGATAATGAAACACAACCAAGGGAACAATCAGATAAAATGAAGCTTAGTCTCTATAGGCAGGGCAACAAGTTCAGAAAATACCCACCTTAGTTTTGTTTTTACAAAATTGGCCCATAGTGTAACATTATTTGCTTAATGACTTGCTTCATAATCACCACAAAAAGTCATAAAACTGGATTGGTCATGTGACTGATCTCCTTTATGGCCATCAAAACTTACAACCATAATGGACAGGCTCCATTACAGTCATAACTTGAGGACTAGCTGTACCTCTTTTTTGGTCACATCAGAGTATATTGTAGAGGTAATCCTCAACTTACAACCACAATTGAGTCCAAAATGTCTGTTGTTAAGCAAGACAGTTAAGTGAGTTTTTCCTCATTTTACGATCTTTCTTGCTACACTTGTTAAGTGAATTGCTGCAGTTATTAAGTTAATCTGGTTTCCCCGTTGACTTTGTTCATCAGAAGTTTGCAAAAAGTAATCACATGTCCCCTGGACACTACAACACTCATAAATGTCTTTTGCCAAGCATCCAAATTTTGATCACATGACCACAAGGATGCTGCAATGGCCATAAGTGTGAAAAACAGTAATAAATCACTTTTCTTAGTGCCATTGTAACTTTGAATGGTCATTAAAAGAATGGTCATTTAAAGACCAGGGACTAGCTGTAGTATATTACAGTTTCCAGGAATCAGTATCTCCATTCGCATATTATAGTATGTTACAGAACATAGCTCATTGCATATTGTGCATAAGAAACTTGATTATGCAGTAGACCTTCATTGTGAAGAATTATATCAGGAAACCAAGGTTAAGCTTCATAATGCATGTAAACCTTCATTATTATGAAAAAGGAAACCAGGATTATATCTAGCTTCTTATTCCCAAATCTTGGACTATGATTAATCAGAAACAAGATATTTAAACCAACTGTCAAGCCTCACAGGGCTTGCCATTCACCGGGGGGGGGGGTTTGAACCGGAACAGCCAGGCCGGACCGGAGCAGCCAGCTGCACAGCCAGCCGCCGCCCATGATCCGGAGCCGAGCCAGCCGCCGAACGGGTCAGGTGGAAGGCAGGGACAGCCCTTCCCCCGACGAGCCCTGCAGCGCGTCACCTACTTCTCGCCAGCTGCGGAGGTCCGCCGGGAGGGAGGCCTGACATCATCCACAGCAGCTGGGAGTCGGGAAAGCTTCCGGCCATTGCAGAAGGTTTCTGGAGAACATGGAGGGCTCCAGGAGGTGAGAGGAGGCTGCTGACATCCTGGCGGACCTACGGGAGGCTGGAGGGGACAGCCGAGGGCATGGAGGGCCAGCGGAAGGACTGGATGGAGGGCCAGCGAGGTGTGGTCGGGCTGAGGGAAGGCCGGAAAGGGACCTAGGGTATTTTACATGCTCTGGGCGGATGCTGGCTTGCTGCTGGGGGTGGGGCTGTAGAGCGGGGCACTTTATATAAAGCATTGGGAGCAAACCACTCCCAGTGCTGACTTTTCATTTGCCAGGAATAAACCTTGCTAAACATCTTGTACCCGCCTGCCTGGACTTTGTTTCATTGGACGACGACGGATGTAGGTGATACCAACTTTATATATTGCAATAAATTGCAACTTATTTTGAGATGAGTTAACTTTAGTCTTGTAACATGGGTTTTTTAGAATTATGTCTTCATTGACAAGAAAAGAGCAGTATGTTAGAGTAATTGAGGTTGTGTACTAGCTTGAATTCATTAATTGCTGTCATAGCTCCAACTGCTTGCTGTATCAATCACACATCAAGAGGCAATAGCTCTGCATTTAGAGGTATGCAAAAGGTATTGGTTTCATAAAAAGTTCCAGAGAAATCTGAAATGCTTATTTCTCCCTCTGAACTATGTCATTTTAGGAACAGCTTCTATAAGTAAACCCTCAGGACTGGAATAATTTTTTCCATTCTGGAATCAGTATATTTTTTTACATTACTTCACTTTAGCGTTTCCTATGGTTAAATCAGTGGTTTTCAACCTTCCTAATGCCGCGGCCCCAACCATGTGGTCGTAAGTCGAGGACTACCTGTGTTTCTCTGTGGGCGGGGCAGGAGGAGGCGCGCACGCTGCGCCTCCTCTCCTGCGGCTGCATGCGGGCCGTCGCCCAGCAACCGCCTTGGCCCGGGAGCGCCACGCATGCGTGGTGCCGCTTCCTGCGCCGGCCGAGGCATAGCTGGCAAGCGGCAGCGACGGCGCAGGCCGACCACCGGCTGGGCCACCAGCTGGCCCAGCCCAAGGGAGGTAAACCACCCGCCGGGCCCCACGCGCGCCAGCAACCGTCCCTGCACCCGCTGCTGCCCCGCTAGCCTTACCTTGGCCACCGCACGTTTGGTGCGACGGCAGGCAGGCCCAGGTGCTCCTGGGCGGACATGACACGCAGCAGCAAGGGTGCAGGCCGACCACCAGCTGGGCCACCAGCCGGCCCAGCCCAAGGGAGGTAAGCCATCCGCCAGACCCCACACGCGCCAGCAACCCTCCCTGCGCCCGTCCACCTCCCACCCCTGGCCCTCTTTTACTTACATTTAGTAGTTGCTCAACAGGGAGGGGTGGAAACGTCCAGAAACCTCACCTTAGCTGCAGACAACTTGCAGCACCGTTTGCAGACTGGGGCTTTTGGCGGGCTCAGCAGGGCAGAGACAGCCTGGACAATTTCTATTGGCTTTTGAAAGCCAATAGAATTAGACTCTATTCAAGAGAGTCTATTCTATTGGCTTTCGAAAACCAATAGATTCTATTGGCTTTCGAACGCCAATAGAATAGAGTCTCTTGAATAGAGTCTATTCTATTGGCTTTCAAAAGCCAATAGAATAAGGGAGTAGCACAGCTAAGGAAAAGGGGGAAAAATGGTGGACTGCGTTGTTTGGCGACCCCCGTGAAATGGTCGTTCGACCCCAAATGGGGTCACGACCCACAGGTTGAGAACCGCTGGGTTAAATGGTTGTGATGGTATAAGTACAAGTAGTGCTTGCTTAAGAACCCAAATTGGGACTGACAGTTCTGTTAAGTAAAGCAGTAGTTAAGCAAAACATCACATGAGCATACTGACTTATAATGGAAGTCTTAGTTGTAGTTAAGTAAATCACCCATGGCAGCCACATTATTCTAGTTTTAATTGTTATTTTTACTCCTAAAAGATTTCAATTTGTTTTTCAATTTCTTATATGTTATACAGATAATCCCCGAGTTATGAGTGTTTACTTAACGCTCGTTGAAGTTACGTTATCAGTGCCCTCTATTGTTTACAAGCAAATCCCAAAATTTACGACTATTGCAGCACCACAGCAGTTGTTTGCAGTTATGAGTGACCACAGAGACTCTGCAATATTCACCCTATTCCTCTCCCTGCTCCCCACAACTGCTTCCCCCTTCCTGCCGCGCCAGACTCACTTACCTTGCAAAATCTGTCTCCTCTCTTCCTTGGTTTCTTTCTCTTTGAGGGAGAGGAGAATTGGATTGGAAATGCTTTTCACACCAACAATGGAAGCTCCTGAGTGTCATAATATTATGCAAGTTCAAACACAAATTCTCTGCAAAAGAGATCATGGTCCCCGGAAGCTTCCATTCTCTGGGGGGGGAGAAGTGTTTGCTTTGTTTACATGCCTATGGGGCAAAGCGTGGAATCGGAATCGGCCAGGTGCAGGAACCAATGCTGTCCATGGCCTGGGTGCGCTGCTTGCTCACATGCGTCAGCCTTAGTTTGAGGGCAGGAACAAGCCTTCAACTGAGTGGGGAGGCATTGCGGGGCCAGGTCCCTTGCACCCGCATCCAAGCTGGCAGCAGTGACGACCACCTGAGCGGCCATGATCCCACTCCCTAGCCAGCCAGCCAGCCTACCTGACCTAGTCCTCACCTGGCCAGCTGGCACAAATCCTCACGACTCTCCTCCTCCTCACTCACTCATTGAGCGGCAGCGGCTTGAGTTTCTCTACTCTGAGTGAAAGGAAACGGAGTCTCTCAATAAGCCTGGCGCATGCAGCTTATTGAGAACAATCCTGCTCTGCGTTTCTGGTTTCTTCCTTTGGGACGGAGCGGAGAAACTCAAGCTGCTGCTGCTCAAACACAGACCTGAGAGAGATTGGAAGGTCTGTGTGCCTGCAGTGAGGTACTTTAGGAACGGAAAGGAATGCTCCATGTGACTGCTTGAAACTCTGTGTGACTCTGGTCTCCATTCGGATGAAAGATGTTTGAGTGGCAGACATGAGTTTGTCTGCTCCGTCTGAGTGAAAGGAAATGGAGGCGCAGAGTAAGATTGCTCTCAATAAGGCCGGCTCGCTCTGGAGGCTTGTTTTTGCAGGATTGCTGTCAATAAGAGTGAGGCGTGCTCGCTCCAGAATCTTGTTTTTGTCAGGAGCTTGAGAAATGACTTTTTCCAGCGAAAACAAGCCTCCAAGCCCTGATTTTGGTGGGGGGAGACAGCGATGGCCAGAGCAGACAGTTCCCCATCTGCTCCTCACTCCCCCAAAGCGTGCATTTGCATGCAGACGAAGCTTCTAGTTTCCCCAAGGTCTCTATCTTGGTGAAAATTGTTCTGGCAGTGGTGACAAAGAGTTGGGGGTGGGAGCAAACACCGCGAGAGTTCAGTCTCCCATTCTCTGCAAAAGAGGATTGGTGCCTGAACTTGTGCGATATTACAGGCACCCAGGAGCTTCCATCGACTCTCCTCTCCCTCAAAGGCAGAAACCACGGCAAAGAAGAGATGGATCTTTTCAAGGTAAGTGAGTCTGGCTCAGCAGGAAGGGAGGGGGAAGCATAAAGTATCTTAGTGGGTCGGGGAGGCCTTGGGAGCCTATTCCATCACTAGCCTTCCCCTGGCATTCCCCACCCTGAGATACCTCATGTGCACTTAATGAGCATGTAGTCTTAACAAGCAAGGGAGTGATCTCATTAGAGATACGAGATTCACTCTACAGTTTTCAAGTTACGAGTGGAATGGGCAGGCTCCATTATACTTGTAACTCGAGGACTACCTGTATTAAAGGTGGAAAAAATTCTGAACTGATTTATCTTGGTCCTATTTTTTTTAACCTTAAAAACCTGCCTTTTAATATATATTAGTTGTATCTTGTTTCTGTCTGATTTTAATGTGTTAATGTATTGATATAAATAAATCTATAAATGTGTGGCTTTCTAAATCAATATGTGGCCGGCAAGTATATTAGTGGTCTCATTTGTTTGACACAACTTTTCTACAGATTAGTTTAAATCTTAATATGTTGAAAAATTTAAAATATGGGAACAACATTTTTAATGTTCCTGAAATTTTTAAATTGTCATTTATCCATTTATAGTAAAGAGTATATATTTCTTAAGAGGCAACTGGACTTTCTTGTTTTTCTTTGAAGACATTTTGCTTCTCATCCAAGAAGCTTCTTCAGCTCTGACTGGATGGTGGGGAATGGAAAGATTTATTCCTTGCAGACAGCTGGTCATTTGCATTCTTTTAGAGAGTTGTTGAAGCTATTTTGGAGGTTCATCTGTATCTTCAGGGTCACCTGAGTAGTGCAGATGTGTGTAGAACCTTGGCTGAAGGGTGTTTTCTGCCCTGTGTCCCTTCATTGTTGAAGACACGTGCAGGATATTGGGGATGAGTCTGTGTTGTCTGCATCTCAAACTGAAGTGCAAATGCAAATGACCAGCTGTTTGGAAGGAATATAAATCCTTCCATTCTCCATCATCAGTCAGAGCTGAAGAAACTTCCTGGATGAGAAGCAAAATGTCTTCAAAAACAAAAAAACAAAACAAAGTCCAGTTGCCTCCTGAAAAAGCACCTTTGGGACAACCAGGACCTGGATGACTGGGAATCTCCATAGACATAGAGCAGTGATGGCGAACTTTTTAGAGACCGAGTGCCCAAACTGCAACCCAAAACCCACTTATGCATCATTGGGTGTCGGGTGGGTGTGGCCATTGGCTGGATGTGGCTAATTGGGTGGGTGTAGCCCATTGGGTGAGTGTGACTGCAGTGGTAACGGCAGACTGGGTGGGACTAAAAAGTTCAATCAATCAATTCCAACTTTGCAAGATCTTTTTTGTTTCCCGCGAGAAGTTGAAATTGACTGACTGATTGAACCTTTTTTTTTTTTTTTGCACACGGCGGCGGAGGCCTAAAGCGAAAAGGTTTTTATAAAACCCAGCTGAAGGCCTAGGACTGGGGTGATAGTGCGTGTACCCACAGAGAGGGCTCTGAGTGCCACCTCTGGCACCTGTGCCATAGGTTCGCCACCACTGACATAGAGTATATAAGAAATTTTAAAAATGACATTTCATGACACTAATACTACCATTATTTTTCCTTTAGTATCAGATACTGATGGTGGTGATGGCTTGCAACTCAGAAAGGAGCATGCACTCAAGATTTTTGCTTATATCAATTCTTGGACACAAAGGTAAGTCTGTTTTTTAAGTACCCCTTATTGATGATGCATTTACGTACCATATATGCCAGCATATTAGGCGACCCGGCGTATAAGACCCCCATCTTTGGCGCCGAGTCGCATTCCTAGAACATCGTCTTATACACCGGAAACTACCAGTATTTCCGGCGTATAAGACGACTCTGCGTATAAGACCCCCGTCTTTGGCGCCAATTTTAATGCTTGCGGAAGTCGCCTTATACGCCGGCATATACGGTAGATATGTGTTTGTATATAGGCAATCTGAATAGTAAAAGTAGTAAATATGGAGAAGTTGATCTAAAAATAATACATTTTGTTTGTTATTCTGTATTAAACAAATAAATCATTTTGGTTTACATGGTAACTTTTACTTGAATTTTGGTAAAAGTACAATAGATTTTTTTGGGCGGGAGACTGTTGCATCAGTTTTTCAGTTTGTAGGACACTACACTTTTTTAACTGCTTATATGTTATATTAAAGGCTGAAAAAATTCTGAAGTGATTTATCTTGGTCTGAATTTTTTCAGCATCTTAAAAACTTGCCTTTTAATATACATCAGTTATATCTAATTTCTATCTGATTTTAATGTGTTAACATATTGATAAAAATAAATATATAAACATGTAGCTTTCTAAGTCAGTATGTGGCCTGCAAGTACTACTATTCATGGCTGTGTGGTAAATATCTGGCAGAATTTTCTATATCAGAGCAGAATTTTCACTACTAACAGATTGTTTCAAAGTAATTTCAGCACCATTGCCAATTAATGTTTGTCACTATTCCCTTCATGGTTGAGCATATTTTAAATGAATCAATTGTATCTTTATAGTTTCAGTGGAATACTGTTATTGGCATATATATAGGTCAGTGATGGCGAATCTTTTAGAGACCGAGTGCCCAAACAGCAACCCAAAACCCACTTATATAT
The DNA here is from genome assembly GCF_016545835.1 of Crotalus tigris. NCBI lineage: Eukaryota > Metazoa > Chordata > Lepidosauria > Squamata > Viperidae > Crotalus > Crotalus tigris. The sequence goes on along the minus strand of NW_024096816.1, from coordinate 765,133 downwards.
CGTTGGGTGCTGGGTGGGCATGGCCCATTGGGTGGATGTGGCCAATTGGGTAGGCATGGCCCATTGGGTGGGCATTGCTGCGGTGGTAACGGCAGACTGGGTGGGACTAAAAAATTTAATCAATCAATTACAACTTTTTGAGATCTTGAATTTGATTGATTGATTGAACTTTTTTTTTTTTTGGCACACCACGGCTGAGGCCTAAAGCAGTGGTTCTCAACCTGTGGGTCGGGACCCCATTTGGGGTCGAACAACCATTTCACGGGGATCGCCAAACAAGGCTGTCCGCCATTTTTTTCCCCTTTTCTTTGGCCACGCCCCTGGCACCCGGTGATGTATAAGTGGTTGGGGGTCACCACAACATGGGGAACTGTATTATGGGGTCACAGCATTAGAAAGGTTGAGAACCACTGGCCTAAAGTGAAAAGGTCTTATAAAACTCAGCTGAAGGCCCAGGACTGGGGTGACGGCACACGTGCCACCATGGATATAGGTTATTAGTATGTCCAGCCATCAGTGTTATGGTATTGACTGCTTCTGTTGTGCCTGTTTAATATAACAAAATTGCATCTTGTTTCCTTACCTGATGGAAAAATTTATGTTGGGCACAACAGATGAACCCCCATCCTCTTTATTTGCAGAATGTTGAAGTGAAGGGGATTGTTGGACTCTCACTTAATGCAAAGAAAAAGTAAACACTAGCATGAACTGTCTCTTCTTTCCAGTGTTACAGGCACCATATATGAAGTGACTCTTGTTTAGCATATTTGAGAAAGTTGTTTGAAAAACTCACTTTTTAAAAATGAAGTATCACTTGCATCTAATGTTGTCTGCTAGAAAAGCAACTGTCAAAGGAATAGATACTTCTAAAATCTACTCTGGTAGTTTAGTGGGCCCTATGTAGAAAGATACAATTGAATGGGAAAGATTGAAAAGAATTTCAGCCATGATGACATAGTGGATAGAATGCAGTATTGCAGCCTGACTTTATTCACTGCCAGGAGTTCAGTGGCTCAAGGTTGACTCAGCCTTCCATCCTTCCGAACTTGGTAAAATGAGGAACAGATTGTTGGGGCAAAAGCTGGCTCTATAAACCACTTAGAGGGCTGTAAAGTACTGTGAAGCAGTATATATGTCTAGCTTATGGATCGGCAACCCGCGGCTCTGGAACCGCATGTGGCTCTTTCAGCCTTCTACTGCGCCTCCCAGTCCTCCGCCATTTGCAGAGAGAGACAGAGAGAGGCGCTCTCTCTCTCTCTCTCTCTCTCTCTCTCCCTCCCTCCCTCCCTCCCTCCCTCCCCTCTCTCTCACACACACACTTTTACTTAGTGGAGGAAGAGGACTGGCAGACCAAGGGCAGGAGAGAGCCAGCCCAATAAGAATGTGTGTAGCTTGTCGGAGAACAGCGTGAGGCCAGCTGGCCAGGTGAGCAGAAGATCGAAGAGAGGGGGGGGAGAGAGGAGAGAGAGAGAGAGAGAAAGAGATAGAGGGAGGGAAAGGAAAGAGAGAGGAAGAGGAAAGAGGGAGAGAGAGGGGGAGAGGAGAGAGAGAGAGAGAGAGAGAGAGAGAGAGAGAGAGAGAGAGAGAGAGAGAGAGAGAGAGAGAGAGAATATATGTTGTCCTTACTGGACTTTTAGTAAAGAACGTTTAATGAAATATTTTGATTTTTTTTAAATTAAGAGATGAGGTATGGGGATAATTATGCTGTATTTAAAGATGGTAGATAAGTTATAAAATTGTTTTCACCTGGGATGTGAAGGAGAAAGAGTTTTTCCCCCTCTTTCTCCAGCATAAAAATTGTTTTCTTTGTAGCAGTTCATTCCATAAATGCAATACACTATAGTTTGTTTATACATAGCATAAAGGTAAAAAAGGATATATGCAGTATTATCTTCAATTTAAATGTCAAAAGGGTTTTGTTGCTCCCAGTGTTTTTTTTTTTCTGTGAGAAACGGGTCCAAGTTGCTCTTTGAGTGTTTAAGGTTGCCGACCCTTGGTCTAACTGCTCTTGCTAGTATAGGTCTACCTGTGTGGTACTGGACATAATACATATTATTTAAAGATACACAGTTTAATGTTAATAGTTTTTGAAATACCAAGTATTTGAATTCTATTTGTATATCTGCTTTATTTAAAATCATAAATACAAAAATTAAGAATCCTTAAATTAAGACATATATAAATTTGCAGTGCCAGATTTTATGAGTATGTAGTTCAGCAACATGTAGCCCTATAGAAACTGCTGAACTCACAAGTCCCCTCGCTCAGTAGTGAGGGATGCTGGAAAATGTAATTCAGCAAAATCAGAAGAATCCCATGTTATTCATCTATAATCTAATGTAGTTAGCACAGTTATTTGAGAACTCTGAATTTTAATTTTTATTTATCTTTTTTTAAACAGGCAGTGTCTATGCTGTTTCAAGGAATATAAGCATTTGGAGATTTTCAATCAAGTTGTGTGTGCACTTATAAATCTAGTGATTGCTCAAGTACAGGCTCTTCGGGACCAGCTGTATAAACATTGCACTATTAACTTAGGTTCAACATGGCAAGATGAAAATAATGCCTCTGATGAGCCATTGAATGTAGAAAGAGCAACTCGTGGAGAAGAAGAGGATGAAGATAGACATAAAACTACAGAAGAAAAAAAAGATTCTGGGAGAACTTGTATCCTGACAGAAGAAGAATCTGCAGAAGGTTCTGATGCCTTTAGCATATGGAGCACTGAGGAGAAGGAAAAACTCTTGCTTTGTGTTGCAAAAATCTTTCAGATCCAGTTTCCTCTGTATACTGCCTACAAGCATAATACACATCCCACAATAGAGGTACATGTTATCCAGACAGAGTTTTTTGTGAAAATGAACTAAAAGTTAGCTTTAATTCTTGAGTGTTATAAAATCTGACAATAATATTAAGTATTCTGTTTGGAGTATATTTAGCATCTGAAAACTTTCTGCAACTGTTCTGACTAGAGAGATGCAAGTAGCATTTTTATAGGAAATATACATATAGCAGAAGAAATGAAAACATTTAGGTAGTTTGAATGGAACAAATTATGTTTGAAGTCATAATTACATTTTTACAATAATATGTCAAGTTGTAAAATTAGCTGCACTTTGCTGTGTTAATTTTTTTTTAATGCCTAAAGTTGTACCAAAATCTACATTCTGGTGGGGTGTGTGTGTACACACACACACACACACACACACACACACACACTATTTGGTCAAATGATATAACAGATCAGTGATTCATAAGGAACCCTTAAAATATACATGCTTTAGTCATTCTACCACATTTTTAATTATAGTATCAGTAATACTAATTTCTTAAATTTATACGCTGCCTAATTCCCAGCAACTCTGGATAGCTTTACTAATATAAAGTGTTACTGTTTGGCAATAATTCTTGCTCCTACTTTCAGTTCTATCAGAAGGTCAGATCTAGGCTTGCACAGCTTGGGATTCAAATAAATAGTGGAGACAGATATTTGAACGCTTGGAAACAAAGATAGGTCATTTTTTCAGTAATAACTAATTGTGCAATTCTGATTCCTTGGGGGGGGGGGAAATCCCCGTGTTTCAACTACTTAAAGGGATGGTACACATAATACTTACTTTTTTTTTTTTTTTTTATTGAAATTTTTCAAAAGTTTTACAAATAAGAATCCACCCCCCCCTCCCCAACCACCCCACCCCCCCCCCCGACTTCCCAGAACTGAATATAGGATTATTTAACAAATTTTTTAAAAATAACATTTGCAATTTATAAAATAATTAATAATAATAATAAAAATCACAGTAATAATATATATAATAATAATATACATAACATAAACTTTAAAATGAATAATATATACTAAAAAGGAAAAAAAAATGAAAAAAGAAGAGAGAGAGGGAAAGAAGAAAGAAGAAAGTAGACGAAGAATAAAACATATATATAAAAAAAAATTATATGAATAATAATACGTAAAAAATGTATATATATAAAAAAGAAAAAGAAGAAAGAAAGAGAGAAAAAACAATCATTACAAATTATAAAAAGGCTAAATAATATTTTTCCATATCCAAATTATGTTGTATAAAATTTATCCATTTTTCCCATACCGCAAAAAATTTTTCTTGAGATTGCTCCTTTAAGAAAGCCGAAATCTTTGCCATTTCTGCCAAATACGAAACTTTATGAAACCATTCTTGTAAAGTAGGCAAAGATTCCTTCTTCCAATATTGTCCTATTAACAACCTAGCGGCTGTAATCAAATTTAACATCAATATAACCTCCTTAGCATCACAGTCAATAACAATACCTAGTAAAAATAATTGCGGAGTAAATTTTACCCTCCTTTTAAAAATTCTTTGAATATTCCACCATATCTTAATCCAAAAAGCTTTTATATGCTTACACGTCCACCAAATATGGTAATAGGTAGCATCCAAATATCCACATCTCCAGCATTTCGGCTGTAGATTAGGGTACATAATGGACATTTTCTTTGGGTCAAGGTGCCATCTATAAAACATCTTATAAAAATTCTCTCTTAAATTTTGCGCTTGTGTGAATTTAACATTTCTTATCCAAATAAGTTCCCAAGTATCCATTGAAATCGTTTCACCAATATTCTGTGCCCATTTAATCATACAATCTTTAACTAGTTCAGGTTCTGAATCTAATTCCACTAAAACCCCATAAACTCTCTTAATATGGGTTGGCCTTTGATCTCTTACTTGTTTTAAAAAAATTTCATCTTCTCTAAGCCAGCCCATTTTACAATCCATCTTCCATCTATCCACTATTTGTCTATATTGGAACCATGAATAAGTTAAATTTTCATGTGTTAATTCTTCCAAAGATTTTAACTGCCAGTCTTGGCCATCCCATCTTAGTAACTGTACGTAAGAGACCTTGTCCATATTTACCCCTTTCCTTATACCTTCTATGGCATGCCGAGGTATAGCCCATAATGGTATTTTGAAGTCACTTTTATAATACTTTCTCCACACTCTTAGCAAAGAGTTTCTTATAATATGAGACTTAAAAACCCAATCCACTTTTTTATTAAATATTAAATAGGCATGCCATCCAAAAAGTAGGTCCCAGCCTTCCAAATGAAGTATTTCTGTATTTGTTAAATTCACCCAGTCGCTAATCAATGTCAATACTACAGCATCATAATACAATTTCATATTTGGTACCTTGAGTCCACCTCTCTCACGAAAATCTTGCATTATTTTAAGTTTCACCCTTGGTTTTTTCCCTGCCCAAACAAATTTATTAATACCTTTTTGCCATTCATCTAAATTACGTTCGTTCTTTAAAATAGGTAACATTTGAAACAAAAAAATAAACTTTGGCAGGACATTCATTTTAATAACTGCAATTCTGCCCATAAGGGATAACTGTAAATTATTCCAGTTTTTTAAATCCTTCTGTACCTCCATCCACAGCTTTTCATAATTATTTTTATACAATTTTACATTAGAAGCAGATAATGTAACCCCCAAATATTTTACCTTATCAACAATTTCAAAGTCTGTTAAGTTAACTAGAGCCTGTTTATCACCATTAGTCATATTTTTAGCTAATATTTTGGTCTTATTATTATTAATTTTAAAGCCAGAAACACGTCCATATTGTTGAATCAATTGTAATAATTTCACCACCGAAGAAACAGGTTGAGACAAAGTAACAACCAAGTCATCTGCAAAGGCTCTTAATTTATATTCTTTTTTATTAATTTCTATTCCTTTTATTTCTTGAGACTCCCGAATTTTAATCAACAAAATTTCCAGTGTTAAAACAAACAATAACGGAGACAACGGGCATCCCTGTCTTGTTCCTTTTTCTATTACAAAAGCCTCTGACAAACCCCCATTTACAATAATTTGAGCAGTCTGTTTTTGATATATATTGGATAATACTTGTAATATATTTTGTCCAAAATTCATCTCCTTGATTAAACACAGCATAAACTGCCAATTCACTTGGTCAAAGGCTTTTTCAGCATCCAAAAATATCAGGCCTGCAGAGACTTGGTTATTCTTTTCTAAATACTCTAATAAATTAATAATTTGTCTAACGTTATTCTTCATATACCTTCCAGTTATAAAACCCGATTGATCCCTATGTATAAACTGCTGCAAGATCCCCATAAGCCTGTTAGCTAAAATTTTTGCAAAAATTTTATAATCCACATTTAAAAGAGATATAGGCCTATAATTTTTAGGCAAAGTAAGATCTTGACTATCTTTTGGAATCAATGATATAAATGCATTACGCCAGGATGGAGGGATCTCTAACCCCTGTAATAAATTATTAAACAGTTCACACAACGGTTGAATCATCTCTTCTACTAAAGCTTTATAATAAATAGATGTCAACCCATCCGTACCCGGCGCTTTGCCCAATTTCAATTGTTTAATAGCTGTAACAATTTCTTCCTTAGTAATTAAACCGTTAATCTTTTTTTCCTGATCTTCTGTTAATTTAGGAAAGTTAACTTTGCCTAAATAATTATTTATATCTGTAATTTGAATATTAGTACCCTTATATAATTTTTGATAGTATTCTAGAAAAGATTTCTTAATCAGTTCTTTCTGATAAACCAATTTACCATTATAATTTATTTTATCTATATTCCTCTGTTTCTGTTTTTTTCTTAACTGATAAGCCAACCATCTCCCTGGTTTATTAGCATTACAAAATGTATTTTGTTTCATAAATAGCAAATTAGTTGCAGCTTGATCAGCCATCAGCATGTTAAATTGTGTTTTTAACAATTTTAAAGCTCCTTTAACCTTTTCATCTAAGGGATTTGAAATTAAAAGTTTCTCTTTTAATTTAATCTCCTCTTCCAAGTCTTTCCGTTTCTGAATCTGTTTCTGTCTATGCAAATTATTCATTTTTATCAAAATACCACGCATGAAAGCTTTACTTGCATCCCACACCATTGACATTGTTGTTCCCTTGTTCATATTTAAAGTAAAATATTCCTTTAAACATTCCTTTAATTTATGAACATTTTTTTCTTGTTTAAATAAATTCTCATTCACCCTCCAGGATCTCCTATCTTCCTTCTCTACAAACAGTTCCATCCAAACTGGACTATGATCGGACAATGTCCTAGGAAAAATTTTTACATTCTTCACCCTGTTGTATAAGTCTGTTGTGATCAAAAAGAAATCAATTCTTGAGAGAGATTGGTGTCTATCTGAGAAAAACGTAAAATCCTTTTCTTCTTGATTACGTTCACGCCAATAATCTCTCAATTCCCAATCTTCTTTCATATCAAAAAGGCTTTAGGTAATTTAGCCTGTTTAAAAAAGGTAGAAGAGCCTTTTTTGTCCATTTGTATATCTAAGACACCATTCCAGTCTCCCATTAAAATCACAGATCTATAGTCCAACAAAGTTATTTTCTGATGTAGTAACCTATAAAATTGCTCCTGTTGCTGGTTTGGTGCATACAACCCCACAATAAGAATTTTCTTGCCATATAAACCAAGTTCAAGCATAACATATCTTCCGTAAGGATCTGATTCTAACAAGGTAGCAGATAAATTCTGTTTAACATAGATTACCACACCCCCTTTCTTCCCAGGGGCGGGAGATACAAAATGAGATCCCAAGCGAGGATTATTTAAATATTTTTGATCTTTAGCTGTAATATGAGTTTCTTGCAAGCAAATAATATCATTGTTATGTTGTTTCAAATAGTGGTAAATTTTTTTTCTCTTTTGAGGAATGTTTAATCCATTAACATTCCAGGACAGGAGCTTTGCCATCTCCCTTGGCCTTCAGCCTGGAGAAGATCCGCTCAAATTCTGCTGCTGATGAATATGTAGCAGAGCTTTTGGGTCTTGCTCCTCCCACCGGCACTGAAGCAATTTGCTGAGTAGATTCTTCAATTTCTTTTTCTTTTTCTTTTTTCTGTTGTTCTTTTTCTTTACGTTTATGTGCTGCACGGGTCATTCTCTGTTCTTTAACCTCTAGTTGAGACATCCATACCACCTGTCCAGCAGTCATCATCCCTGTACCTTCAGATTTCTGTTCCATCTCTTTGTCACTCAAGACTTTATGCATCATGGGCAAAGGAGAGCCTGCTCCCAGGACCGTTTTATAAAATTCCTTAGCTTTAGCAACTGTATTAAGTCTATAACGTGTCCCCGCATGGCTCAAAACAATGCCCATCGGAATCTCCCATCTAAATGGCATTTGTCTTGCTTTAAGTTCATTTACTAAAAAAGCAAAATCTTTTCTGCTTCTTAAAATTTTAGGTGGAATTTCCTTTAAAATAATAATATCTTGGGCAGCAATCTGAAATCTTTTATTATAAAAAGTTTGTAGAATCTGATTTCGCAAAGACTTCTTAGCAAAATATATCACCACATCTCTAGGCAAATTCCTCTGTTTTGCAATCCAAGAATTAACTCTATAAATTCTTTCCACATCCCCACGTAACTCTTCTTTATCAATATTCAAAATAACAGCCAAGTCATTAATCACCATTTCCATCAAATCTTGAGTTTTATCTTCTTTCAGACCCCTTATTCTCAAAGCATATTCCATCTGTCTATACTGGAACATAAGAATATCATCTTGTGAAGTCTCCACTTTTTTCTCCATATCTTGAAATTTATAATCCAAAAGTTCAACTGTTTCTTCAATTTCCTCTACTCTGGAGTCCAGCTTCACAACCACTGAGGCCATTCCAGATAGAGCTAGAAGTATATCATCCCTCAAAATAGCATTATTCTGTTCTAAAAGCTCCTTCATCTCTTTCTTCATTTCCTCCTTAGTTTCAGATTTATTCTGATCCAAAAGTTGTTTCATTTCCTCCCTAAACTGTGAGACGGCACTTACCATTATTTCTTTAATGTCTTGTGCTGATGTGCCAGATGGGGGAGGTGAAGGTGGAGTAGATTTAGGTTGCTGCACTGAGGGTATTATTTTAAGTTGTTGTTGCACAGTAGAAGTAGCAGGAGAAGAAGTTACTTTAGAAGCTGCAGTAGCTGGTTGTCGTTTTGAAGCCATTTTGATTTATCTTCCTTTCTTCTTAAAAATACCGATAAAAATAAGTGATCCAAAAAAAAAATTAAAAATAAGATAAAATAGAATAAAATAAGATCAATCTAAAACTCCCCAAGAGTAAAAAAGTAAAAAAGTAAAAAAAAAGCAATATTAAACAACAATTCAGCCGATCCGTCTTTTAAAGGAAAAAACTTTCAAAACGCCATTTTACTTTCACTCTCACTTTTCCGCCCCAAAAAAAAGAGAAAGCTCAAAAAAATAAAAAAAAAATCAGCACATACTAAATAAACTAAATAAACTAAAAAAAGATAAAATAAAGCTAAACTATAAATAAAATCCTTTAAACAGTTCTGTCCGGTTTAAGATTACTCACGGTTTCTTTAAGTACGGAGATGGTAGCGGCGTCTCGCTTTGTTTCCGAAGAAACAAAGACAGCTGAGAGGCGGAGAAGGCAATGAACTCCGAGGGAACCCTCTTTCTACCCCCCTAAAAATAAAAATCCAGGGAGAGTTAAGAGGTTCTACCTCTATTCATGCGATCTCTACCCCTTCCCTTCGCCCGGGAAGGGGATTGCGAGCCGCGGGCCAGCTGGTAAACGCTGTGCTCCGCGGATCTGACACCTTCTCAGGAGGACGGCTACAAAGTAGCCGCCATCTCCACCGCTTTAACCACCGGAAGTCTTGACATAATACTTACTTTTATTCATCAAACTTTTACATCACCGCTGTCACTTAAGTGACTCTGGGTGATTTACAAATAAAAACCATGAAAAGTGACAAAATTAAAAACAGCATTAAAACCAGAGTTAAAAAAAATTATGAGTTACAGAGGTTAAAAAAGTTGTAAAAAGCAGACAAAGTGCCCTCAAGCCACCAACTGTCCCCAGGATTGCATGCCAGTTGACAGAGTCAGGTCTTGACATTTTTCTGGAAAGTTGGAAGACAGGGCCTGCCTTGCCTCTGGGAACAAGATGTTCCATAAGGCAGGAGCAACAGCAAAGAATACTCTCTTCTTAGACCCCACCAGTCATAATTCTTTAGCCAACTGGGTCTGCAATATATTCTTTCTGCTTGATCAAGTGGAACAAGTTGATGAAATGCAGACAAAACAATTCTCAGATGGCCTGGTGACCGTACCATGCCTGGTGACCATGCCATGAGCTTTAAAGGTGATAATTAAACTTTGAATTGGACCCAGAAGTAGATTGTCACCCAGTGCAGCTTGTGTAACAGAAGTGTTACATGTGCCCTGTGGGAGCACCCCAAACAACTCATACTGCCACATTCTGCACTAACTGTAGCTTCTGGATATTTTTCAGTGGTAGCCCCATGTGGATCATATTGCAATAGTCCATAAGGATAGTCATATATGACAGAAAAAAGAACCTTTTGATCCAGGATAAGGTGCAGTTGGCACACAACACGAAGTTGAGCAAAGGTGGGAATAAAGGTCATAGTCCAGAAGGACCCCCAGGTTACACACGAGATCCATCTGTGGCAGTGTAACCCTATCCAAAACCAAAGATGACAAACCTTCAGATAAAGAAGAGGTCCCTACCTACAATTACTCTGTCTTAATGAGGTTCAACTGAAGCTTGCTATTTTCTGTCCAGGCCCCACAGCCTCCAGTCACCACAAAAGAGCATCCACAGCATCACTTAGTGGAAATGTACAACTAAGTATCATATGCATATTTACAATATCTTATTCCATAGCCACTCATTGGCTTCATGTAGATATTAGAAAGAAGTGGAGAGAGCACTGAGGCCTACTGCACCTGACCAAGAAGGGGCCGTGGGCTGGACCTCTTGCTCCCTATTAATGTAGAAGAAGAAGGTGAACCATCACAAAACTATGCCCCCATCCCCAGCTCTCAAATCTAACCCAAAAGGATACCAGATTTGATGGTATCAAAGGTCATTGAGAGGTCATGAAGAGCCAGAATGGATGCACTTTATATCCTGCTCCTGCCAGAGTTCATCCAGAAGTGTGTCCAATGACATTTCTATCCCATATTCAACCTGAAACTTAAGTGGAAGGGATCCAGATAATCTGTCTCATCCAGAACCCTCTGAAGCTGTAGCACAATTACCTTTTGTTAGATAGCGCCCAATGTTTAAGTCTGTCAAGTTCCTTCTGTATCTTAAGGCTATCTTATGGAGTATTGGCTATTCCTGCCAGCTTGGTATCGTCTGCAAATTTGATGAGTTCCCCATCCATCCCCTCATGTAAATCATTGATGAAGATATTGAGGAGTACTGGGCCTAAGACAGAGCCTTGGAGTACTTCCCTCCATGTAGATGTAGTTCCATTGAAACTACATGTTGAGTGAAGTTGGTCAGCCAGTTACAAATCCATCTAGTGTGGATGCTGTCTAACCCACATTTTTCTATCTTATCAAATAGTAGGTTGTGGTCCTGCAATAGCTTCTTGAGAATAGAGCATGCTAGCGCTTTAAGTAGTGCCAAAAGCATCACTTCTTTCAATGAAAAATTAATCACTGTTTGAACCCACTCACATGTCATTTTGACTAACCAGGAGGGGCATGGATCTGATTCATTAGTGGCCATGCTTAACAATCCCAAGAACTCTCCACTTCCTTGAGTCCAACAGGAACATACTGTTCCCAGATAATTGTCTCCGAAAGATCTGCACCCCCATTGACTTCCAACTGAGAATGAATCTGAGCAATTTTATCTGTTAAGTGAACTGAAAATTTCTCAGTGTGCCCTAAAGGTAAATCTTTCAGCCTTCCCTCTTTACTTGGGAGGATCCAGATAACTTTAAACGAGGGCCACCAGGCAATTCTCTGTGGATAAAATAAGAGTGGAGAAATATTGATGTTTCTTATCACCACGAGTTGGCCTTAATAGAAGCCTTCATGATTAATTGGATCCATACCTTGTCTTTCTCCACTGGTGCTCTCTTGACCTTTTTTAGCTCCCTCAATTCATCTGTAAATAAACCAGAGTGTTGGGAGCCCAGAGAGGTGGCATGAGCATTATCCTGTTCCATGATCGGTATTATCCTGTTCCAGCTCCATGATGACCTCCAGCAGTAATAGTAATCGCAATTGATCCATGTCCCTTTCTTCAGAAACAGGATTTCATAACTGGCAATTTGTGTAGCAGGGCCCCTGAAGTCTATGGATAACAATTGCTAGCCCCTCTCCCTTGCCTTGAGGTCCCGGCTGGTATACCCTAAAGCCATCCAGACACATTTCAGAGAGGGGACTCAACCTGGGCCTAGCCAGATTTCAATAATATATGGCAGGTTGATTTGCTTCTCACTGATGAGATTGCAAATAAGATGAGCTTTGTTATTAACTAAGCTGGTATTAAGCAATAGCAGCTGAAAGCCCTGGTCTCTGGTCTACTGATTAAGACCTGGGCATGAATACAAGGGGAAGAATAGGACACCAACAGCTACCAATGTCTTCCCCGGGACAGTCCATCCTCTGTCTCCATCAAAAAGTCCATGCCTGTCTCCGCCTGAATAATTTGACCTGCTTCAAGCTTCCCAGAGTCTTCATTCCCCTTCCAACTCCAACCTATTGGCTCCCTGGGATAGTAGTGAGACTGCATGGTGCTTTGACTTCTCGGCATAATTGGGAGCCCTAGTTACTAACTCCTTCTCATTCAAATATGTGGATGGATGGATGGATGGATAGGTAGATAGACAGACAGACAGACAGACAGAGGATTCATTGGAGAAGACCCTGATGTTGGGAAGGATTGAAGGTACAAGGATAAGGAAACAGCAGAGATGAGATGGTTAGATAGTATCATGAATTTGGGCAAATTCTGGAGGAAAGAGGCACCTGGCATGCTTTGGGCCATGGGATTGCGAAGAGTCGAATACAATTTAGCAACTGAATAACAACATATATAGATAGAGATTATACATAACACTGTATAACCAGTATGTATATATAAAATATATGATTATCATGCTTTTTTTACTTACTGTACTGTGTATAAATGAGTCCTGTATTTTCTTATATTTGACCATATAATGTCTATGTTTATAGGCAGTTTGCTAATAGAAAGTGCAATCAGGTTTTTGACCCATTGAGTAAATGGAGTCATACATTTATCTTTCTAGTGTTGCAATGCCAGTGTTATGGTTCCGGCTAATGAAACATTTCAAAGAACTTCCAGGCATTTATTTTCCTAAAAGTCTTTTATTGAATCAAAATGTCGGCACAGGCACAACGGAGGGATGCTAGGATCTAAGGCAGTGATTCTCAACCTGTGGGTCAGGACCCCATTTGGGGTCGAACGACCATTTCACGGGGGTCGCCAAACAAGGCTGTCCGCCATTTTTCCCCCTTTCCTTTGGCCATGCCCCTGGCACCCGGTGATGTATAAGTGGTTGGGGGTCACCACAACATGGGGAACTGTATTATGGGCATTAGAAAGGTTGAGAACCACTGATCTAAGGTCTCTTCCTCTCAGCAGTTAAATTATCAGCATGTTCCCTCCCTAGATTAGCTGGTCATATATCACATTATCCAATTAGTGTGAAGGTCATAGGTTTTCTTCCTCTTTCTTTCCTGGGCTTTACCCCCACCCCTCTTCTGCTCTGTATTAACCCCATAAATACCAGACAGTTCTGCATATTGTCAAAAGCAAGAATATACAATATTTGCAACGTTGACAGCCAGTCTTTAAGCTTTAAGAACACAGACAATCCTTTTATGTTTATGTTGTCCAGTTGACAAATTTAATGTACAAGATATGTAATTCTAGAGTATTTTGTTGGAGATGTCATAAGGAAATATTTAAAATGTGTCCATTTAAAACATGGAGTATGTTCTTACCACGTCCTATACCTAAGTTTGGGGAGAAAGTAGTGGACCATATAAATGTGACTTCAACAAAAGCTAAAATTTTCAGAGTACAAGTAGTCCTTGACTTACAACCACAATTGAGACCAAAATTTCTATTGCTAAGTAAAACATTTGTTAAGTTAGTAGAACAGTTGTTAAGTGAATCCGACTTCCCCATTGACTTTGCTTGTGAGAAGGTCACAAAAGAAGATTACATGATCCTGGGGCACTGCGACTGTCATAAATATGAGTCAGTTGCCAAGTGTCTGAATTGATCATGTGACTATGGGGATGCTACAATGATTGTAAGTGTGAAAAATAGTCATCAGTTACTTTTTTCAGTGCCATTGTAACTTTGAATGATCACTAAATGAACTATTGTAAGTCAAGGGATACTTGTATAATATTTTCTTGAATAAATAATATATGTCTGAAACCTTTGTAAATCACAGATAGCTGCATGACAGGAACAGTTCTGTATTTATGCCAACTATGATTTGTAGAAATAGACCAACATAAAACCATAGCTTTGATTTGGTTTTTTTTATCCTAACCACTATTAAGATTAAAAAAAGAGAAAACAGTGATGAACTTGAGAGTGACTAATATTGACTCACGGCTTTACAAATTATACATTACTTTTAAATATAATTGTTGTAAATATAATTGTTATGTCAATTTTGATTAACATTCAAGTACAGTAATTTATATTTTTAAAGTAATGAGTATGTCTTCTTCCATCAGTAGAACTGGACTTCAACATTTAGTGTAAGATAACCAGTGCTGTGGAATAATGTGACTTTTTTTTACAGTTGCCCTTGAAGACATTGTTATACTATCCCTGAAATAGGTTTAAATCCTAGTTTCAGTATGTAAAGGGATTTGTTTCCTTATGCTGGTAAATAGTAAGCTGAATAACTTAACTAGTTTGGACAATATGTACAACTTGAAATTCAATATTTTTACTGATTCTAGATGAGATATAAAGAGAGAACAGAGTAAGGGAATAATTGTATTTTAGATTTTATTTCTTGATAATTATTTTCTTCATACGTGCCTTAAATTTTTATCTATTTGATACATTCAATTAAATAATTTATGCTTTTTTAAACAGGATATTTCTGCACAAGAAAGCAATATATTAGGGGCATTCTGTGACATGAATGTAAGTTTTCAATTTCAATTTAAAAATGCACAGCTTCAAAAATTATAGCCTATTACTTTTGTTCATGAAATCATTCTAGTGGTTTATGTATTATCCTGAATTCAGTTCAAATAAAAGCTCATATTGTCACTGAGCTATAATCCTTTTAGATAATTAAAATTAGCATACCCAGTATAGATTGGGTTTATATATTGTAAAAGCCACAATGTAGTTTTGATAATACATGAACTCATTTATTGTGGTCTAAATCATATTTTGTACTTTAACAGAATATCTTAATGAGTGCTATATAACTCTGTATACTGCCTTACATTTTGTGTTTGAATCTGCCTGATGTCTGTTGGATTGTTAGCATCTTGTACCACTTTTTTTAAAAAAATTGTATGGCTACATAGCTTACCTAAGCTATTCTGGCAGGGTCATAACAGATTAAAAACAATCCAATAAAAACAGGTTAAAAAACAATAAGAGAACTGTATAGAACCAATTTAAAAGAACTTATACTCTTCTGCTATGTTTTGACTGCCGGATAGCTTCACTCTTTTATTGTGTATAGACTGAATAATTATATCACAGTTATGTTCAGCTTCATTGGGCACAATATGCAAAGTTCTGTGTTATATAGAGTTGAAAGGCCAAATCTACAAAGACAAATTTAAAAAATTACATAAAATGAGTATGCTCAAGTTTTTCAGGAACTTTAAAGAGTTCAGCATTGATGTATAAACCTAAATACATGCAGAGGGATATGAAATGTGAAACTACAGAAGTTTCATATGTAGTCTTTCACAGCATTACATAGATTTAATTTTAACACTTAGGTCAAAATCAGTACATTGAATTGTCCTGAAATCTTGCTTCAGTGTTTATGAAGATAAGATTTCAAAATAGCATGTAGGGGTATAATTATTTTGAATGAGAAAGATATATGTGGATTTTTAAAAATTAAAAAAAATCTGTTTTTATTTCTGTAGGATGTAGAAGTACCATTGCACTTGCTTCGCTATGTTTGCTTATTTTGTGGAAAAAATGGCCTATCCCTCATGAAGGACTGTTTTGAATATGGAACTCCTGAAACGTTGCCATTTCTCATAGCACATGCATTTATCACTGTGGTTTCTAATGTAAGTATATGTCTACAGGTCTCTAATTTTAATAATGCAAGGTGGAATAAAATAGTCTCCACCAAGACTTGACTTCAACTAACTTGAATCAAATCTATAAGCTATGTTCTCTGTTTATATTGTAACTCTCATTGTAATACTAGTATTAAATGACAAAAATTGCTCCTTTTAAAGACTGGGGATAACTTTGCTATTAAAATTGCAGATGCAGAAAAACATTCAGAAATTTGCACAATCTCTGTTCTATTTTCCATAAGTTTCCAAAATCATTTTAATTTATTTAATTATCAATTAACATTGATAGATATTGCTTTATTATTGCTAAACTTCTAATTTCTGTTTGCTTCTTTTTATAGTTCTAAGTAAACCAAAATTTTAAAATCCATGTGTTTTTCAGAAATTGCTATTCTAGTGACTTAACAAAAAACAGTTTGTACTCTTTTTCCTGTTTATACTAAATTGGAGGAGTAAAGTAGCAGACAAGCTCAACTTGCTGAGAAGGATAACTCCAAATGAACTTAGAACATAGAATAATAGAGCTGGAAAGTATCTTAGAGTTCTTCTAGTCCAACCCCCTGCTTGAGCAGGAGACTGTATACCGTTTCAGATAAATGGTTATCCAGTCTCTTTTTGAAAGCCTTGAGTGATAGAGCATCCACAATTTCTGAGGGTAAGCTATTCCATTAGCTGATTGCTCTCACCCTTAAGGAAATTTTTCCTTATTTCTAGGTTGCTTCTCTCCTTGGTTGGTTTCTATCCATTGTTTTTTTGTCTTGCCTTTTGGTGCTTTGGAAAATAGTTTAACCCTCAGCTCTTTGTAGGAGCCCCTTCTTAGTGGTTGCTTCTGACTAACTCTTGCCTTACATGAGTTCTACATTGCCAACAATTGCTGCCTTTCAGTTTGTCTTCATAGTGAGGAGATTTAGTGAAATACAGTTTTCATGCAGAATGCTGTTGGTAAAGAAAGCACTGTGACCAGTACCCTACGCATGGGCTGATAGAATTTTCCTTTTTAATAAATAAGGGCCTCTCAGAAATAAACTTTGCATTGAACATATTGGGTGTATATCATTTGAGAGTCTTTTGTTTGCTCAGTAATGCTGTTTCTTATCTTTCATTATTACTGAAACTTCCAGAATAACTGGGGCCTGTTAAATATCATTCTGGAAGTTTTTAACAGACCGTGTCCTGATAAATGTTATTCTGAAGTGTCTGAATACAGCACTCCTGTACTTCTTAATAAACTAAACCTGCTCTAAGGCTGGTGAAGACTGTGAGAAAAATTAAATGTTAATTTGAGAATCTTCCCTCCACTCAACACTATAATAGTGCTGAATCTAAAAAAGAAATTCTAATACTATTTGATATATATCCTCCATAGTAGGTTGGAGCCTGTTTCATTTTTATCTATTATCTGAGCATTTGATCTCAAATGTGCCTTTTTATGTACCTTTTTATAGAGCCACATTACTTTAGTGGCTTGCAAAAGAGTGCATCTTCAACTACATATAAATTCTCAAAAGTTATGTCATTAGGACAGGAATCCTAAAAGATAAGAGAAGGCATTACTGAGCAAACAAAAGATTGAGGGTGAAGGTTCTTTCTCCGAGCTTGTGGGTTGGTTTCCAAAAGTTTCGTTACCAGGCTAGGTAACATCTTCAGCGGACTTTAGGGAATGTCAATGTTCTGTTTATAAGGGCTTCAGGTCTGGATGTGTCAAGTGAGGGTCTTGTGATGGATCAGATATGAGTCATCAGTGAGAGGCTTGTGATGGGGAGAACGAACCTTCACCCTCATCATACACCCGAGCTACAGATATTTGCCACTATTGCAAACAAAAGACTGTCAAATGATATATGCCAAATACATTCAATGCAATGTTTATCTTTGAGAGACCCTTATTTATTAAAATATTAATGTTAAATGTATTCACTTGGTAATTTCTGTAAACAAATTAAAGAGTAAATTTTCACATTGGAGACAGCGGCTAAATGAAAATAAAATCATTCATTGAAATTGTATGGCTATCCATCTGTTAATTACTCTAGCTAACAATTTATATAAGTATAATAAAACCTCAAAACACAAACACAAAGTAAGTTAAAATAATTTTAACACAATAGCCAGGCTTTTATAACACAATTATACAATATGGGGATGAAAATAATAGCTCTGTGTCTGGGGAAAGAGACTATTCAGCCTTTTGGGCAAGTCAAGAAAGCTGGTCTGCCATATGTTACAGGGAGGCTGTTCTATACAGCAGGTACCACAAAAGAAATGTTTATCACCTAGGTGACACCAAATGATATTAGTCAATAGAAAAGATCTCTAGTATGTCCACCCTGACTGATCTATTTGGATAGGCAGAAACCCACAGGGACAGATGGTCTTATAAGTATTCTGGCCCTGTGCCGTGCAGAGCTTTAAATGGGGTAATCAGCACTTTGAGTTGCACCAGAAAGCATACAGGAACACAGTGCAGCTTGTGCAACAGCAATGTAGCAGGGATGAACCTTGGTGTGCCTAATGTCATATTCCGACTAATAGATCCAAACAAATTAGAACTCCAAGGCTTGAGGTTTCCTCAAAGAACATGTTTATTGGATACATAATATCGGCACAGTCAAAAGTGAAACCAACTCTAAAGTTCCCCCCCAGGAGTTCAATGTAACTAAATGTAACACTTCCCTCCCCTTTACTATGCCATTGATCACACTATCCAATGAAGGCAATTGGCAGGCTCCGTGACACTTTTTCTCTCCACCTTCCAGCACTGTGGGAATGACCTTGGTTCCCACGGGACTGCTGTGTTTAGTCTAGCAATCTGTTTGCTTTCCCCCCCCCTCCTCCCAAACCTGTGTGGCAACTGAGAATGACAAAGATGGCTTCAGCCAGATTCGTTTCAAAGATTGACAGTTGGACTCCCCTAAAGAGAAAGAAGTTCCTGGAAAATAACGAGCATAGATACACATTAGTGAGTTGCTAATTTTCTATGCTATCGTCCAGAGGTTCCCTAGGCTTTTGGAGATGTTTATCATGAAACTTCTGTATTAATCTATCTGCCTTTACATTTCTGCTGTTTATCCAAGTAGCTTCTGACAAAGGATATCCTTTCCACTGAATTAGGTATTACAATTTCCCTTTATACATTCTAGAATCAAGAATCCGTTTTATTTCATAATGAGTGTCATATTCCACCATAATGGGTCCTTGGGTTGTTCGGGATACTGGTCTCAAGGTCGATTCTGTAACTGGTTTCAACAAACTCAGTGAAAAACTGGATGTATTTTCTCCAAGAATCGTGGAAGTTTTAGCTCCACCGTGACAGGCTTTTCCGATTTTTACGATGGGGAAAGGACCAATAAATTTAGGTCCCAATTTTTTACACGGTAGTTTTAATATTAGGTATTTAGTTGAGAGATAGACTATCTCTCCTATATGAAATGGTTTCTGCAGGGGACCACCTCTTATCTGCTTGCTTCTTTTGAATCTTTGTGCCTTTGGCTGAGGCACCTTTGACATTTGCCCAAGGACTTTGAAGTAAGTTAACCCACTTGGTCAGTGTTTGTGAGGAGGAGGGTTCCTGGGGATATTCAGGTATGGGAATGAATTCCCTGCCAGTAGCTATTTTAAAAGTAGTAAGTCCAGTACTGCTGTGTACAGTATTATTTTATGCCACTTCAGCAAAAGGCAGAAGGTCTACCCAGTTAGTTTGCTGATAGTCAACATAGCATCTCAGATACTGTTGCAACGTTGCATTCGCTCATTCATTGGCTCCATTCGTACTTGGATGAAAAGCTGAGCTAAGCTGCTAGGTCACAGGTCGACAACCTGCGGCTCCCAGCCTCCTCTGCCTTTGCAGAGAGAGACAGAGACAGAGAGAGGAATTGCGCTTCCCTGCTTCTCTCTCTCTCTCTCTCTCTCTCTCTCTCTCTCTCTCTCTCTCTCTCTCTCTCTCTCTGTGTGTGTGTGTGTGTCTGTGTGTGTGTGTGTGTGTGTGTGTGTGTGTGTGTGTCGTGTGTAAAAGAGAGTGCACTCACAGTATTCTCCGAGGAGCTGAAAAGCTTACTGGGCGGAGCTCCTCCCTTTGCTGCGTCTCTGCAGGAAGCAGGAAGCAGGAAGGGCAGGAGAGAGCTAGCTCGCCCAGCTAGGCTGACTCAGGAATTCTGGGAGTTGAAGTCCATGAGTCATAAAAGAGACGAGGTTGCCTACCCCTGATCTTGTTGGACAACAGCCTGAAGCTTGTCAGGTGAGCAGCAGATAGGAGAGGGGAGGGGGGAGAAAGAGAGAGAGAGAAAGAGAGAGAGGGAGAGAGAGAAAAGAAAGAGAGAGAGAAAGAAAGAGAGCGGGGGAAGAGTAGTGGCAGACCAAGGGCAGATAGAGAGGGAGAGAGAGAGAGACCCTTTTGACATCTAAAATGAAGATAACACTGCATATATCCTTTTTTTACCTGTGTGTGTGTGTGTGTGTGTGTGTGTGTACACACACACATACACACAAACACACACCTATAATAAAGGTAAAAAAGGATATATGCAGTGTTATCTTCATTTTAGATATCAAAATGGTTTTGCGGCTCCCAGTGTTTTGTTTTTGGTGGGAAACGGGTCCAAGTGGCTCTTTAAGTGTTTTGGGTTGCCTACCCCTGTGCTAGGTGGACCCTATTAGTTTCACAAACTCCCTCCAGAACTTTACTATGAACTGAACCCTCACTCCAGTATAATTCTTCTTGGTGCTTTTCAACTGGGGAGCCGGTGCTGAGCATTCAGCAGCTCAATGTCATTGCTGGCCGCACTTGAAGCACTTGATAGGGGGGCCAGTAGGAGCTCTGGGAGAGCTGGCTACTGAAGCCACTGTTGGACATGGTCCAAACTGGCACCTTTCCTGGTTTCGCCTTGGCTTTGATTCGGGAGCAATGGGCTTCTTGTAGCACTTAAGCTCAATGTCCAGTGTCACTGCCATCCAGTACCACTCCTGGATTTGCTCAGGAATCCTCCTCTAAGTGCACGCTTGAAACAGGTCATGGTCCAGCTCTTCCTTAAAGCAGTGGGTTAACAATCGCTCTGGCCACTATCTTATTCTGCCTGTGACCCATCGGAACTCTCGAACAAACTCCTTCGTGGGTTGGCTCCTCTGCTTTAGGTCACATATCTCCACTCAGCTTGCAGAGTCTGAGACTTGACTTCAAATCTGGCTCTTAATTCTTCCAGGAAAAGATCTATGTTCCCCAGTTCCGCCACATCCTCATCATGAAGACTGGTCATCCACTCTGCAGCCTCCCCTTCTAGGCTTGCTGCCACTGCATTCACCATCACTGTCTCGTCGGGATAGGCAGGAGCGAAGCAGTCTAAGTGAGCCCACATCTGGTTCATAAAGACAGCTTATCTGGATCCTCATCAAATGTGGTTCTGATTGGCGGTGCGTCCGCAGGAGTTGGAGTGCACTGGGCACCAATCAGGATGCTGGTACTGGGGTTGTGGCTGACATTGAGCCCATCTCTGGAACCCTCTTGGTTTTCCCACTGGACTCACGGTTGGAGCAGAGGGCTTCATCTGGGCCTGGGCTTGACACTGCTGCTGGCCTGGGATGTGGGGAAGTTGCATGGGGCACAATTACTGGACTTGGGCTCCAATGGGCGAGGAGTGGTTGGGTTGCCCTGGCTTTGGCTTAAGCTGATACCTCGAACCTGGCAATTGGGGTCACTTCTCTAATTTCCATTGAGTCAAATTTCTCCTTCAGCCTTTTGACCAAGTGCCCAAGGACTGCTGTCAGGTACTTCCATTCCCCCGATTCATCCCATCCCTATGCCCTCTTTACTGTCCATTTTGGCATGAGAGATAGAGGGCTATGGGAAGAGACCAAGGAGAACTCAGCCTTGGCAGCCTTGGTGCTAATCTTGTGCTGGAAGTCCTCTGCTCGGTATAAATCCCCGATGGCTAGAACTTGTTCCGGCACCGCTGGTCTGTCAGGCTTGTCTGCACAGATGTTCGGCTAAGCCCCCGTCGGTGAAACTCTGCCTTCAGTCTGGATAGCCATCTGTCCCATGTGTAGGATTTGCGCTGGGATTAGTAGCCGCTTCCCCTTTCTTCTCCATCCTGGAATCTTCCCTGAGTCTTTACTGTCTTCCCAAAAGAATTGGATACGCGGTCGGGGCTCAGGACCCCGAAAAGTGTTCTTTGATAGCCTTCTATCTTAGAGCAGGAAAAAAAAAGAGTTCATTTAATGTCATGGTTCTGACTAATGGACCCAAATATATCAGAACTCCGAAGCTTGAGGTTTCCTCAAAAAACATATTTTTGGCATGGTCAAAAGTGAAACCAACTCTAAAGCTCCCCCCAGGAATTCAATGTAACACTTCCCTCCCTTTTACTGTGCTATTCAAAAGTGCAGTCTCCCATATGCTACAGTTTTTAACAGTTAAAATCATAAATATTGACTATTACCATTTGAGATCACACTACCTTTATCCCACCTTACTTTATAAGTAACTCAAGGTGGTGAACATACATTATACTCCTTTCTCCTCCTATTTTTCCCCACAACAACTCTTTGACGTGGACTCAGCAGAGAAAGAGCAACTGGTTTAAGGTCACTAGCCAGCTTCCCTACCTAAGGTGGGACTAGAACTTTCAGTCTCTTGGTTTTTAGACCAGCACCTTAACCTCTACACCAGTTATTGTTGACAAGCATGTTTGAGACAACAGAATACTGCATTCCAACAAGAAAACATAATCCTAACCATGAAGCACTGTGATTGAAATACATGGTTTGATCTGTTTTGTAACTGTCATGGTATCTATCTAAACTTAAATGATTATGGGTCATGCAACACAAATCCTAAATGCAAAAGTTAATATGCAACAGAATAGCTGAAACAGAAAAAATGTTATGCTCTGACTTTAATCCAACTGAAATATTGTGGCATGCCCTGAAGCAAGCAATTCATATAAGAGTCTGAAAATATCAGAATTTTGCAAAGATTAATGTTCAAAATACCTCCAAGCTGATATGCAGCATTGAGCAACAGAAAGGTTTAATTAAGGTCTGTTGCTAAAAAGAGATGCAATCAGTTATCTTTTACAGCAAAGACAGTGATTGTTAGTTTAATGTGTTAATAATATGACACCGTATATTATTTTAAGCATTAGTTGTTTAAACACAATCAATTTTAATAGATAATAGAGATGACATTCTGATCACATTATAGATTACAATTAGTTTCAACAATATGGAAACTAATCAAGGAGAGAAGCAACCTAGAACTAAGGAGAAACTTCCTGACAGAACAATTAACCAGTGGAACAACCTGCCTCCAGAAGCAGTGAATGCTCCAACACCAGAAGTTTTTAAGAAGAGACTGGATAGCCATTTGTCTGAAATGGTATAGGGCAGGGGTAGGCAACCCAAAACATTCAAAGAGCCACTTGGACCCGTTTCCCACCAAAAACAAAACACCGGGAGCCGCATGTATGTGTGTGTGTGTGTGTGTGTGTGTGTGTGTGTGTGTGTGTGTGTGTGTATATATATATATATATATATATATATATATATATATATATATATATATATTATATATGTAGGTCTTTTGTTCGGGTTTTCTCCCGCGTAAAATTGGAAGTGTCTTGGCGACGTTTCGACGAAGTCCCATTCGTCATCTTCAGGCTGGTGTTTTCAGCTTCGTGCTTTGAGCAGCAATGTGTGGTCTTAGCTGTTTCTTCCTTTTAACTGCCAGTGGGGGTATGAACTGATTGGGTGGGAGCTTGGCTGTGTTCTGATTGGGTGGAGGTGTGTTCTGATGGTTAGGGGCTTGGCTGTGCTCTGATTGGCTGGGGGAGTGTTCTGTTTGGTTGTGCTCAGGTTAGTCTGAGTTGCAGAGGGGTTTAAGGTTTTGGGCTGCCTTGCTATTTTTTGGCTTTGTGTTCGTGGTCGTGCCTTCTCTTCATGGGGGTGTCAGTTTGCTTCATGTATGGATTGGAGGGGTTTAAAGTGGCTAATGATGCAGCTGTGGTCTGGCTTCTGGTTTGTGGTCGTGCCTCGTCATCGGTGTGGCTTTGGGTTTGTTTTTTGCGTGGATGTGTGGTGGTGACATCCTGTGTGGTTTTTGTGAGTGTGGGTCTGGTATCATTTTTTGTGTTAGGGAGTCGTTTGTCAATAAGGGCGGGTTTCCAAATGGCTGGTAGGCGGGAGGTATCATCTCGCTTGTTCATGCTGTGTGGGCGTTTTTCTATCTCGATGGCTTCTCTGATTATTCTGTTATTAAAATGTTCACTTTTGGCAATGGTTCTGGTATTTTTAAAGTCAATTTCATGTCCTGTGGCTTTAAGGTGTTGGACCAGGGAAGATGTTGGTTCCTCTTTTTTGACTGAGTTCTTATGTTCTTCAATGCGTGCACTTATTCTTCTGTTGGTTTGTCCGATGTATGTGGTGGGACAAGTGGTGCATGGGATTTCGTATACTCCTTGATTTTCTAATTCAATTTTATCTTTGGGGTTTCTAAGGATGGTGGATATTTTTCTGTTTGTGCAGAATGCTGTTTTGATGTTGTGTTTATGGAGGATCTTACTGATTCTGTCTGTGGTGCCTTTTATGTATGGGAGGAGGGCTTTGCCGTTTTCTTGTTCTTTGTCTTGGATTTTAGTGGGGGTTTCTTTTTGGATTAGGTTTGTAATCTTATTTCTATGGAATCCATTGGATGTTAGTACATTGGTGAGAGTGTGTAGTTCGGGTTTTAGGTGTTGTTCGTCAGCTAAGCGTTTTGTTCTGGAGATGAGTGTCTTGGCTACAGAGTTGATCTGTGCTGGGTGGTGGTGTGAGAGAGCGTGCAGATAGCGGTTTGTGTGTGTTTTCTTCTGGTAGATGGTGTGTCCTAGGGAGCCATTGGATTTCTTGTAGACTAAGACATCCAGGAAGGGAAGTTGGTTGTTAGCTTCTGTTTCCATGGTGAACTGTATTTTGGGGTGTAGGCTGTTGAGGTGTGTGAGGAAGTTGTCCAGTTTTTCTTTCCCATGTGGCCAGATTATGAAAGTGTCGTCTACGTATCTGAGCCAGAGTTTGGGTGAAATTGACTTTAAAAATACCAGAACCATTGCCAAAAGCGAACATTTTAATAACAGAATAATCAGAGAAGCCATCGAGATAGAAAAACGCCCACACAGCATGAACAAGCGAGATGATACCTCCCGCCTACCAGCCATTTGGAAACCCGCCCTTATTGACAAACGACTCCCTAACACAAAAAATGATACCAGACCCACACTCACAAAAACCACACAGGATGTCACCACCACACATCCACGCAAAAAACAAACCCAAAGCCACACCGATGATGAGGCACGACCACAAACCAGAAGCCAGACCACAGCTGCATCATTAGCCACTTTAAACCCCTCCAATCCATACATGAAGCAAACTGACACCCTCCATGAAGAGGAGGCACGACCACGAACGCGAAGCCAAAAAATAGCAAGGCAGCCCAAAATCTTAAACCCCTCTGCAACTCAGACTAACCTGAGCACAACCAAACAGAACACTCCCCCAGCCAATCAGAGCACAGCCAAGCCCCTAACCATTCAGAACACACCTCCACCCAATCAGAACACAGCCAAGCTCCCACCCAATCAGTTCATACCCCCACTGGCAGTTAAAAGGAAGAAACAGCTAAGACCACACATTGCTGCTCAAAGCACGAAGCTGAAAACACCAGCCTGAAGATGACGAATGGGACTTCATCGAAACGTCGCCAAGACACTTCCAATTTTACGCGGGGAAAAACCAAAGACCTACATACAAATACCCGCGAAAACCTCAGAAAACACACACACACACACACACACACACACACACACACACACACACATTAAAAATAAAAGTAAAAATATGACTCTTGGGAATATCCATACTATTAAAACAATGATCACCAAGAGAATGCTTTAAGAGAATAAAATTACATACACACAAAGGTAAAAAAAAGGATATATGCAGTGTTATCTTCATTTTAGATGTCAAAAGGGTCTCTTTCTCTCTGTCTCTCTCCCTCTATCCCTCTCTATCTGCCCTTGGTCTGCCACTCCTCTTCCCCCACTCTCTTTCTTTCTCTGTCTCTTTCCTCTCTCTCTCTCTCTCTCTCTCTCTCCCTCCCTCCCTCTCTCTCTTTCTCTCTCTCTTTCTCCCCCCCCTCCTATCTGCTGCTCACCTGGCAAGCTTCAAGCTGTTGTCCAGGTATAGGCAACCTCGTCTCTTTTATGACTCATGGACTTCAACTCCCAGAATTCCTGAGTCAGCCTAGCTGGGCTAGCTAGCTCTCTCCTGCCCTTCCTGCTTCCTGCTTCCTGCAGAGACGCAGCAAAGGGAGGAGCTCCGCCCAGTAAGCTTTTCAGCTCCTCGGAGAACACTGTGAGTGCACTCTCTTTTACACACACAGAGAGAGAGAGAGAGAGAGAGAGAGAGAGAAGCAGGGAAGCGCAATTGCCTCTCTCTGTCTCTGTCTCTCTCTGCAAAGGCAGAGGAGGCTGGGAGCCACCGGGGAAGGCTCAAAGAGCCGCATGCGGCTCCGGAGCCGCAGGTTGCCGACCTGTGGTATAGGGTTTCCTGCCTGAGCAGGGGGTTGTACTAGATGACCTCCAAGGTCCCTTCCAACATCATCATCATCATCATCATTTCATATTTATAACAACTCATATTCTTCTCTCTGTAGTTATTTAATAGAAACCAAAATTCCAGGCATGACTCTTCATTATTTCTGCCATGAACTAATTCATATTTTATACATTTGAATGGAATAGATAAAATATGAGTTTAATAGTAGTAGTAGTAGTAGTAGTAGTAGTAGTAGTAGTAGTAGTATTAGTAGTAGTAGTAAAGTTGGAAGGGATCTTGGAGGTCATCTAGTCCAACCCCCTGTTCAGGCAGGAAACTCTATACTATTTCAGACAAATGGCTGTCCAGTCTCTTCTTAAAAAATTATTGTTAACTGATTCTTATATACTTTCCTTTTTCATTTCAATTTGTCATGATTTTTTTTTTATATGAGAATCCAGTGCAAGGTTTCATATAAGTGGTGCTAATGGAAAAGGTATCAATATGTTTTTAAGAAAAGAGTTTCTCTACTTCCTTTATGACCGTGTTCCCCAGAGGTTGAGCTATGGCCCACTATGGAGGTTATGCAGATGAAGGGAATGTAATCCATATCTGAAAGATGCAAGATTGGAGAAATCTGATTTAGGAATTCTATCTCACATCAATTTATTTATTTATTTATTTATTTATGAGGCTTATATACCGCTTTAAGTGCAAGCACTCTCTAAGCGGTGTACACCAGTAAGCAATGTATATATATTTACATTGCCCCCAACAATCTGGGTCCTCATTTTACCTACCCCGGAAGGATGGAAGGCTGAGTCAACCTTGAGCCGGTGAGATTTGAACCGCTGACCTGCTGAACACAGTCAGCTAAAGTGGCCTGCAGTACTGCACTCTAACTGCTGCGCCACTTCGGCTAATTAGAATTAACTTTAATTCTTTATGTCTTTGAAAGCTGTGACAAACAGCTTTTTTTTGTAGTGTTCTTCACCCCAAGCCGCACAGATAGCAGATGAGCGCATGCCAAATCCACTAGCGGGCGCTCATGCTCATATGCAGAGCTTCATTTGTGTGAGCAGCAGACACACACACCTTTTGCCACTTGTGCAAATGGAGTTGCGTGCACTTGCACACACAGCTACCACTCATACAGAACCATCCCCCCCCCCCCCGCTCAGCCACCAAGCCAGAAAAGCTGGAGACCACTGTATTACAGGAAAGAAAAAATCTTCCTCATTCTAGTTGGCAAATATATGTGTCTTTTTTGTTGCTGTAAGACATTTCAGTTTAAGTTGTTCAATTTTTGTATTTTTGCATAGATCAGAATATGGCTGCACATCCCTGCTGTCATGCAACACATTATACCTTTTAGGACCTATGTCATCAGGTACTTTTTGCAGATATTTCTGATTCCTGGAATTTATTTATATAAAATTATAACCTCTTTGTTTATTGAAATTTACTAGCCACTGTATGGTATTGTTTGAACTTACCTTATAGAAGGTATCCAGAGCATGTCTACTCTGTCAGATGTGCACGATGGAAAGAATCAGTTGGAGATAAGCCCATGTAATTCACTGCTGTACCATGAAGGGCTTTATTAGATAACCAGCACCATAAAATATACTCAGAAGCATATTGGGAAGCCAGTTCAGCTTATATAAGCATACCTTGCTCTACCCATAATTACCCTCACTTGCATTCTGGATGCTTAGCTTTATTATTTAAGAAATCAATAATTACACTGGACATTTTTTTTAAAGTTTTGCTTCCTGAAAAACATTTGGTGATTATGATAGACGCTTTCAAACTGAACAGAAATAAAATTTTGGAATGAGAAGGTGAACTATCCCCTCTTGACCTCTGTATCAGTTGAATTTGTAATCATTTGGCATCAAGCTATAGCTGTAGAGATCAGCCTTATCCTTTGTAATCTAGTATCCACTACATGTATTGAGCTGCAATTGCAGGAAAATATTTTGGCAGTATAATCATGAAATGCTAGGTTGGAGAGGCTATTCCAGAATGTGAAATTTAGATTTTATTTCTGATTCTTGTATCTGAAAGCCATTGTGCAATAGATAGAGAAAATCTGGATTCAAGCACCCGTTGAACAGAAAATTAAATCCTGCTTGAACCTAAATAAAATCAAATTACTTCTACCACTCTAATTCTAAGGGGGGAAAATGGAATAATGGTATATATGGTAGATAACGTACAGATGTAAGAAATTAAAAATTATATAAAATTATTGTCAGAAGTCACATGGATTTTCACATGTTTTTGATAAACTATCTCAAATGCTTTCAGCTGAGTCTTATCTCAAATGAAATTACACTTAAACTTACTTTTATTTAACTTAAGAGTGGGCTGGTTTCCTATGACTTACAATTGGGCTATTAAGGTTTCTTAAAATTATATATTTTTGATAGAAAATATGATGACTGGCAAAGTTAATTTGACTTGTTTTGTTAATATTAATTTGATCTTCCTTGTATTTCTGTTTAGGTATTTATGCAAACTGTCGGACCAGGAGTTAAGACAAAGTGCAGCTCGTAATATGGCAGATCTAATGTGGAGCACAGTTAAAGAGCCATTAGATACTGCCTTGTGTTTTGATAAAGAGAGTCTTGATCTTGCTTTTAAATACTTTATGTCACCAACCTTAACCATGAGATTGGCTGGACTTAGTCAAATTACAGTAAGAAGCTTTTGAATATATATATATATAGACATATAGATATATAAGCAAATAAGTATATGTAAAACTATTCTGAGGCAATACAGGTACTCCTTAACTTATGACCACAATTGAGCCCAAAATTTTGTTGCTAAGCAAGACATTTGTTAAGTGAGTTTTCGCTTATTTTATGACTTTTCTTGCCACAGTTGTAAAATGAACACTGAAGTTGTTAAGTTAGTAACATTGTTGTTAAATGAATCTGACTTTCCCCATTGATTTCGCTTGTCAGAAGGTCACAAAAGGGGATCACATGACCCCAGGACATATTTATGACAGTACAATTGTCATAAAAATGTGTCAGATGCCAAACGTCTGACTTTTGATCATGTGAGCATGAGGATACTGCAGTGGTTGTAATTATGAAAAACAGTTATAAGTCACTTTTTCCAGTGTCATTGTAACTTAGAACGGTCACTAAACAAACTATTTGTAAGTTGAGGATTATCTGTATTTTTCTTTCCTTCAAAAGTTATAATTTTACTGCTTAAGTAGGATTTGCCCTCCACACACAGCAGAATAAGATGGTAGGTTATTGAAATGAGAGAATGGGTTGTACAACCTAGGACTCATATGGAGATATGACCTTCCAATAAACCCATCAAGGAATAGCTGAAAAGAAAAGAAATGAAATGAAGTATTCTAGAATGGCTAAGTCAAAGTCCAGATCTGAATCCCAATGAGACGCTGTGAGGTGATTTAAGGCAGCCTGTACATGAAAGAAACTCATCAAAGAGAATAATAACAGTGCTAGAAGGGACCTAGGAAGTCTTCTAGTTCAATACCCTGCCCAAGCACCTATATCATTCCAGACAAATGGCTGCCCAATCCCTTCTTAAAAACCTCTAGTAATGGAGCACCCACAACTTGTGAAAGCAAGCCATTCCACTGATTAATTGTTCTCATTGTCAGGAAATTTTTCCTTAGTTCTAGGTTGGATCTCTCTTTGATAAGTTTCCATCCATTACTTCTTGTCTTGCCAGTTGAAAAATTCTACATGAAGGAGTGGGGAAAAGTTTCTTCCAGACAATATCATAGGCTTGTAGGCAGTTACAAGAAATGCCAACCTGAGCTGGTTTCTGCCAAAGGAGGCAATAGCAGATACTAGAGAAAATGATGTATTTAAACTATCATTGCTTAGAACTATTTGAATATATATATACCAGTGATGGCGAACTTTTTAGAGACTGAGTGCCCCAAAACCGCCCTGCCCACGCCCCACCCCGCCTGCCTGCAGGGCCACCCACTGCCTCCACTGCCTGCTACAGCAGATCGCCCAGGCAGCCCTGCAGTGCCATGGCAGCCATGCCTTCTGCCTGTGCCCCGCAGGAGCTTCTGCAGACAAAGGGGCATGAGGGCAGAGTCTTGTCCCAGCTGCCCAACTACTCCATGCAGGCCGAGCCTGGGGACGACTCTCCTCCAGGGGGGCTGCTGATGAGGGGGCTGTGATGGGAGGTGGGGCTGGGGCGACAGCACGCGTGCCCACAGAGAGGGCTCTGAATGCCGCCTCTGACACACGTGCCATAGGTTCGCCACCATTGATATATACTATACTTTGGCTCATGATAATGTGAACAAATTAAATTTCACACAATTCAATGGAATCAAAATGATCAAAGGGCATTTTTATCACACAAACCCACAAAAATGGCAATAAGGGGTATTTGGAAGTAAGATGAAATATCGTCATAAATACAGCAAAATTAAATTAAGGCAGATATTTGATGCAATACTCAAATTTCACAAAATTTGTGGGAAGAATCATAATGAAATAATTACTCTGTTTCTTCAGTATGTACTAAACTTATAGTTTTAAGGAGAGGGAGAGTAAATCTGGTTTTAAACAAAATTGGTAGTAAAATGTATGTGGTTTTGTAACTGAATTCAGATATTGTCATAACCCATGCAGTTTAATCAAGTTTTAAAAAACATTTTGCAAAACAGTTTAAAACCATATATCATGAGCCAAATTTCAGAGACTCTGTTTGCATGCAGGAAGCTACAGCCACATAATCCATTCTTTTACATGTTCACAGGCATTTTTGTTTATAAAATAAATGGATATTTTAATAGAGGATAAAATACAAATGGTTGTAATGATCAAGGTAAAAACTTGCAATTATTAATGAAATTTAATATGAAAGTATCAGTGTAGCAGTTAGTATATCAGAATGTTCAGTTCTTTGTGTATTTTAATTATAAAAGGAAAATAACTTTTTCAGAAGATGTTAATGAAGAATCTATCTTGATTAACTTGCTGTTCTTTATTGTCTAAAATGTATTTCTTTAATATTTTTATTATAGAAATTGAGCTACTTTGATTAGTCAATTTTTGAATGATGTCAAATGTCAATTGTATCCTTTTGGCATTTATAAATTTAAAGTGTTTTTTCCTACTTGTAGAATCAACTTCATACTTTCAATGATGTGTGTAACAATGAATCCTTGGTTTCAGATACAGAAACGTGAGTATCTTTTAACTTTGGAATATTTTCATTTAACTTAGCTCCAATTACATTTCAGTCAACATTAAAATTTCATTAGAATTCTGTGTGAACTGTGATTTTGAAGTCATTTCATGCCAAATGCAGAAAGGAAGATTATTTTACAGTTCTATATGCACATTGTATTTTTAACACATGTTAATTAAAAAATCTCAAATCCTCTCTAGAAGGTTGAGCTCTCTCTCCAATCTTTCAAATATAAATCCTTTCCCATAAAAAATTGTTGATTTTCACCAACTGAAAATGGAATATATCCCAGACGCTGATAGGAGAGGGCTTACGTAGCACTCAGACTAAAGAAATTGCATGTGTCTGATAAAACGTTAATGGAAGTTCTGCAATTACCTTCTTATGTTTTCTCCCTCTTATATAGATCCATTGCTAAAGAACTTGCAGATTGGCTAATCAATAACAATGTAGTGGAACATATTTTTGGACCAAATTTGCATATTGAGGTATGTTTCATATAAAGCAGGTTTGTGTCTCTTTATCACAAAGTTTAAGTGTTAATGGTTTAATGTTGATTTAATATTTTCCAGATCATTAAACAGTGCCAAGTGATTCTTAATTTTCTTGCTGCTGAAGGCCGGCTTAGTACTCAGCATATAGACTGCATATGGGCTGCAGCACAGGTATGCCCTTACTTAAGAAGGTGTGCCAAAAAGTGGTCTCTGGCAAAATACTACTATGCTAATAAAATTAAAATATGGAAAGGCTTGGGTTTAGATGGAATGGAAAATGCATTTATTCAATATGGCAGGTATACAATAAATCCCTTCTTTTAAACCTGAAAGATTTTTAGAGCTGCAAAAGCCTTGTGTTTGCAGCTTGTTGCCATAGCACTAAATTATGATTTTAATTGTATCTGAATTAGATGTGTTTCTTAAATATAAGCGTACATGCTTATGTGTATTATTGTAGATACTATTTATTGTTTTGGGATTTTTGTCATAGAATGGAATGGAATGGAACAGAGCTAGAAGGGACCTTAGAGGTCTTCTAATCCAGGCCCCCACTCTAGCAGGCCAACCTATACCATCTCAGTCTAAGTAATTATTTAGCCTCTTCTTAAAAATCTCCAGTGATGGAGCGCCCACGATTTCTGGAAGCAAGCTGTTCCACTTGTTAATTGTCCTCACTGTCAGAAAGTTTCTCCTTATTTCTAGGTTGCTTCTCTCTTTGTTCAGTTTCCAACCATTGTTTCTTGTCCTGCTCTCTGGTGCTTCGATGAATAATGTGACCCCCTCTTCTTTGTGGCAGCCCTTTAAGTGCTGGAATACTGCTATCATGTCTCCCCTATTTCTTCTTTTCTTCAGACTAGCCAGACTCAAAGCCTGCAGCTATTCTTCTTACGTTTTAGTCTCCAGGCCTTTGATCATTTTAGTTGCTCTTCTCTGTATTTTTTCCAAACTCTCAACATCTTTTTTGTGATATGGTGACCAAAATTGGCTGTATATTCCAGGTGTGGTCTTGCTAGGGTTTTATAAAGCGGTACTAATATTTTGCGTGAGCTTGATTCTATGCCTCTATTTATACAACCCAGGATTGTATTAGCTTTTTTGGCTGCTGCTGCAAACTGCTGGCTCATAGTCAAGTGATTGTCCACTAGGACTCCAAGGTCCCTCTCACAGTTACTGTTTTTAAGCCAGGTCTTGCCCAGTACCTTTGATTTTTCCTGCCTAAATGTAAAACTTTGCTTTTCTCCATATTAAAATTCATTTTGTTGGATAGGGCCCATTGTTCAAGTTTGTCAAGATCTTTTTGGATCCTGAGTTTGTCTTCTGGGGTGTTGGCTACTCCTGCCAGTTTGGTGTATCTGCAAATTTGATGTGTTCCCCTTCAATTCCCTCATGAACAAGCTACTTTGAATTAAGACATATAGAGATCAAATGGTATCAAATCTAGTGTTCAGGCAATAGGTCTCTCCCCTCTGATGTGTTGAGTTTGTTTTCTTTGGCATGCGTGACAATTTAATTTAATTTCTCTGCTTGTTTGAAGCCACCAAGAGTTGCTTGGAATTGGGCAGCCTCTAAATCAGTGGTTCTCAACCTGTGGGTCAGGACCCCATTTGGGGTCGAACGACCATTTCACGGGGGTCGCCAAACAACACAGTCTGCCATTTTTCCCCCCTTTTCCTTAGCTGTGCTACTCCCTTTTATTCTATTGGCTTTTGAAAGCCAATAGAATAGACTCTCTTGAATAGAGTCTAATTCTATTGGCTTTCAAAAGCCAATAGGAATTGTCCAGGCTGTCTCTGCCCTGCTGAGCCCGCCAAAAGTCCCATTCTACAAACGGTGCTGCACCAGTTGAGTAGTCCTCGACTTACGACCAGTTGGGGGTCGCGGCACTAAAAAGGTTGAGAACCACTGCTCTAAATTTAAATGAGTAAACTTCAAACAAGAAAGGAATTTTCTGACGAAGCATGAAAAAGCAGCAGTTGGATATTAACTACTTATTATTCAACATATATGCTCCTAGAAACTTTGAAGCATTTTTCATATCAAAGCAGTTTAAATATAATACAGGTAATCCTCAATTTATAACCATTCATTTAGCAACCTCTTGACATTGCATTGGTACCGAGAAAAAGCGACTTGACTATTTTTCACACTTACAACCTCTGCAGCATCCCAGTGATCACATGATCAAATTTCAAATGCTTGACTACTGGCATGTAATTATAATAGTTGCAGTGTTTGGGGATCATGTGATCACCTTATGCAACCTTCTGACAAGCAAAGTCAATGGGGAAACCAGATTCACCTTAACAATCATGTTACTAACTTAACTGCAGTGATTCACCTAGTAACTATGGCAAGAAAGGTCATAAAATGGGGAAAGCTCTGTCTCATTTAGGAACAGAAATTTTGGATCAATTGTGGTAAGTCAAAGACCACCTGTATAGCATACTGGGGTTCATTTATTATTTAATAAAAGTTTTACCTTCATTAATATTAGATGTCATGGCATTCAGTGAATTGGTACTACAAAGATTAGTATCCAAAAAATGGAAAGCAATCTCCCAAGTATATAAAAATGTTTCACTTTGTGTTCCCTTTTTATATTATAAGATAAAAGTAAACTCTCTTTTGACTTGAGTTTGAATCCACGTGACAATGTCTAATTTTTCAGTAGATGTTAAACAAATCCTTGTAAATAGTAGTTAAAGCTTGTATTTTTGAAGTTGTGATTAGTAGTTAAAGCTTGTATACATGAAGTTGTGATTACTACTAAACATAGTAGTGGACTATGTTTAGTAGTCTGGACTACTGCATAGTCCACTATGCTGGTTGCCATGGTCTGGACTACTACAACGCGCTCTACATGGGGCTACCCTTGAAAAGTATTCAGAGACTACAGTTGGTCCAGAATGCTTCCGCGCGAGTGATAGTGGGTGCTCCTCGATATACCCACGTTACACCTATCCTCCGTGAGCTGCACTGGTTGCCTATTGGTCTCCGGGTCCAATTCAAGGTGTTGGTTATTACCTTTAAAGCCCTATATGGCTCAGGGCCAGGCTATTTGCGAGACCGCCTACTACCTCATAGTTCCCTTCGTCCGGTTAGATCCCACAGGCTGTGCCTCCTTCAGGTCCCGTCGGCCAAGCAGTGCCATTTGGCGGGGCTGCGGAGGAGGGCTTTCTTTGTGATGGCGCCCACGTCTTGGAACCAGCTCCCCCCGGAGATTAGGACTGCTCCCACCCTGTTGGTTTTCCGTAAGCTGCTTAAGACCTGGATTTTCCGGCAGGCCTGGGGTTTATAAAATCTGACCCCTGGATGACTTCTTGTACTGTTTGTTTTGTTATGTTTTATGTGTTTTATTGTTAGCCGCCCAGAGTCCTCCGGGAGTGGGGCGGCTTATAAATTTTAAAAATAAATAAATCGTACAAGTAGTTTCAATTTATGACCAAAATGGAGCCCAACATTTCAATTGCTAAGCAAGACAGTTGTTAAATGAGTTGCGCCACATTTTATGACTTTTTTGCCACAGTTGTTAAGCAAATAACTGCAGTTATTAATCGAATCATGCGTTTGTTAAGCGAATCTGGCTTCCTCCATTGACTTTGCTTGTCATAAATCAGCTAGAAGGTTACAAATGGTGATCACATGACTCTGGGATACTGCATCTGTTATAAATACATGCTTGTTGCCAAGTGTCTGAATTTTGATCACATGATCATGGCGATGCTGCGACTGTCATAAGTGTGAAAAACAGTCACAAGTCACTCTTCAGTGCCATTGCAACTTCGAGTAGTCATTAAATGAGTAGTTATGGGTGCAAATGCTTATCTTTCACCAACTTTTTGCCTAAAGATCCCAACCACTTTAAAAACAAGCAAAAATATAACATACCAAAGTCATTACATGGTGATGAGTTAATATTGAGAAAATCATGATTTTGTTTTTATTTTAAACAATTCAATAATAAATATCATTTTTTCATGCTAATCAATGAGCATGTGGCCAGCATTGTAAATTACTTTTCTGAATTAGATATTTCATTGCTAAATTAATTTAAGTTTAGATTTACTTTCTCCATTTATTTAAAAATGTTTCACTTCTCTAATTGCCCTTTATGATTTGATATTATTTTGTAGTTTCTATTTTCGTTATCACAATTTTGCAAAATATTTTAGGAGAGACAGCATGGTAATAAGGAAAACTAAAAGTATGACAGGGTATTCATAAAATGCAGGAATGTGTTTTGAACCTGATACTTATGTATTCTGAAAGTTCAGTCAAACCCTGTCTCTTCTCCATCAGAAGTAAAGATACTTACTTTTCAGATGCTGTCATGGTCTCTGCTGCATGGTCTCTGCACCTGTTCCTTACTGCAGCATCCATTATCCCACCACTCTACTCATTCCATTGTCCCACCCTTCCCTGCCTTCCCCCAGTTGCTGCTCCAACTGTGGCATATAACACAGATCTGCCCACTCCTCATCTTCCTTTTCCTGTCCTTCAGACATTGTCTCCAAGGAAACTTGTTTTTATTGTCCCCTCAAAACACTTCTGCTCGGAACAACTGCATTTTGGTCAGTATCTGGAACACAACAGCCTTATTATTTCTTTCCTTATCTGGGTAAAATATTATGTTTCAGTTTGGGCATAACCCACCCCAAATTTCTGTTCCATGTAAAGGAATGATTTGTGCATGAATTGTTTTTCTCATTCTTAAAATATATAAACTACAACAAGTTGTTTATAAAAGCTAATTGTTAGGAGGGAAAAAGCCATTTCTCTTAATAAGTTGTCTTTCTCTTTTTTTTTAAAGCTGAAGCATTGTAGCCGCTATATACATGACTTGTTTCCTTCATTGATCAAGAACCTGGATCCTGTGCCACTCAGACATCTTCTTAATTTAGTTTCCATCCTCCATCCAAGTGCACATACTGAACAGGTAGAAATAAATGAATTTAAAGCAATCTGTTTTCTGTGGCTAATTTTTTTTCTATATATGTCTTTTTAAAAATTAACCAAAATTACAATAGTTGGCATTGCTGATAGAATAAATTGGATGCCCTTGCTCTGAAGAGAGGGAGAGGAAATTCATTTATGTGCATAGGTGTACTTAGATTAAAATGATCTCTTGTCATTTTTTTCTGTAATAAAAAAAATTATATTAGGAAGATTTCATTTGAGCCCAAGAGATAATTTGCATTTGAGTTGCATTTGTGAATTTATGAATAACAGCATACACATTTACAATTTATGAATAACAGAATGTACATTTTTGACATTATAATTTATTATTCCTTTACAGACTTTATATTTGGCATCCATGCTCATTAAAGCATTGTGGAATAACGCTCTAGCAGCTAAGGCCCAACTATCAAAACAGAGTTCTTTTGCATCTTTACTTAGTACAAACTTACCCATGGGAAATAAGAAAGGTGAGTACACATTTGTTTCCTGGGCATCATAAATGAATAAGTAATAGATTTAAAGTTTAATGGATGAGTTTATTATAGAGACTAATATATTTTCTAAACAGAAAACAGGTTCTTTTAGTTAACCATAAGTTTCTTATTTCATTTTTGTTTATA
Organism: Crotalus tigris; assembly: GCF_016545835.1. NCBI lineage: Eukaryota > Metazoa > Chordata > Lepidosauria > Squamata > Viperidae > Crotalus > Crotalus tigris. The sequence continues at coordinate 727,120 of NW_024096816.1, read as the reverse complement.
AGAGTTTCAGGTAGAAAATAAAGAACACTCTCTAGAAAAGTTAGTTAATTCTTAATTGGAGTACCAGAACCTGGTACTCCTTGACTTATGACTCTAATTGGGACCAGAATCTCTGTTGTTATGACCTTTTTACTGCAGTTGAGTCACACACCATGAAATGAATTGCACAGTCGTTAAATCATATGGTTGTTAAGTTAATCTGGTTTGCTGGGAAGGTCACAAATGATGATTGTATGACCTGGGATGCTGCAGTTGCCATAATGCATGCTGATTGCCAAGTGTCCAAATTTTAATCACATGACCCTAAAGATGCTGCAATGATTTTAAGTGTGAGGACTGGTTGTAAATCACTTTTTTTTCAGCACTGTTGTAATTTGAATAGATGGATAATCATAAGTTGAAGACTATCTCTATGTTACTATTGGCAGTATATAATCAGCTCTATTTCCACTTTTTTCACCTTTTAGAGGAAGAAGAGCTTCGAAGAGCAGCTCCATCACCGTGTAAGTTATTGCAGAAAAGCATTATGACAGAATCATCTTATTAAGGAACCTTTATATAATTTTTCATTTTATCCATCTTTCATTTAGATGGCAGATGGACTAAGTTACATTTTAAGCAGTGGCTGCATTCTCTTTCTAGTCCTTGATCTTTCACATACATAATTCTATAATTGTTTCTTACTTTCTGTTATCCTTAGCAAGAACACCAAGTCAACTTGCACTTATGCTGTTGATATTACTAGCTGCTGGACTAGTTTCAGGGCTAATCAAAAGTTTATAGCAAGAACTACAACAACATTTTGCTGACACTACAGAGGATTAATACAAAGGCCCCCCCAACCTTTTTTGGCACCAGGGACCATGTTTCGTAGAAGAAAATTTTTTTCCACGGACTGGGGGGAGGAGGAGGAACGCACAACCTAGATCCCTCGCATAAGCGCAGTTTACAGTAGGGTTCACGTTCCTATGAGAATCTAAAGCCTGAAGAGCTGAGGGAGGGAGGGAGGGAGGGAGGGAGGGAGATAGATAGATAGATAGATAGATAGATAGATAGATAGATAGATAGATAGATAGATAGATAGATAGATAGATAGATAGAAGATAAGATAGATAAGATAGATATGAAATTTAGTTGCTTGGTGGAGCTGAGGCGGTGATGCTAATGCTGGGGAGAAGCTGCAAATACAAATGAAGCTTCTCCTGCTCACCTCCAGCTATGCAGCCCAATTCCTAATAGGTCACTGAGCAGTACTGGTCTGTGGCCTGAGGGTTGGGGATTCCTGGTTTAATACAACTGAACCTATATTAAAATTAACATTTTCTGAACATACTTTTTTTTCTGAAATAGGGTCGCCTGCAGCAAGCCCTCAAAGCAGTGACAATAGCGATACTCATCAGAGTGGAGGAAGTGACATTGAAATGGAGGAACAACTGATTAGTAGAAATAAGCATGTCCAACAGCGACTTTCAGATACAGAGGTACAATAATAATTTTTTCGATGATGAAAAGTTCAAAAGGCTAATTAAAGTAATAAAGATTATTAAAGAATTTGATAATATGAAATATGTATTTTTGTTCAAATTATATAGCTGAGTTTATACATTGCACTGAATCATTATTTGATTTCTTCTCCATATTCAGTCTGTTGGGTAAAGCAAGCCATTTTAGTTTATAAATCATACTATATTTATTAACAAATTAGTAAACCAAACTATTTAGATATTCTTGAAATTTATCAATATTTCAGGCTAACAATTATATTATTCAAATGAAAAGTGCATTTAGATTTGAAATTGGCTACCTGTGTTTTGAAAGCTTCATTTGAGTCCTTCTCTCAGCACTCTCACCATCTTCAGGTTGGCAGCAGCCATTTCAGAAAATATGGTCTTCCAAAATGCTGTTCTAGGATGCCGGACATAATTTGGGTTTTTAACCAAAATGTATCTTGCCATCCTTAAGTTCTTTAAATCATTGTGTGTTTTATGTATCACTGATTTATATGCTGTTGTTTCCTTTAAGATGGAAAATGCATAATCTCTGAGCAACATGTGACCTTTCCTGATTATCTAATGATTCAGTATATAGATTTAGTATCTTTTAATTTATTTTTTTTAGGAATCAATGCAGGGAAGTTCTGATGAAACTGCAAATAGTGGTGAAGATGGTAGCAGTGGGCCTGGTAGCAGCAGTGGTCACAGTGATGGATCAAGCAATGAGGCAAACTCTAGCCATGCAAGCCAATCTGCAGGAAGCCCAGGCAGTGAAGTGCAGTCAGAAGACATAGCAGATATTGAAGCTCTCAAGGAAGAGGAAGAGGAAGAAGATGAAGACCAGAGTCACAATTCCCCAAAAACTAGTCGGAATGTAGATTTGCGAAACCGAAAAATAGAATCTCAGTCTGGCATTTGCTTGGGTGATGCACAGGAAACAACAGATAGGAATGGTGTAAGCAATGGATCTGGGAATAGCCATGTTTTTAATAGTGAAAATGTTCCATCAGTTGATAATAGAATTAGAATGCTAGATCCTTGCTCACACTCAGAGAATACTGATCATGACATAACTGGTGAAATGAGTACTGCTCATATATCACAGGGCTCTCAAGATTCCTGTATCACACACACAGGGGACTTTCTTGGGGAAGCAATTGGAAATGAATTATTTAACTGTCGACAGTTTATTGGGCCACAACACCATCACCACCACCACCATCACCACCACCACCATCACCATCATCACGAAGGGTAAGTTATTTTTGGTGTCTACATTTTTTGCAAAAGCAAAGTTTGAATTTGCAGCTGAATAGTATATCTTGAAATACTTAATTCTTTGACATGAATATATTAAGCAAAATAATCACATTTAAATTTCTTTTGATTGCTTTTATAATTCTTTTACTGATTAAAGGGAATAAAAATTCAAGAAATGATCATTCATTCAAAATTCTGGATCAGTAAAGCTTTGAAATAAAACAGAATTTGTTTAGTATGCTGAAATTCACTTTGCTGATATATCTGTCCGCATGTGAACATAAGCAGTCTTTGGGGCAATATTAAAATGTGAAATAAGTAATTTATGCAGTCTCAAGCACCTTTCACTTTTAATTGTGCTAAGTAATTCTGAAACTTCATACATATTTCTTGTCTTATGTATATATATATTTTCCTTAAGGAATATTTAACAATTAGTGTGATTACATTTCTTCAGTTGAATCTTTTTAAAAGTTACATTTGTTATTACAGATGAACAAACTTATTTTTCACTTTTAGATGGAAATCTTATCTGAGCATCATCTGCTTTGGGGTAGAGGAAGGAGATATGTGCTGTTGATACAGTGTATTGTTTTATTGCATCCAGGCATGATTTATTATGTTTGCAAAAAGCAATAATATATTACTCAAAAATAGTTATTTCTTTTTATAAATTTTTGCACTGTTTGTAGTATACGTTTTAACAAATTCTACTGTGATTTGTAGTTCTTAGAGCTAAAAAGTAGTTGGATTTTCATGCTGTAGTCTTAGCAAATCCTATCTTTTTAGCTATGAATGAGAAATTATTTCATTATTTTTTATTTTATTAAATTTATATACTGTCCATCTAGCTTTTAGAGTGACTATCCAAATTAGAGTTCTTCAAAGTAGCCTGAGTTTAAAAGTTTTTGAACTTTTGAGTAGCCATTTCTGAGAACAGTACACCTTGCATTCAAGAATTTTGCTTCAAGATTGGGACAAAATGGGACAATTAATTTCATGTTATCTTCAGTGTTTTGACTTAAGAGTAATGTTTATGCAAAAGAAACTCTTATTCCCCAGATTTCTTCCTTGGATGACAAAGGAAAGTAGGATATGGTAGTTCATTTAAAACTCCACAGAAATGGCTGTCTAAAGCTCTGCTTAATCACCTTTTAGTCCAATTTTTTTCACAAGTACTATTGCCAAAGATGTTCCTGTTTTGTACCCAGTTACATAATTGTAATATCTATAATGTTAAAACTAATCATTATTTTCAGCCCATTGTTACAATCAATTAAGATCTGTTAAACATTGTCATTAACAAATTTTGATAAGATTCCTCTCTACTAGTACTTCCAAGTCCCTAGTAAAAATATTAAAGAGCACAACAACTTAATCCAGAACTTAATCTTGCAGCAACTTTATACCCTCAAGTTTGAGGCACCTTTGATGAGTATGCTGAGAGCATACTTAACTAGCTTGTGAATTAGAAAGCAATAGACTATTTTGTCAAATAATTTATTATAATTGGTAGAGGGGACATACATAAAGTAAAAGATCTTAGAAAGATCTTATATATTTCTTAATCACAGTATGAAATGATAGTATTAATTAATGGCTAACTTGCATTTATTTATGCCACACCACAATCAAATGAGTTTAAAACAGGGATGTCAAACTGCTGGCCCGCGGGCCGGTATCATCATACCAAAGCTGCATCCGCCCCTTTGCCAGCAGTGCAAAAAGAGTTGCAATATGTAACGATACATCATGGGATGTGGCAAATTTGACACCCGTGGTTTAGAAGCTTACGTAATATGTAATATAGCAGAAATTAAAACATCTGCAAAATAATTAAATGATGACAAATAACATCATCTCCCATGACTAAAAGAACAACATAAGCAAGCATAAAACAAACAAGCAAAAAAAAAATGATAAAAAGTGGTGTAGTATTTAAATTTAATGTAATGTTCTCCCAAACAACTCTGTCCTCTTTTCGTGTGTGGATTTAGGGTGAGAATTGGAAGCAGGACTATGCTTGATCAGGCTGCAGGGAACCTGTTTCATATTACTGTTTCTAAAATAGTAATATGAAAAACCAAAAACCAGAACTGATGACCTGATAGCCACTTCAAAAATGGCTGGAAGAACAGCTCTATAGAAGGGATTGCTACAGTAGTTGCATTCACATATATTACTGTTATCAAGAAAAAGATTTTTTTTCTTCTGGCTAATAAGAATTTCCTTCCTTTACTTATGTAAAATTAATATTATTCTATAATTTGCATATAAAAAAAGCTGTAGTTAGCATATACTTGCTTTTATGTTATAGACACATGGTTGATGATATGTTAAGTGCTGATGATGTCAGTTGTAGCAGCAGTCAAGTCAGTGCAAAATCGGAAAAAAATATGGCAGATTTTGATGGGGAAGAATCAGGATGTGAAGAAGAGCTGGTACAGATTAACTCACATGCTGAACTAACTTCTCATCTTCAGCAGCACCTTCCAAATCTTGCTTCCATTTATCATGAGCATCTCAGCCAAGGTAAGAAATAATTAAGTCAAGGATAATACTCAATCGATCTCTGAAAATATAAACAAAACTATAAAATACTGCATTGATGGAAATAGTGTCATAAAATTACTAACCTTCCTACTAATCATGATCTTCATGTTACAGATTTTACAGGCTTGATTAGTTTAACTAGGGAAAAAAACAATGAACATTGTCACATGAAACATTTGCTGCATATTTTTTATAAAAATTACCTAATATTTCAAAATTCATACTGCTAGTAAAAGAACAACAACTTTATTGTCACTTTGAATGTACACCAATCGGCTTACATCAAAATGAAATTTCGTTGCATACAGCTCTCAAAGGGCCACCACCTCCAATATACACTCCTTGTTCGTGGCCAGCTCAAGTTTCAGATCAACCATTTTAATCTCTAGGGAGCAAACAATGGCAAACAGGACAGATGGAAACGGAGCCCCATGTGGATTAGCCCTCAAATTAGCTTGTATTCCTGCACGACAACCTTGGCTCCTTTCCTTTTTCTGAACCTGACCCTTCCACCTTTTCCTTTAAAGAGGCCTTGCTTCTTTTCGCCCCTGGAGCACGCTGCCACCATCACCAACTCCTCCAAAAGCCTCTCTCTCTCTTCCTCTGGGCTTGCCGACAGCCTCATCCAGTTCCTTCGCTCCATAAGCCCCGGGATATGAAACTAAATATGAAACTAAAACATGTGATACTTGTACAGAATATTGTGGGCTATTAAATTGAGCAGGTTATATAAATGATACAACTTCAGTGGTTTTTTTTTTAAAAAAAGGTTAATTGACTATTATATACAGTCAGCTAGAAGATATATTTCAAAGTATGTGTTATAATCTATAACATTCTATACAATTTGGGAACAGTCTCTCAGCCCATATTATCTCTTATGAACCTTAGAATGTCTGGCAAAACAAGATCTGTCTGCTATCAGAGGGACTTTTGTTTTAATGCTATTGATTCTCTCAGGTTTTAAAACTTTTGTCTGGGGAACCCAAACATTTATTATAAACCAGTACTTCTGATAGCAGATAAAAAAAGTTTTATTCAATCAGGCCTTCAGAAAATAAGCTTGCTTATTAATGAGTGGATATTATTGAATTTATTTCTATAAATAAATTATATAATTGTATTTTATAGAATTTATAATTGTATTTTATTTTTTAATTTTACTTGCATTAAAACTTAATTGAACGCAATTCATAAACAGAAAGGTAAAGTATAACAATATTAAAATCTATAAAGAGCTATATAACTTTACCTGATCTACCCAATATGTTTCCCAAGAATAGGCATATCCTTTATTGGAATTACAAAAAAGTGCTTTTTCAGCTCTATTATTTCAGTTGTAGAGGATAGTCTCTAGAGAGGCATTCTCAGGCAGAAACTTGGTTTGTGCATGTGTTTTAATCTAATATAGAATTTTATAAACTACTTATGTTAAGAACCAAGAACGAAACATAGAGTTACTTCTCAGTAGTTTCTTTATTACTGCTCAGTTGCAGACAGAATCTTGCCAGACTAAAGCAACTACCTGCATAACTATAGATATACTCTGATCTGATAGGGAGGGGCCATCTTAACCCCTCTCCCTTCCTATTAGACTTCCCAAATTTCTTTGCCTCTTTGCCCTCTGGGAAGCAGCTCCTCCCTCATGGGACTCTTAGACTACATTCTACACAATGTCTTTTATTATTTATGTAAAAGAATGTAAAAGTAAAAGTAACCTGTGTTAAAATTTTAAAGAAGATAAATGTGTTATAGATTTACCTTTTAAATACTATAATAACATCAGTCCAAATACAAATTCTTCAAAAAGTATAAGAAATGTATTTGGCTTCCAGTAGTAGTACTTTGACTATATTCCAGCCTATTGCTAAATTTTCATTGGATAAGTTACATACTCAAAATTACAACGTTCTATATACAATTAAACTTTGAACAATTCAGGAATCACTGCAATACCAACACCAAAACCTAAGGAGGCTGCATCCCAATAGCAAGCTTCTACTGTAAAGTAAATATAGCATAACACATTTAAAAATATGTATCCATATGTAATATGTGTGTAAATATGTAAAATTACAAGAAAAACATGTCACTCAATCATCTTCTTGGACCTTATCTAAAGGCTGGAGTCGTGTCAACACTGCAGCTGCATAGTTATTACTTTGTTTGGAACTTCTGGGTGTTTTCATTATGCTTGTTTTGATACATGCAGCCTCCTAATTGGGGAGGTATTAGGTATGATTCTGATTAAACTGAAAATAATAAAAAAGATGGTTTATCATACATCCTGTGTTATGATTAAAGCTGTATGTAGGAGAGGATTAGCCAAGTATATGCCTTACACATGCACAGAAAAAAGCCCTCTGGTTTGGATTGCAGTGGTATCCCATCCAGTGATCTTTGTGGATAATAATTGCATATGAAATAATAGGATGGAGTTTCTTTGCATACAAGAAAAATTTGGATCATTCATGAGTCCATTTGTTTATTTTTTCTAAAAATGAGTTGTGCATAATATCGATTGTTTAAAAACTATACAACTTAGCCAAGAAAGAAAAACAGGAACATTTCATATAATGTTTGTACCATAGTGATTTATAATAAATTTAAAGAGGTGAATATTCCCAATTTATTATAGTATTTTTAATAAAGTTAACTGCACTTGCCTGTATTTGGCCCCCCAACATCCTGATATGTTTGTAGGGTTATATATTAACATTTATTTACAGGTATTTATGGACAGACTCCACTCATGTCAGGATATACATTCTATATTTTTAATAACACCTGTCTTTTGCTCAGGGCCAGCAGTTCATAAGCACCAGTACAACAGCAACGCAGTGACAGATATTAACTTGGATAATGTTTGTAAGAAGGGAAATACCCTTTTGTGGGATCTGGTCCAGGATGAAGATGCAGTAAGTTAAATATCACACAAGAATATTTTCCAAAGAAAAAGTAATAATAATTGTCAATAACTCTTCTCTTACTTGACCTAGATACATCTTTCTGAAGGTTTAATAAATGAAGCAGAGAAGCTTTTATGTTCACTAGTATGTTGGTTTACTGATAGACAAATTCGTATGAGGTTCATCGAAGGCTGTCTTGAAAATTTAGCAAATAACAGGTAAATAAACCACCCAGAGTTACTCTATGAGGGCATGGGCAATTTCCAGATATGAAACATAAGTAAATATAAATAAATAATTAGGCTTAAACTGCAGGTATTAGTTCTTCACTAATACTTTTTTCTTTAAATATAACTATATGATAATGTTAATATAAAGGCTATAAATTAAAGATCATCATGATGCAAGGTGTTGATTTATATCTAATTTTCTTTCACTCCTTAGATCAGTTGTAGTTTCTCTTCGTCTTCTTCCAAAGTTATTCGGTACCTTTCAACAATTTGGGAGCAGTTATGATACACATTGGATTACAATGTAAGTACAAACACCTAGGCATAGCAAAAGAAGTTGAATATGATTCCTTATTAGGAATCAAACATAGCATTTTTAAGTCTTATTCTCTTCTGACATTTTACTGTATTTTATATTGTTTTAATATTTCATTCCTTATAGCTGTTCTTTCCAATATTTTGCCATTTTAAAAACAGTTCACATTTCCTTTGTTTTACTCTAATGAAGAAATCCATAGTTAGCCATACATATGGGTTTCAAATAATCTAAATGCTTTGTTTTCCTTGAACTGTTGCTTCTCTTTGATGTTACATTATGCATAGGTCATTTAGTTATCTTCTTTAGTCCATTTTGACCTCTGCAACGGGATGTCTTTTTTATGCATTGAAAAGATCATATCAGATGGCATGAGAAAAAGCTGAGTTATTAGACCTGAAATTATCTTTGTACAGAGGTTTGCTGTGGTATCTCAATCCTAAGTAGAAGATATTAAACTTTGAATATATTGTCCTTTGAATCACATACATTTATTTTCCAGAAAAAGTTTAACAAAATGTTAATTAAAGAGGCAAAGGAACATGTAATAAGAATATGAAGTATAGTAGCAGGATTTCTAAGATTTTTTAAATCCATTTCATTTTATTTTGAACATTTAGTAATTTCAAACTATTTGCTGATTCATTTAATTACAAATAGAGTGTCAAGAAATCTTCAAGGACTAGTCCAGGCAGTTCCCAGGAGTCAACCCTGACCTAATAAAACCCTGAAATAATTATTGTGATATAAATAATTAGGTCTCAAGGAAATAATAATAGAAAGTTTGAAGCCAGCTTGAATCTCTAGCAATTCTGTGTGGCACAATATTCATTTATTCCACATTTATTTAATTACATCCACAAGATCTTTTTGAATAATAAAAGTGTTAAAACCAGTGTTGATAATAGAAGAATAAGCTGTGATGAGGAACGTTATGGATTTTTGTAAGTTCACCAGTTTTGATGCCAAATATCTCTTGATGCATCTTTTTCTTACATTAAGAGATCAAATAATATTTACTTTACATTCTTTTACTTTTAATTATATTTTCAGTATGATGTCTTGATAAGAATTATATTTACAACTACATTACAAACTCTGTTTCATTTGACTGATAACCTGCCATAGTGTGATTTTTAAATGCCTTGGAAAGGTTTTTTTTTTTCTGAATTGTATGCAGCATCTATCTATTTATGTGGTCAAAGTCAGCAACAACTTGATGAACACATAACCAGTATGGAGCATAAGTAGTCTCTATATATGTATGCATATGTAAATGTATGCATTCTATAGTGTATAAGAAACAGTTTGGCTTAATGGTTAAGATGCTGACCTAGAAACCACGGGACTGTGAGTTTTAGTCTCACCTTAAATATAAAAACCTGCTGGGTGAATTTGGGCCAGTCATACTCTCTTGGCCCAACCCACCTCACAAGATTGTTGTGGGGAAAATAGGAGGAAGAAGTATTATATATGTTTGTGGGGGAAATAGGAGGAAGGAGTATCATATAAGTTTGCCATCTTGAGTTACTTACAAAGTAATAAAGGCAGGAGAAAAATCTAATAAATAGCTTAACATGTATATGTGTGCTGTTCTCCCTTCCATGTGGATACCCTCTTGCGGGGGAGGGGCTTGTGCATTCTGTTAAGGTTGAGAATTATGCTGGAGGTACAGTATACCGCCAGAAAGTGCACTGTTCTACTTTGAAATTATCTATATCCAATTTAGAGATAAGAAAGGGGCTAAATATGCTAAGCCAATATGATCCTCAATTGTTCAATTGATCTTCAGAACCTCCCATTCATAAATGCTGCAGGGTTCTTTCCCCCAAACCCCTCCTTGAACAAAACCTCTGCTCAGTCCAACTTAAGCTCACCATCCATTAGTGCTTTTAATACAACTAATAATGATTGACAGTCAGTGTTCCCTAGATCCTAGAAGGTTGCCAACCTTTACCCTTGTTCTTTTACCCAGCAGACATTTTGCTTTTTAAATCACTTTTTTTTGCCATCTTAACTGCTACCCTCCCTTTCTCTTGTGGGATATAGCTTAGTCTCAGGTTCTACTTATTAATTAAGCAAAAAGAAAATGTTTTGGTGCTTGCATGGACTGTATGCCAGATTCTAAAGAAAATATTGACTCCTGCATGCTACCATAAGAAAAAAACCTGCCATATGGATGTAATGAGTAATGAATGGAACAATTGCCAGGCCAAATACATCATACAGAGCAACCTTTAAGAAACATTATGAATCATCTAAGAAATCTTATTAAATGTTTTGTGTGTGTGTGTGTGTGTGTGTGTGTGACTTATACAATGGGTTTTTTTGTATAATTCCCATTAAATTATATGAATTCTTACATTGAAACAGGTGGGCTGAAAAAGAACTTAATATGATGAAGCTTTTCTTTGATAATTTGATACACTACATTCAAGCAGTCAGAGAAAGACGATATAAACACACATTGTAAGTATGATTCTGGAGGATCTTGTCCTTTTTTGTCCATTCGTGATTTAATATTTTGAACTACCATTGTTCTCCTTGGCCTTGCTAAATTCCATTTGGACTTGACCACAGTAATTACTTGATTAGTAGAAAATGTCAGTATCTGATTTATTGATGCCTATCCACTTCCCCATTTTGGGGGGGGAAACGCTAGCTCTTTTGGTAAGTGGAAAAAGGAATTAAAAAGAATTCTGATGCAAAATAGAATTTGACATTTTAAAAGGGCATTGACCAAATAAAATTACACTGAGACAGTGTATAGCTCCAACATCCATTAATATTTCCCTCTGCTATAAAATCATAACTAGTTTATACCACATTTTATGCTGAGTGCTGGATGTTGATTGAAATTGTTTATGTTCAGTGATGTTTATATTAGAATAGAAGAAAGGTAAAAGATAGTTTGGAAATTAGAATGAAAGAATAAAGGTTTTGTTATTTCGATATTAGATACACAGTAGATTCCATGTTGCCTTTTATAATATGAGATACAAATTCAGTAGATATATACTATATATATGTTCATCACAACCAAAAAATAAAACATCTACTTACAATAAAAATATCAAAACCAAAACACCTGGTACTGTAGTTAAAGTTTCCCATGTAGCCCCCACTTTCATCTCACCATTCTCACCTTATCCCAGCAAATAGGGAGATACAATAATAGTATATCAATCCTAAATTGATAAAAGGTTATTTCAGATTAATGTAGCCAGCACATATGTTCTCCGGTTTTATATAACAAAGTTTGCACCAATAAGGAAGCACATAATAATATTTGATGTATACACTGTAAGGCCATGTTCACCTCCAGTGTTTTTTTGACCCCACTGAACCCTCAGTGCAGAAATTCCGCAGCAAAAATCAATACTCAACATTATGATTTTTGTTTATTTAACAAAATAAGAATGAAACAGATTAATATTTTATATTGATGCTGGCCTATGTATAGTAAAAATGTTTTATTTTATATTTTACTTTACAAAATATCCCCCAAATGAATAATAGTTTATCTGTTTTGTTCACATTTGTACATTGTCACTATATATTACCATGTACCCTGCAATACATGAAAGCTGGGGAAACTAAAGTATTTCATCCAATTGGAAAAATATTGCTGGTCCAGACATGTTTAGTTTTAAATTTGATTCAAATGATGATTTGAAAATCAGTTTTACAACTGACAAATTAAAATTCTCTTTTTTGATTTAGAATTTTTAATTCCTCTACCTTTTTTGTCACTGAATAGATGTCTGTGGAATCTACAGGAATCAAGCTTGAATTATTTTATTTTTTTCAACATTTGTAATAATCATTTGTCATCTGATAATGAGGTTAAGGCAGCCCTCAGAAAAGACAATGAGATGTATTAGTCTAATTTAATTTAAAAAAAGATTAAGCTGTCTTAAAGTTGACTAATTTTTTTAATAATTTCAATGATAGATACAGCCATAGCGCAGAGGTTCAGGTGCGCCTTCAGTTTCTGACATGTGTCTTTTCCACTCTGGGATCACCAGATCATTTCAGTAAGTTCTCACTATATCTTAATTTTTAAAAATGTAATTTTCTGCTTTTTTCTTAAAGATTTATTTCTTTCTTTTTTTAAATGTTTTTATTCATAATACAATTAAAACAACAATGGACAAACATGACATTCCAGAATAAATTTTCCTATCAGTTCCTATCATGGTACAAAAGTTTAATACATCGTTCTTAACCTCTATATAAGCTTCATCTTCTATACAATACAATTATATATACAATTATATGTAGAGTTATATATATCTTTTAATTCTACCATTAACTTGAAGTCCGAGCAGTTCTCCTTAATTCATACCAATGGTAAAATTTGCCCCAGATTTCGAAGTATTCGTGTTCTGTCTTGTCTTTCACAATCATTGTAAGCCTGTCCATCTCAGCACATGATAAAATTTTATGCAGGATCTCTTCTTCCGTTGGAGTTCCCTTATTCCTCCAATTTTGAGCAAAAACCAGTCTGGAAGCCGTTAAAATGTGTAGCATTAAATAAAGTACGCCTTTGTCATGCTTTTGCGTAGTTAAACCTAATAGAAAGAGTTCTGGTTTTGGTTCTACCACTTGCTCTAATATTTCTTCCAACCATACTTTAATCCTGTTCCAAAAATCATGAGCTCGCGTGTATTCCCACCACATATGATAGTAAGTTCCACTTGTCAAATTACATTTCCAACATTTAGGGGAGACATTGGTACACATTTTAGCCAATCTTGTGGGTGGGAGATGCCATCTATAAAACATTTTGTAAAGGTTCTCTTTGTAAGAGGTGGCCAAAGTAAGCTTCTTGTTTCTTGCCCATAGTTCTTGCCAGATGTGCAGATCAAAATTAAGACCAAAGTCCTTGCTCCAATTCAACATAGTCACTTTTACTTGTTCCTTGTACATTGCCTGATCTAACAAATAGTAGTATAATTTTTTAATCATTTTATCCTCTGACCCCAATATTATTTTATCCAATTCTATTGGTTCTAATTTAATGCCTAACTCTTTTTTGTCTTTCCGATATCTCGCCTGCAGTTGCAGGTATGCCCACCATTCTAATTCTATCCCTTCATCCTGGAGGGTTTTTCTGGATTTCAATTCCCCTCTTTCATCTAAGATATTTTTATATGTTATGGTCTTGTCTAATTGGGTAAATTTTGGGTGTACATATATTTCTAACGGTGAGATCCAACTAGGTACTTGGGTATAATTTGGTTGCCAAATTTTAGTCCATACATCAATAAGAGCTGGCCTAATATAGTGTCTTCGAAAATATTTATGTACTTTATATTTATGATCCCATAATATGGCATGCCATCCTATCTGTAGGTCATGGCCCTCCAGACATAGTAGTCTCCTGTTTTTTAGTAATATCCAATCTCTTACCCATACTAATGCTGTAGCCTGGTAATATTTCTCCAAGTCTGGAAGACCAAAAAAGATTTATTTCTTAAAGAAATAATTAAAACAGGGAATTCACAACTCTTATTGCAACCACGAGCTTTAAGTACTAGTAATCCATGAGTTACAACCGGCTGCTTAGCAATGATTTGGAATTACAACAGACACTCCCAAAATGTAATTACAACCTGATTCCAAAGTTCCAGTGCTCCATGCTGCAGTTGGGCATTCAGCAACCAGCCCACAATTATGATAGATAGATAGATAGATAGATAGATAGAGAGAGAGAGAGAGAGAGAGAGAGAGAGAGAGAGAGAGAGAGAGAGAGAGAGAGAGAGAGAGAGAGAGAGAGAGAGAAAGAAAGAAAGAAAGAAAGAAATCAAAGTTATAGGGTAAAGGGAATCTTACTGGACAGCAATGTGTGCAAAGAGAATCTGGTTTCATTGGGAAAAAAATGTGATGCAGCTGCAAACAAAGCAAATTCCATCTAATTTGCATTAAGAAATATTAATACGAAGATCAAAATAAGTATTATACAATGATCAAGAGATCATTGTTCTTTCTTTTCTGCATTGTTCCACATCTAGAATATAGTATCCAGTTCTGGCCATTATGTTTTAGGAAGGGCAGTGAGAAACTGAAGCATGTCCAGAGAATAGCAATCACGATAATATGCTGGGAAAAGAGAACCTATGATGAGGTGTTAGATATGTTTAGCCCACAGCTGAGACAACTGCAAAGAAATATGATAAAAAGTTTTAAAATTATGTGAACACCTGTCATATAAAAGAATTATTCAGAATTGTTCCAAGAGATAGTATAAAGAAACAGTAGCTTTAAATTAAAAAGAAATTGGTATTTTGTTAGAATGTAGGAAAGAATTTCTAATACTAAGAAGCTGTTGAGGAGCTTTCAGTAGGGGACTTTCATTCAGTGAAGGTGTTTAAAGCATGGGGCCCTAACTCCTGGTCCTTGGAATAGCACCAGGCTGTGGCATGCCAGAAACTGGTGACGCAAACAAGCAAAGCCCTATCTGCAGACTGCAGGCAGTACATGAAACCATACCCCCTCCAGTCCACAGAAAAACCTCTCTCCACGGAACCGGTCCCTGGTGCTCAAAAGGTTGGGGGCCTCTGGTTTAAAGAGCCTGGAAGGCATATTTTGGGGATGCTGTAATAATGGCTTTCTGCATCTTGAAGGTTATTTACCAATTAGGTACCAATTATTTCTGCAGACTTATGGAGCTCAGAGAATTTTGTACTGTGGTACAGGTTTTCTGGATGAGATGACTATGTTTGCATCAGATTCTGAGTTTTGCTGTAAAATGAAAAGGTAGGAAAAGGCGTAAACACAGTCATTCCTGACACTATCAATTACCTTCTCTTATTCATTGACCTCAGATAGGTATTTGATTTTCCAGAGGATCTGTAGACAGCAAGGCAAGCCAGATAACTGGAGAGTAAGTGTTGGCTTGAGGATCGCCCATACTACTTGCACCTATTCTGTGGTTCCAAAGGCATCATATCTTCTTTGCTGACATCTAATTTTCAAGAGACCAGCCATTTCCATAGCCATCTACTATGTGATATTTGCATAACTTTTTAGTCGGGAAAAGCCTTTGTATTCATATTGGTGCAGCCCTACATGAAATGTTCCATCCCTCATTTTGTCTGTGTTATAGGATTGAAATCTGAGCATTTGTTTAGAACAGGGCTGTTTAGAACCCAGTGGTACGGGTACCACCTGTGGTACATTGACACCTGGCAGGTGGTACGCGACCATCGTAGAAAAGTAGCAGGGGAGGGGAATGAGCTGAACCGGTGGCAGCACCACACAAGCCTGAGTGAGAGATGGCTGGAGCTGCAGGACTGTCAGGGCTCAGTGGAAGCACCAGGATCAGCGCCAGGCTTCAGCTGGAGCTGGGCGCTGATCCTGGTGCTTCTGCTGAGCCCAGAAGAAGCGCCGATCAGCTGGAATGTTGCAGCATCTCCAGGGTCTATTTAGATGCTTGGCAGCTGATTCATATTTATGATGGTCACAGTGTCCCAGCGTCATGTGAAATGACCAAAACCTGCTGCAACCACCCAGCAGACGGGGGAATAAAAACCAAACACCCCCCACCCCACCTCCACTGCCAATCCCCAACAGAAATGCTCACAATAATGAAAACTTCGAACAGGAGGAAGAGTGCCGCTGGGTGGGCAGGCAGGTGTCTTGCTCGGCTATGGCTTGGGGAGGCACTTTTTTCAGTGCCATTGTAACTTTGAACAGTCAGTAAGTGAACTGTTGTAAGTTGAGGACTACCTGTACTTTATCACTTTTTTCCTTTTTTGGAGGGGGGGTCATCAAGTTTTTGACACCTTGCTAGACGACTGGTGTTACTCGGATATTGCCATATCCTAAAAGTGGTACAATGGGTGAAAAGCTTGAAAAGCCCTGGTTTAGAATACAAAGTTTTGCCCAACTATGTATTTTCTTAATGGCTGCCCTTTGTGGCTAATTCAGTCTAGCTGGAAAGGGTTGACCAAGTTTGTGAGGTTATCATTATGGGATATGAAATGGTAATTTCTCTGAACGAGAGGACAGTGCAATGCCTGTGCTTTTTAACTCACAATATTGATGCTTAATATCTGTTGCTTAGCGGTAATATCCTGCTTGCAAAATATTTAAGAGGTTAGCAGCCATGCAGCTGTAGAAATCTTATTAAATACTGGGTTCTCTTCTCTCCCTCTTCCTCTCCTTTTTTATACTTTTATTACAAATAATTGAAGGCAGCAAGCACACCAAATACTCATCCCTTCTTCTATTTTACCCACAACAACCACCTTGAGTGAGTGGCTCAAGATCATCCAGCTGATTTTCATGGCTAAGGCAGGATTTGAATTCACATACTCCCAATTTCTAGCCTGGTGCCTTAGCCACTAGATCAGACTGGCTGTTTGTCACTGATGAGTGACCTCTTTGAGGAGTGTAACTCTTGAAACATTTTGATGACAGTGGGATTGATACTTGTTTGCTACTATATCGTGGATCAGCTAATGGGTCAGAAGCTCACAGTACAGTGTTAAAATGGTACTATTGCAGGACCATGTTAATATAGGGGCATAAAAGTGATAGGTCTCTTCTTTTGTTGCTCCCTAGCAGCTGGAATACAAGGCATGGCATCTGTGATTCTGAAGGTAATAATGGCCATCAGTACTGATAGACACTCATAGCTCAATCTTCTGTGAATTTTTCCAGTTCCCTTACAGTCTAAAATAGTGTAAGTCACACCTGAAGGGAGCAGATTCCAGATAGTCATCAAGTTACAACATAATGGAGCCTGCCTCTTATGGTTGCAAGTGATGATGGTCGATAAGCAAAGTGCCCATGTGATAGCATTACTTAATGACCCCCACTCCTGTTCCGGTGTTTCATTAAGTAGTGCATGGGATACCTCAGGTGGGCGAGGCCCTGGGATATCTAGGAAGGCCAAGACCCACCTGCCCTGAGCTCCCAAGGCCTCCTGTACCCGCAGGCATCCTGTGGTTTGCTTCCGATCCGTCAGGATCCTTGCAGCCTTGGGCCTGCTTCCCATCCTACAAGGTCTCCCACACTTCCACATACCCCCATCACCAATATTGCACTTAACTTTTGAAAGATCTCCGGAGCTCATATTGGAGAAAGATAGCATGCCAATCCACTTCACACCATCTATAGGCCATGTGGCTCTGCCCTGGAAGTGGGAAACATTTTGGATCAGGCACAGTGTTGTTGCAGGGCAGCCACTCCAAAATTGGCACCTGCTTCTGGGATGGAGCCATACAGCCTAGGGATTCTAAGGGGTGGAACAGCCTGTTCTCTTTCCCCAGACAAGGTCAAGTACACCAAATCTGTGAATCTGATGAACAGGACATATCACCATGACAATATATGTTTATAGAAATTCACTGATTAGAAAAATAAACCTAGGATTTTTATTGAACCTGTACTGTTATTGGTTTTTGTTGTTCTGGTTTTGTATTGCAGAGGAGAGCGAGATTAATCCAAATTATAACCATTGGAGGATTATTATAATCTGAATAAAAAGTGGATAGCAAATTTCATGAATAAAATATATTTGAATTTTTAGGGCTGAGTCTGGAACAAGTTGATGTATTATGGCACTGTTTAGTTGAAGATTCTGAATGTTATGATGATGCTCTACACTGGTTCTTAAATCAAGTAAGAAGTAAAGATCAACATGCAATGGGAATGGAAACCTACAAGCACCTTTTTTTAGAAAAGGTAAAGTGGATTTGATCTTTGCTACATAATCAGTTATCATTTCTGTTGAGTACAAGCTTCAAAATGATAATTCTTTTTTTTTCTTAGATGCCTCAGCTGAAGCCTGAAACAATTAGTATGACTGGATTAAACTTGTTTCAGCATTTATGTAATTTGGCTCGGTTGGCTACTAGCGCATATGATGGTGGTTCAAACTCAGAGGTATGCAAATGTACTGAGCGACTGTTTCATTTTTTGTAAAACTAACATATCTGTGGGGTGTTTGATGTTTTTTGAGTTTGGTTGTTTTCCTGCAGATGTTTCATTACCCAACCAGATAACCCCATCAGTGCTAAAAGGGAATGAGGTTTGTTTTCTGTTTATATATTAATGATTTGCCCTATCAATGTTAGTGGGAGTGTTCTTGTCCTCTATAGGACAATCAGGCAGAAGATTAACAGAGTGCATCCATGAACATTAACCAGCAGTCAGAAGACATGATGAAAACTCCTTGATTTCAGACACATGGACAGACTTAACCATAGCTTCTGCCGGGAACCTTTGTGTATCCTAGATCAAGCTAAGTCCAAAAAAGCTAAAGAATTCCTGGAAGCCATCAACAACATCTACCTGTTGAGATAAACAACATCTACATGCCATTTGAAAGATAATCAAGAAGCCAAAAAGAAAAATAAAGCACTATATTAAAAAAAGTGGATTTACCAAAAATCCCAGAAAATATACAAAACATCTTAAATGAAAAATGATTTGGAAAGGCACACAACTTTTTTTAAAAGGCCTCACAGCTGACAATGCATACTGTAGCACAATGCAAACTGCCGGCCCGTGGCCTGGATGTGTCATGCTGGCAATGGACATTACGAGTTTGACACCTCTGCTGTAGCAGAACAGAAGCCATGCGGTCAAAGGAACTGCCTCCAAAGCTCAGAGACGGGGATTATTGCAAGGCACAGATCTGGGGAATGCTACAATAATATTTCTACTGCTCTGAAGGTTCCTAAGAGCACAGTGGCCCCCATAATTCTCAAATGGAAAACATTTGGCACAACCTGGATTCTTCAAGAGCTGGTGACCTGGCCAAACTGAGCAATTGGAGGAGAAGGGCCTTAGTAAGAGAGGTGGCCAAGATACCGATGGTCCATCTGACTGAGCTCCAGAGATGCCATGTGGAGACACAGTTCCAGAAGCATAAGCATCACTGCAGCCCTACATCGATCTGGGTTTTATAGCAGAATGGCTAGACTGAATCTTCTCCTCAGTGTAAAGCACATGAAAGCCCTTTTGGAATTTGCAGAAAAGCACCTAAAGGACTCTCAGACTGTGAGCAAAAATATTCTCTGGTCTGATGAAACCAAGATTGAACTGTTTGGCCTCAGTTCTAAATGTTATGCCTGGAGAAAGCCAGGTACCACCCATCAACTGCCCAATATCATTCCAACAGTGGAGCATGGTGGTGGCAGCATCATGCTGTGGGGGTGTTTTTCAGCAGCAGGGACTGGAGACTGATCAGGGTTGAAAAGGTGAATGGAGCAAAGTACAGGGATATCCTCAATGAAAACCTGTTCCACAGCGCTCAGGACCTCAGACTGGGCCGAAGATTCACTTTCCAACATGACAACAATCCTAAGCACACAGTCACGACAACACAGGAGTGGCTTAGGGACATCTCTGTGAATGTCCTAGAGTGGCCTGGACAGAGCCCTGACTTGAACCGTATTGAACATCTCTGGAGGGACCGGAAAATGGCTGTCCATCAATGGTCGCCATCCCACCTGATTAAGCTTGAGACGATTTGCAAGGAAGAATAGCAGAAAATCCCACAATCCAGGTGTGCAAAGCTTGTCACATCATACCCCAAAAGACTCAAGGCTGTAATTGCTGCCAAAGGTACTTCAACAAAGTACTAAATGAAGAGGCTGAATACTTATGCCAGCATGTGATATTTCAGTTTTTTCTTTTTCATAAATTTACAGACATTTCTAAAATTCTGTTTTCACTTTGTCATTAAGGGGTACTGAGGGTAGATTAATGAGAAAAAAAAATAAACTTCAACAACTGTAGAATCAGGCTGCAGCATAACAAAATTGACAAAAGTGTCTGAGTACTTTCTGAATGCAGTGTTTATTCACCATATAGGTTGAATAAATAAGGGGAAAGGATACAGCCGTGTACTCTTTTACTCGCCAGGCCCTAATGCAACAGAGGAACATTTGTACCACCATGCTTTATAGTTATATCTGATTATTATGAAACATACTCTCTTTGGTTTTCACCAGACATATTACCTGGTACTATTTCCAAATTATTCCATTTTTGTCACATTTGTTCAGATTACATTGTTCCAGAAATCCTGGTCTTTATCTAGGTATTCATGAACAAATTTTGGGTCTTGACCTGGTATTCTTTCTGGACAGTTGAGATTTCCTCTTGGCACACCTTTCATATAGATCTAATTTGTGCGTCTTCTTTCTAATGGTAGAATGGACACTCAGGAGTGGTGAGAGCTATCATAAATGAATTTCACATAATGAAATTCTGGAGTTTATAGAGACTTCTTTCACCATATTGTGTGAATACTCTCTGACTGAATTTGCTGGGACGGTGTGACTTGAGCTAATTGGCAGTTGTTTGAAATCATCTCCACTTTTATATGATCTAGACAGTGCAATAATTAGCATCCAATTGTTCGGCAAATGTTTGACATTCCTTCCCAGACTTATAGGCCTGTATAATATTTTTGAAGCCTCCTAATGTTCTTTTGCTCTAGGCATGTGACCACCCACTTCAACATTTGCATCTGATGTGATCCAAAATTAAATTACACACTGGATTATAAAATGTAAATGGTGCATGTTATTTGTTATATTACATTCCTTTACCAATATTGTTGAAATGAAGATGAAGTATCCCTATATTGAAATATATTGAAAAAGTAAACTTATTTCAATGATGTGTACTTATTTTCTCATATCACTATGTACTTTCTTTTGGCATAGAATAAAATCCTTACCAGTGCTACTAATAAAGATGTGAGGAAGATATGATAGATAATTTTACTTGACTCTTGGACAGAAATAATCAATTGTCAGTAATACTAGTTTTTCTTTTTTTCTTTTTCTTTTTTTTTACAGTTGTGTGGTATGGACCAATTCTGGGGCATTGCTTTAAGAGCACAATCTGGAGATGTGAGCCGGGCAGCTATACAGTACATTAACTCCTATTATATTAATGGTATGAGAACTTGTTTGAAAATTCTGAGTTTAGAGTTACAAACAAAATAGTTTAAATCATTACTTTTTTTCTTATGGAAATAAAAAATAAATATTTTTTTTAATCTAGGTCATTTATTTTTAACTCTTTTAGGTAAAACAGGTCTGGAGAAAGAACAGGAATTTATTAGCAAGTGCATGGAAAGCCTAATGATAGCATCAAGTAATCTAGAGCAAGATTCTCATTCCAGTCTTACCATTATTGAACGAGGACTTCTCATGCTTAAAACACATTTAGAAGCTTTTCGGAGAAGGTAAACTGTTTCCTTTATTGTTTTATCAAAAAGTAGTATTTTAAGAAAAATGACTGAACATTGTTTTTGTGGTCTCAGTATTATTTTTAACTACTTATATTTAGGATTTTCAAAAGAAAATTCAGAAAATTTTGTTGCAAATGCAAAGTGGATTATTTTCAAGGACTAGGGGGTGGGGGTGGGATAAAAGATTGTAGGGAGAGAGAGATAATGTTGCCTGTGATATAAATCACTCTGGTTTTGAAACATCCTTTGGTTAGATAATGTTGCCTGTGATATAAATCATTCTGGTTTTGAAACATCCTTTGGTTTGGTATGTAAAGTTGAGTAATCTACTTTTAAGATAAGGCTGAAACATTGAGCTCATTAAATTATCTTTATAGTTCTTTAGATCTCGACAAAAATTCATAAACTTCACAAATCCTAAAATACTAAGAAATTCATAGTCACTTGTCTTTGTATATGAGCTCAGCCTATTAATTTCACTTTGAACAGGTAGATATGTACATTTCCATACATTTGCTTAGATACATTTGGTTTTTAAAGAAATAATTTGGCATTGATTTCCCCTTTTATAATACTTTTTCTTCAGGTTTGCGTATCATCTGAGGCAATGGCAAATAGAAGGCACTGGTATCAGTAGCCATTTAAAAGCATTGAGTGATAAACAATCACTACCTCTCAGAATTGTTTGTCAACCAGCTGGACTTCCTGACAAAGTATGTTTTAATTTGCTTTCACCCCTATGTTGCTTTAAATCTCTTATCTTATCTGAGAAATAAATTTAATGTACAATATGTTCTGTTCCAGATGACCATTGAAATGTACCCAAGTGATCAGGTAGCAGATCTAAGAGCTGAGGTTACACATTGGTATGAAAATTTGCAGAAAGAACAGTTGAATCAGCAAGCACATCTGCAAGAATTTGGTCAAATCAGTAGAAAAGGAGATTTCCCAGGTACATTTTAAAGTAGTTTTCTGATTAAAACTTGACTGATTTGCAATCCAATTTGAGTTGGGTGGTAGATTTCATTTTGTCTCTATTTTCATACCATCTTCATACAAAAAAAAAAGCTGTTGTGTTTTTCTCAAGTTAGTACATGAATGGTGAGGGAGTGACTAAAATAATAAAATATGTATTATTTCTATAGTTCTGTAAAATGATTGTCATATGTTTGATGGAGAGAGAAGGCAAAGTACTGAAAACAACTTTGTTTTCATTTGTAGGGGGTCTCATGGGTCCTGTAAGAATGATTTCTTCTGGACATGAACTAACAACTGACTATGATGAAAAAACACTTCATGAATTGGGATTTAAAGATATGCAGGTATTGATAAATATTCAGAGCTGATTATAAAACATACTATAGTGATTAAAAATGAGCAAATGAGCCTAAGTGGAACTAGAACTCACAGTTCCATGGTTTCTGGGCCAACATCTTAAACATTACAATTGGTACCTGCAACTCAATCACTAAGCAAAGTGATTGCTATGTAGGAAATCATATGACCACAACTGTGCTTTTCTTTTCCCCACTCTCCTGTGTTTTGGAGAGCTCACCCCAGTAGCTCTGGGAATAGCAGGCTCAAAACTAATCATTTTCATACTTTTGGCTTTTGTTTGCTTCCTAATCACCCCCCTGCCCTTTGGAAACCTCACCTTTACCCTGAGATAATTAACAAAAGGGAAATAATGCTTGTATTTACAGTAATTGGAGAAAAGTGATTATAAAAGAGTAAGCAGACCCAAAAGGGGAACACACATGGAAAGCAATGTGTTGCTATTGGCGGCTGTATGCTACACAGACAGCCCAGTAATTCCCATTGTGGGCAGGCTTAGTCTCTGTTAATTGCTCCCTTGCTAATCTTTCCACTATGCAAGAGGAGGAGGAGATGAAGCAAGGAGACATTGCCTAGTGAAATTGCTTTCCCCCCCCCCCCCGCCCTTACAGAGTATAATATTGGGGAGGAAGGAATTACAAGAGAGTAAATATGCACAATGAGCAATACACATTGAAAGCAATGTGCAGGTACCAGTAGCTGTGTGCACATTACACAAACAGCCTGATATATTCCCCATTGTGTGCATATTTATTCTCTTGTAATCTCCTTTCTCCAGTTTCTCTGCTGGGCAAGGGTAGGAAAGAAAATCAAAACAACAGGTAAGGTATGGAACAATTTATACTGATTGTAACTGTGATCACATGCCTGACTTTAGGACACTGTGAAGGTCATAAATGGGGCATTGGTCATAAAGTTATTTTTTCAATGCTGTCATACCTGGAGTCAATAGGTAGGTGAAGACTACCTATAAATAAAATATATCTCGTCAAAAAGCTTTACCTTATTTTAGCAGAAAGTTCTGTTAAAGGTGCAGAAAGGGTGTATTTGTTGGTCAGCTGGAAAATGTGAAACATGGGAAGATAAAGTATTGGAAATGCCGTAAAACCTATTTAAAATTAACATAGTCCTTGCTTACCAGTCACTTGTTCAGTGACCATTCAAAGTTATGATAACACTGAAAAAGAAGAATTACAACTAGTCCTCAAAAATTGTGGTCATTGCTGTATCTCCCATGATCAAATGATTGCAATTTGCATGCTTGGCACCTGGCATGCATTTATGATAGTTGCAGCATCCTACAGTCCCATGATTGCTATTTGTGAACTTTACTGCTAGCTTCTGACAAGCAAAGTCAGTGGGGAAGCCAGGAAGTTGCAAGTCGCAGTCACATGACACCACATTAGTTTTCTCAGTATGGATGACTTGCTGATTTATCTGAAATGATAATATTCCATTGTCTTGTCTCTTCTATCCACATGATACTCATACAACTTACAGCATCTAGCTAATTTATCCATTGCCAGCAAGAATTTTTGTACTTTGTCAGAGGACTGACTTGTACCTTTCCTTCTCCCTACTACATGAACAACTTTCTCATGGCCCTAATCAGTGTGTTGAAGGCATACTTTTGGTACCAATATACAGATACCTTTATAATAATAATTTCCTTAATTTTTAAAAAATAAATTTATCTTCACTTGTAATTTCAAGATGGTCTTTGTGTCCTTGGGTGCTCCAAGGAGAGAGCGAAAAGGGGAAGGAGTTCAGCTTCCAGCATCCTGCTTGCCAGCACCTCAGAAGGACAACATTCCAATGCTCTTACTTCTGCAAGAGCCTCATCTTACTACCCTGTTTGATTTGCTAGAAATGCTTGCCTCCTTTAAGCCTCCACCCGCAGAAGTAGCTATGGAAGATAGTGAGGTAACTTTCATCAAGGCTCTTATGCACAAATTGTGTTTTATGTAATATATAACCATGCATGCACAAACATGGCAGGGGTCTGCATCTGTCAGGCAATAGGCACTGTTGCATAATCTCAGATGAAATGGGTACCAAACATAAAATAAAAATTGAACAACCACAGAATGTATTTCAAAAGATAATTAAAAATTATCCAAATTTCTTGTCATTGAAAAATACAATCTGCAGTATTTAGGTATATATTGCAGAAGGCTATAGTGGACAAGTGTGTGTGTGTATGTGAGGTGGGGGTTTAATTTCAAAAGATGTTAGATGCTATACAATGGCTCACCAAATACTGTTATGTGTATAACTAACATAATTGTTCATTTTTGCTGTTAAATTTAAGAGATTCATGAAAACTTTCAGTATCGATGAGTAAAATTGGCGTTTTTTTTTGTTAGTTTCTTTTCCCATCTGAAGTTTAGTTTTATATTATCCTACATGGAGCTATATAGTGGTTATAAATAATGTAAAATAACTCGGGGGGGGAATTATTTGTGCTGCAGAAACAAAAACTGGTTAATCTTACAATATTTTGCATGCTAAATTCAGATATGTTTTTAATTTTTTTTTTTTTTGTCAGGCACTTCGATAATTAAAAGCCTAGAAGTCATACTGGCAGCCCTCTTGATACTGCTTTCCCATGTTTGAAATGTCCTGGTGTAATTGTTCACCATGATCATTAAGGAAAAGATCCAAATAAGAATTCAAAAAATGAATATCAGATTTCCCCAAATGTTTTTGCAGATATTTTTGAATGATTATCATATAACTTTTTCAACTTAACTTTCATGAGATTTGTCATATTTTATCAGTTCAACGACTACAAAAATATCTTAATCTTAGAATTACTAATCTAATGAAATTTATTTCTCAAGTACACATTCCAGTTCCTGTTTTATCCATCTCTTTAATGCATTTTTTCATCAGTCTAAGTTTGATATGCAAAGGAGGAAGAATTTTTTTTTTCAGGGTTCACAGGTGGACTATTCATCTCATTTTTTGTCTGGAAATGTGAGGTGTGTTTTGGACATTCTTTCTGAATGTAATGATTTTTTTCTGTTCTTAACTGTCACACGACAACTATGAGAGGCTCAGTTCTCATCTTGGTCACCCATTTTATAATCAAAATAAAGTTCAAACAAAGGTATGACAAGAAGCTTCATTTCTGAGAGTTAAATTTTAAGTTACCATACATAAAGGAAAAGTATAACGATGATTGTCACTGTTTGGGGGTATGATATCAGTATGTACATAAGCAAAAAGCTATTACAATCAATTTAATATTTAACTTGAATATAGAGAACATACACTTAAACTGTTTTCACTTTCCGTCATGGCACCAGGTTGCCATGAACTGCTCTCCAGGCAGAGGTTGTGCTCTTATCTGACATATTCAGACATGATTCAACCTACACAACGTGCTGTTTTGTGCTGTCATACCTTCTACCTTTGATTGGAAGTTATTTGTGCTCAAGAACAACAGTAATAACTCGATTTTGATTGATACAAATATAATACTATAGTTAAAATACTATATTGTGTTGTAATTTAACCAATTGAAAGAATAAAGAAAACAAGTTCACAAGAAAATTAAGCCTGATAGAAAAAAACTGATTCTCTTTTTGAATTCAGCATGAAAATTTTTATTAGAACATCTATTACAATCTATGTGACAAAATTATTGTTCTTGTAATTTATTTAATGTCTGTTTTTATATATGCATGATATATTTTTATCTGTGTCTTCAGAGTGCAAAATGTGAAGAACTCCACCTTCATGCAGAAAATCTATCAAGGCGAGTTTGGGAGTTGTTAATGCTACTGCCTACATGTCCTAATATGCTTCAGGCATTTCAAAATATTTTAGATGATCAGGTGAGCAAAAAGTCATCTCTTAAATATTTGCAGTTGTTGATACATGAAGTTGGAAGTGCTGCATATAGTTTAAATTTGGCATCACAGTTTGGAGATTGGAGATTTAAATATCTATTACTATTCATATCTCTTGAGAAGGAGAGAAACAACTATTACGTCATTTGGAAGGCTGTATGCGTGGCACCACAGAGGGGTCTATGACAATTCACCATGGCCAACTTGTCACAACCAACTCACCAGAGACAACTCACTGTGGGACAACTCGCCATGGCCAACTCACCACAGGACAACTTGTTGCTGGACAAAAATTACACTAGTAACAAAGAAATGGTGAAATAGAATCACTAAAGAAAGGATGCAAATGGAGGGACAGAATGAAATGTGATCGATAAAAATTAAAAAAATTAAAAATTATTTTTTATTTATCTTAAATAATTAAATAGAATTGTTAAATTGTTTCGCAGAGAGTTGTCCCATGGTGAGTTGGCTGTGGCAAGTTGTCCCATTCCTCCACAGAGAGTCTGCCCTCTTTATACAGATATCAAGAAGCAAGGGAAAGGAAGTTGCTGGGAAAAATTGAGGCAGGCGGGCCAGTGAGAAATGCTATTCTGGGGCTTTCTGAGGCCACTATAGCATGGAATGTGATAACTTGCCACAGCCAACTTGCCATGGTCAACCTGCCATAGCCAATTCACCATGGCCAACTCCCAGTGAGAGAACTTGCCATGGGCAACCAGTCACAGAATTAGCATGGAATGGGACATCTCGCCGCAGCCAACTCTCCATGGCCAATTTGCCACAGCCAATTCACTATGCTCGCTGCATGACAGCTTGCTGCATGATAATTCAACAATTCAATTTAATTATTTAAAATAATTTTAAAAATATTTTAATTTTTGTCATTTACATTTCATTTTGTCACTCCTTTGGCATCATTTTTTTAGTTATTCCATTCCACTATTTCTTTGATATTACTGTAACTCTTATCCAGCGGTGAATCGTCTCATGGTGAGTTAGCCATGGTGAATTGTCCCATGGTGAGTTGGCTGCAGTTAGGTGGTCGTGGTGAGTTGTCATAGACCCAATGAGGCCTTTTAGATTGGTATGCCCAGATGGACCAGATGGGTTTCAAAGGGGTCTTGGGATCTTTCCTATGGATTTGGGGGACAGTTTGGCTTTAGTTGTTGATTGGAATCAGGAGGTGGCTAAGACCTGCACCGGAGTGCTCCTATGTGGCTTCTCCTTGTTCACTGATCCTGGGACATACCTTTGTTCTCTAAGGAGGTCTAGGAGATAAAGCACCAGAAAATATGCCATTAGAGGAAGACAATGAGTCTAAATGAGCAGGAATAAAACCACGTATTTCGGTTTACAACATAGTAATAAGAATAGTGAAAAATGTCATCATAGTTGGCCAATGGCCCCGTTTAAGATGACTTGTTCCCTGCTGGGGAGGGAGAGCTACAGGAGCATCTTGCTATCTGGTAGATAAATTCATTCAGATTTGAACTCAAAATGGACAGGTCCATGGTAGGTGTCTGGGGCAGATTATTGTAAGGTTATTTGGAATGTGTTTGTGGCTGTGACTAATGTGGAAATCCTCCACTGAACTATGAGCTCATCCCCCTGGTTGTTTCTTTGTTAATGTAAGTTAATGTAATGCCCAGAGTCACCTATAGGTGAGATGGATGGCAATCAAGTCTAATAAATAAATAAGTAAAATAAATAAATAATTCCAGGTCTCTTTTGGTTGTTCAAGACCATTGTCATGCATATCTTCCAGCAGCTTTTTAAATTATAGCAAGTGGTCACATTTCATTAAAGCTACAAAAGTATAAATGAAGGTATATTGCTGATAATGGCAAATGACTTTATATATCTGGAATAATTTTGTGGAATGGACAATCCAATTTCATTTTAATCAGTTAAGCATAAACTAAAATATAGATAGTAAATAACGGAAACTTCAAAAACTGTAATCTATTCAGCATTTCCTGTTTTCTTTTAATATAGCTCTAACTGAAGGAGTCTCTAATGAACCATAGATTAAAACAGATTTTTAACCATACATTCAACATGAATCAAATTATATTCAACAGAGGGTATAATTAAGACATGATTGTATATAAATACAAGTGCATATTCAAGCTTATAGTTGATCCTCTCTTACAGACTTTGTCTAATCTGTTTTATTTTTTAAAGAGTAATGATGGATTCAGTTGGAAAGATCTTTTAAGAATAAAAAGTGCCCATAAACTTCTGTATGCCCTTGAAATAATTGAAGCGCTTGGAAAACCCAATAGAAGAATAAGGCGGGAATCCACGGTAGTATTTTATTTTTCAAAATTTTGTTTCATATAAATTCATAAAATTCCTTTTATAACTTACCCTTCATGATCATTATGTTTTTCTCATTGATTTTAGGGAAGTTACAGTGATCTTTATCCAGATTCTGATGATTCAAGTGAAGATCAAATAGAAAACAGTAAAAACACTTGGAGTTGCAAGGTTTGAAATTATTATATAAAAATGCTATTCTGGTGGTATGTGCCTTTGTTCACATGTGTCTGTACTTTTACTTTTTGATTTTAATTAGAAAATGAGATATTGACAAACAACTACAGGTTGCATTTTTGAATAAATCCTTTCATAAAGTAAAAAAGGAATTGTTCTTTATACAATAATAAATTGCTCATTTTTAATTTAAATTTTAACAAATTTGTAATGGTTGTAGACCATAGGAGCATGGGGCACAGTCAAGTAAAAACAAAATATATCAAAGTTTTAAAAAATATGAAAAGCTGAAATATATAAAATGTATTAAAATAAAGTAAATAAAAAAGTCTAAACAAATCTTAAATAAGGAATAGGAACATTAAATGGCTGTAGGGAAGCATAAAGGATTGTTTGTGGAAGACTATATCAAATTACAGAGCGCTCTAGTATGGCAAACACTGAGGGAAGGGCATGACATCGTGTCAGACTAAAGGCCTCTGGTATTTAGGTGGTTCAAGCTTAGTTAAGTATGCCGTAGGGGAGGTAGAGTATCTGTTGGACTCACTAGCAGTAAAGTTGGTGTCCTGGTGCTCTGTCTTGCTGTTTAACGAGGGTTTTGTATAATATCCCATACTGAATAGAAGACCTGGAGAGAAACCCAAGCATAAGATTCTAGTTGCCATTGCCTGTTTCCATATGGATTGACAGTCGTCACTCATAATTAATTAGTCAAGGGTGAAAAAAGGATAGTCTGAGTTGAATATGATCACTTTAGCTTCCATTTTCATGAGGCCTTTCTCTAATTGAAGGGTGTCATTAAAGACACATTTTGGGATTTGAAGGGCTGATCTTAGAAATTTGGATTATAAAAGTTCTAACAATGGAAAATAGGAGAAGGAGCCTAACTGAGCAAAATAAAGTTGTGTTATTGGCTTGGCTTTGAATAATTTGAGTGCTGCCATGATATTGTGGCTACTTCTTGTTGATTAAAGATATAAGAATGGCAGATAAACTCCTTCATGCATATTCAGCAAACATAGTGCTCATGGGCTTTCCTACTGCCCCCAGGAATTTTAAACAGGACATTTATAATCTTGTGGCCATCTATGCTCCAAGAGTGGCTCTTGGATCTTTTGCCAAATGCTATGATTTTAGTTTTGTGATAATTGAGTACCCAGTTGAGCAGAATTATGTTAGTGTTCTTGCTGTTCTTTGAAGCCAATGGGTGTTCCAGAAAGTATTGCTGCAGTATCTTGATAGAGTAAAACAGAGATGTATCCTCCATCAAATTTGAGGGAGTAAAAATCCATGTTGTAGAGATGGCCACCATACAATTGATATAGAATAAGAATGTAGCCAATATGCAGCTTACTTGATGCCTTTCTCAGTTTTACTGCACTGGTAAGATGGCCTTGGGGGTTACAGCTTATATTGAATGAGGTTCCTTCAGATACTATACATATTAAATGAAGTAAAGTTTGGTAAATTGAGAGTCTTCAGTTTTTCCCACAAATTAGCTCAGGATATGGAATCAAATGTTGCTTTGAAATCTATAAAAAGAGCATAAAGAGAGGTTGTGTTGCAGAAAGTATTATTCAGTATTATTCAGTGAGATGGTGGATTGGATTTCCCTAAAGCCACTCCTTTGCAAATGTTTGCTTTTTCCATCTATTCCTGGAATTTCTATTGTAGGTGTCTTTGCTGATTGTCTTGAAGGAGGCTCATTGGTCTATAATTAGCAGGGTCATTTTTTTTCTTTTTTGTATATAGGGACAATAATTGCCATCTCCCATTTCTTGGGGACTCTGCTGTGGGTTTTGATAAAGATAAACAGTAAGGCCAGAGTACAGGCAAAGAATTATTCAATTAGCAGTGGGAGGTTTTTGTACAATAGCATATTTGTACTTGCTTGCTTGCTTACTTATTTTCCTTGCTGATCCTTCTATAATTTGATTACAGTTTGTGGCTTCTGGAGGTCTTCAACAGCTCTTGGAAATATTTAATTCTGGAATTTTAGAACCTAAAGATCAGGAATCATGGACAGTTGTAAGTGACAAGTTGTAACTGACTCATCTTAATGAGATACACAACTTCTCTAATGAATCTGTAGTTTTGTTTTAAAGTGTTTTTTATTTAAAAAAATGAAGTTAAAGCTGCTTATTGATTCTTATTTGTAGTGGTTACTCGATTGTCTGGCTTGCTTGCTGAAGTTGATATGCCAATTTGCAGTGGATCCTTCAGATTTGGATTTAGCTTATCATGATGTTTTTGCCTGGTCTGGAGTAGCAGAGAATCACAGGAAAAGAACTTGGCCAGGAAAATCACGGAAAACAGCAGGAGATCATACAAAAGGCCTTCACATACCCCGTTTAACAGAGGTGAAAAACTTCTCTTTAAAAGCAATAAAAACGAAGCCTTTAGAGAAAATCTTATCTGGCAGGTGTGACACTGTAAATGTAGGTTTACATAGAGACTTAATTGGAAAACCCATTGTCAGAGGGGAAAAAATGTTAGTAAATATAATGAATGGTTAATTGGAATAATGCATTCTTACTAAGTTACTATATATTTCAAGTTACTATATATTACCATTCCACATATCTTTGATAACTGGAAATTATGGAAATTGAAGTCCTATATATCTGAAAATCATTAAGATGAGTAAAGGATATTTATTTTCTGGGCACATATGATGTACCTTATAAATTAACAATATAGAAATTGGATTTGAGAACAGCATAATTTTGTATATAAACCGCTTTGATTGCAATACGTTCAGCTTTTTCCATTGATATTTTAATTTTAGCATACAAGTATATAGAGTGATACCTCATAAGCAAGGTTGATTCTGGATATTCTTAATGGCAACTTGCTAAATTGAAATGGCAGATAGAAATACAAAGCATAGAGCCTTAAGGAAGCATTTTTCTTAAATAATATTTTAAATATATTGAGTCAGGTCATTGATTTCCAAGACATTTTGGAAGATAAACTATACCTACATCTAAAGTGTGAACTTTTTATTTAATTGAATTATAAATTCCTAGTTGTTATTTTTTGTGTGTACTAGTATTCATGCTGAACTTGCTTTAGGCCATTCATTTCAAAGTCATTATACAAAGTTTATTATGAATATATGATAAAATGGTATTAATTAGATTCACCACACGGCACTCAGTACTATATTGAATTAAATTTACAGTTGTGCACATACATTTACATAACCCTTGAAGAATTATGGACCATTTTGTAAGTAAATGTGAGTGATTGCATAAAATATTTTTTTAAAAAAATTTGAGGTTGATTCAAATTAAAATACTAGGCATCACAGAATAGCACAATCATTAAACCATAGCAATAAAGGAAATTATAAAATGGTCCTAGTCTTAATTTTCCATATCCTTAGTTCTTAATATTGTGTATTTCCCGCTTTAGCATTAATGTTTGCTTGCATCTTTCATGACAGTTATGAATGACTGTTTAATTTTCTTTGGTAAAGGTGCCCACTCTCATTAAAAAGCCTCACGCCCTGTATAATATACTTTTGGTTGTCTAGCATGAACTGCATATTTTGAGATCTCCACAAAGTGACTCAATGATATTGAGATTAGAATAAATAAATATTGTTCTGTTGCAGCCATTGAAGGGTTGACTTGTCCTTATATTATGGATCATTGTCATATTGGAAAGTCATGCAAATTTTCCTCCAATATTTTCTGATAATATGCTGCATTAACTTTGCCATCAATTTTGATTAAATTCTTTGTGCTATTTTAACTCACATACCTCCATGCCTCCAAAACATGCTTTACAGCAGGGGTGTCAAACTGCCGGCCCGCAGGCCAGATGCATCATACTGAAACCGCATCCACCCCATTGCCAACAATGGGGAAAAAGTCGCGATACGTTGTATGACGTCACGTGACATGAGTTTGACATGCCTACTTTACAGTATGGGTTGTATTCTCTCTTCATAGGTCTTGTTGATTCTTCTCCAAACATAGCATTTATGTTTGTGACCATAAAAGTCTATTTTTATTTCATCACTCCAAATGATTTTGTCCAGACGTTTCAGGCTTCTCTAGGTGACGTTTGGTATATTGTAGGCAGGATATTTTGTGACCTTGGTGTAGCAATATAGTTTTCTGGTGATTCTACCATGCAGCCTATTTTTGTTGAAGTATCTTTTTATTGTACATGCTAAATCAGCCACACCCACTTTATTCCAGAGAAGCATATATTTCAGTAAAAGTTGCTTGGAGATTTCTTGTTGCATCCAGATAAATTTTTCTGAAAGCTATGTTTAACATCTGTCTTGGTCTACCTGATTGTATGGCTTAGTATTAATTATTTTCTACTTCTTGATCAGAATTTGAACATTATTAATTAGCATCATCAAATATTTGGATATCTTTTTATATGCCTCACCTGATTTATTAGGTTGAACTAATTTTGCTTGTAGATCCTTTGACCGTTCTTTTGCTTTTCCTGTACTTTAATAACCAGCAAAGCCGATACAGCCCTGGATGAAATGTACAAAGGTTTCTTCTTAAGAGCTAAGAAAATCATTGACTATATTCATACACTACTTACTAACAAAGCCCAGACATGAAAACTTACCTCCATTGTTATATCAACTTCAATATAATAAAGTGTGTCAATTTTATTATATACAGTATACAGACTTTTGGACCATTTTATTCATTTTTTGCTATGTTTTGTTTAATGACTGTGCTATTCTGTAATGCCCAATATTTAATTGGAAAAAAATTAATTTTTTTTTAAAAAAAGTTTTTTCTGATCGCTCATGTTTACTTACAAAATGGTACATCTTACAAATTCTGCATGGGATATGTAAACTTAAGAGCACAAATGTAATACAGTCCTAAATTAAATTAAAGTCATTAACAGATTATGTGAAATGAAAATCAAGCAGAAATTTTTTTAAATATCCCAGAGATTCTCCAGAAAAATCAGGGATTAAATCTACCGCTTTAGTTGTTCTCTTAAAAATTACAGTTCCCCAGATTTCATAATTGAAAGAGTAGCACTGGAAATAGCTTCCAATTGCAAGCTCTATTAAATAACTGAAGCAAACACTTGGGAAGTCCTAAATATGTTCTCAGCTACACAGAAGGAAAAAAATACCAGTCTGCCACTTGCTCGAAATGATCATATTAGTAAATAAACTGAAACTGTGATAAATGGGGGGAAAAGATTCTAGCTGGCATATTTTATCGAACTTTGTGTGTGTTTCAATATATGGTGTCTTGCTTATCATTAAAATGCTTGATTTATAAACAATACAGTTACTTTTTATTCATTTTTATACACACACAAACATACATACACATGTACACATATAACACATAGTTTTAAGGCAGCAGTTGCATTAACTGTTCTTTTTTGACTTCAATTTTTTTAAAGGTATTTCTTGTACTTGTCCAGGGAACCAGTTTGATTCAGCGACTTATGTGTGTTGCTTATACATATGACAACTTGGCGCCTAGGTACAATAACCTTTTTTTAATATCTTTGGTAAGATTTATAGTATATATATACATATATATATATATATTTGCATTAAGCAGTATATTGAATAATATTCCATTTTATCTAGAAATGTGTAGCTAAAAGTAGGCATAAGTAAAGTTGTTATATCCTTTCTTGTTAGTAGTGTTTTGATCTTACAAAAATGTTCAGATTATCTCTGTTAAGATCAAAACTGTGTATTTTGAATTCAAGATATTTTAAATTTGGATTTTCCTATAAGTCACTTTAATATTTTATAAAAGCAGACCATTATCCAGTTTTTAAAGCAGAGAAAATTGCACAATTGTAACTTAGGCGATTGCAACATTCTAATATCCAAATCTGGTTAAAAAACCTCTTTTGTGACCTAAGAAACTTAAGTGACTGAGACTTTATTAGATAACCCCAAGTGGTCTACTCAATCAACATAGTATTCAAATCAGGGGTCAAAGACTATTAGCTGATCTCCCCTATCTCATTATCAGTCAGGCTTATTGCAGCAGATTCTCAGTTCTATAGTTAAGTAAAACCTATTTTTTCAGGCTAAAGAAGAGAACAAATAAGTAATTGTTAATACCAGTCAATGTACTTAATATAGCTATTTTACTTCATACATTGTGATTAAATCAGGATGAATTAATTAGTTGTCTGCCAGGGCCAGGAAGCTATGTATAGTGTTATATCTCTGTTATCATCTAATTACACTGTTTGCGCCAAGAAGAAATACATATTATATAGCAAACTAGTAAAACCTTTTAAGAGATTAGAACAAAATTCTGCAGAATATTAAATCACTTTTTCTAAATAGTGAGAGTTAATAACTTTATCCATGTGTTTTTATTATTTGAAATAATATTTAATAAATTGTGTGATTTATTTTATTTATTTTATTCCTCTACAGGGTGTTGAAAGCTCAAGCTGATCATAGGTCAAGACATGAAGGTCAGTACATTGGTTAAAACATAAAAATTAAATTATATGGAGTCTTCAACACATATTTATTTACCTGAAATCCAGATATTGTAGGTATTAATAGAAGAGTATACAATCATGTGAACAACAAAGTACACTCTCTTTGAGTTCTATGGTTTTACATATCAGAACAAAGTAAAAATCATTTGGTCCTTAGCAGTTTTTAAAAGTAGGTAAATACAACCTCAGATGAACAACAACACATGACATATTTTACCATGTCATCATTTATTTTACAAAAAGAAAGCCAAAATGGAGAAGCCATGTATGAAAAACTAAGTGCATTCTTATTGCTTCCATAGGTATGAAGAAGCTAAGTAGCAGCCAGATGCTGCTAATCAAATGCCCTTTATCAGTTTATTATCAGCAAGTGTGACTCTTCTATAAAAGGCAGAGTTTTATGGTATTTAAAATACATTCAAGTGTGTGTTAACACAGTGTCAAAGAGTAAAGACTTCAGTAATGATCTTAGAAAGGCAATTGTTGCTGTCCATCAGTTTTGGAAGGGTTGTAAGGTCATTTCCAAACAATTAAAAGTCCATCATTCTACAGTGAGGAAGATTATTCACAAGTGGAAAGCATTCAAGACAGTTGCCAATCTTCCCAGGAGTGGAGGTTCCAGCAAATTCACCACAAAGTCAGACCGTACAATGCTCAGAGAAATTGCAAAAAATCAAAAGTTACATATCAGATTCTACAGGCCTCAGTTGTGTTAAATGTTAAAGTTCATGACAGAACAATTAGAAAAAGACTGAACAAGTTTGGTTTGTTTGAAAGGATTGCTAGGAGAAAGTCTCTTCTCTCTAAAAAGAACATGGCAGCACATATTAGGTTTGCAAAGTTGCATCTGAACAAAGCACACTTCTGGAACACTGTCCTTTGGATAGAGGAGACCAAAGTAGAGATGTTTGGCCATAATATACAGTGTCACATTTGGTGAAGACCAAACACGGCAAATCAGCAGAAATATATTAACTGTAAAGCATGGTGATGATGATTTGGGCTTCTTTTGCAGTCACAGGACCTGGGCACTTTGCATTCATTGAGTCAACCATAAAGTCCTTTGTACAGTTGAGGGGGGAAAGTATTTGATCCCCTGCTGATTTTGTACATAAAAAAGCAAATCAATTTATAACTTTTTTGAAATGCCTTTTTCTGGATTTTTTTGTTATACCAAAGTATTCTAGAGTCAAATGCGAAGCCATCTGTCCAACAGCTACAGCTTGGCCGACATTGGGTCATGCAACAGAACAATGATCTACAACAGAGTGGCTGAAAAGGGAAAGAATCAAGGTGTTGCAATGACACAATCAAAGTCCAGACCTCAACCCGATTGAAATTCTGTGGTGGAACCTTAAGAGAGCTGTGCATAAACAAATTCCCACAAATCTCAGTGGACTGAAACAAAGTTATAAAAAAGAGTGGGCCAAAATTACTCTTTGTCTCAGAATAATATAGTCACACAGAAAACAATTCAGTTAAAGTTATTTCGCTAAAGGTAGTTATACAAGCTATTGAATCATAAGGTGTACTTAGTTTTTCACATGGCTTCTCCATTTTGGCTTTCTTTTTGTAAAATAAATGATGACATGATGTAATATACCATTTGTTGTTGTTCATCTGAGGTTGGATTTACCTACTTTTAAGAATGATTTTTATTATGTCCTGATACATAAAACCATAGAATTCAAAGAGGATATACTTCTTTTTCCACATGACTGTATTTGTAGCTCAGAATTGAACTATAGGGTCCGTGGTGCTCTCTGAGCTTAGTTGTTTTCTCACAAATGTTTTATTACTGAACTAGATAACACCTCTGCTAGAAGGGATGGTGTTTGGTCTCTGTTTATATATAACTCTCTTTTAGCAATGATCTAGTTGGGTAATGAAATGACTGTGAGAAAACAACCAAGTTCAGAGCACTAAGGACCCCATATGTTAGATATATCTAATCCCCAGATAGTAGACAAAAGTGAATTATTAAGTTGTAGTCCAAAATATCTAAAAGGCCCATATTGAAAGAAGCTAATAGCTAATTATGTCTCATCACATGTTAACATGCTTCATATTGGCTTTAACTTATAAGCTTAAAGCTTATTTACTAGAAACTTCATTGAAGCAACTCCTCTGTCCGTTATTTTAACTGCAGATGGATTTACATTATAACTGAAAAATTAACAGTTTAATATTCAATTCCTTATTTTTGTTAGCAAAAAGTAATAACCCAATTAATTACAGCATCTTCAAGGTGTAATTTTAGAAGTTATGGAAGATATTTCAGGATTGTTTTAAATTTATTTCTGTCTCAGCATTTCTGAAGACAGTTTTATTATTTTCTAAACTTAATATTAATTTAGCAAGGATTTAATAGATAGACCCTTCATATATCATTTAAAAAACATCAAGGATCAGGATTATTACCACTTGATCTAGAGGTGAGTTTATACAAGTGACTTTCCATTTTGCCTTTTTCTTTAACAGATTTCTTCCAACATCTGTTTCTTTTAGAGGCATGATAGTATTTTTAAATATTATTAATTAATACATAGTTGTTAATATATAGCAAAGCAATTCCTTCTTTTGTAGGTTACATGTCATGATAATAATTGTTTACCTTATAGTTCATATGACTTTTAAATTTCAACTGTGTACTTTAAATATCATCCTTAGAGGGGAAAAGTCATTCAGGCAACATTAAAGACCCCCTCATAGTTGCTGTCATAAATGTACGTTTCACTAACAAAATTCTCCAGATTCATTCAAATCTTGTTGTCATGTCGACACAGTACAGGATAATGACTTGGAGCATGGTCTTGTTTAGTTATTTGGATTTCTTTTGATCCATGACTTCAAATGAAGTGAATAAGATGATATCTTCCTCCTGTAGCTGAATCCTTTGCCCCTTTTGGTTCTTTCAGGTGGGAAGTAATTTTCTGGGTGAGGAAGACTCTTAACACTTTGTTGTGAGAGGAGATGTTACTGGCAGCTTTGAAATAAGGGAGTGGGGGAGGGTGTTAATTGGCTCTTTCCATATCTAGAGTATTGAATAATTATCACTCAGTCTCCAGCTTTCCTTTTTTAGGCAAGGTTATTGAGACAGTAGATGAATAAACTACAAAGCATCTTAAAGAAAATGATTCCTGTCCAAAGTTCCCATTGTTGCAGCACTCTCACAGTCTTTTGATCAAAATTCAGCTGGCAGCCTTCCTGCCCTTAAGCTGCAGGAGCATTGCAGCTTCTTCCCACTGCAGTCTGGGAAACCTTGGCCAGCTAGTCCCACCAGTGTAGCACTCGCCCTGGTCTTCTCCATACTCCACCATGCCTGGAAGGGCTCAGATTGCTAGGCCCATAGGCAGGTAGG
Organism: Crotalus tigris; assembly: GCF_016545835.1. Taxonomy (NCBI): domain Eukaryota; kingdom Metazoa; phylum Chordata; class Lepidosauria; order Squamata; family Viperidae; genus Crotalus; species Crotalus tigris. The sequence continues at coordinate 687,596 of NW_024096816.1, read as the reverse complement.
TCTCTTCCCTGCATTGCCACTCCTCCCAAGCCCCTATCCCCCACCCCTGAGGTATCCTGGTGCAGTCACTTAATAACAAATGGAGAGAATTGGAATTGCGGTGATTGACTGAGGCAGTCGTGTGAACATCTTGTTTAACAACTTATGATCAAAGTTCTGCGTTTAGTTGTGGTCAAAGATCAAGGACTACTACCTGTATTTTTCAGGCAATTTCTCATTCAAATATAATGGATCTTAATTTGAAAAAAAACACCAAATGGTATATATGTAATGTGTAATTAATGTTTTTGGTTCTTCTTTTAGTTACTCACTATTCAATGTGGTTGCTAGTGAGTTGGGCTCACTGTTGCTCTTTAGTAAAATCCAACCTAGCAGATAATGATAATTTACATGATTGGCTGAAGAAACTGACTCTTTTAATTCCTGAGGTAAGCCTCAAAAACAATTTCTAGTTTAGTATAAGAAATAATCCAAAAGAGATTAAATATATCTGTTGAAAGAGACCTTTTAGGAGTGAAGAAAAAGATTTCTTGTTACTTTAATATGAATTTATTACTAGTTTTAAATATTGTATTTTGTTTCCCTAATTCAAGAGGTTTTTTTTAAATGAACGGTTCAATCGTATTCCTATTTATTCAAAAGCAGTTCCTACTGTATACATTAAGACTATTGTTATCTTCTAGCTAACATGCATAAGATTTCAGCCAAAGTCATCACAATCTATCTGTTACAGAAAATAGCTGCCTCCTTCAATGTTTACAGTAACATCTGTAACTTCCAGCTATGAATTCTTTGGTGGGATTTTTATTTTCCAAAATGTTCTAGCATATTGTTTATGGTAAATTAAAATTATTGGTACAGAGACTTAGTTCACAGTATTGATAGCAAATAGGCATATTGAAAATAGTTTATAAATAATCTAAAAATAAAGAAAATAAGAAAAATTGTTTTATTTAAATTGTTTCCATTTAATTGTAATTCTTTTTTTTTTTTTTTTCAATTTTAGACTGCAGTCCGCCACGAATCTTGTAATGGTCTCTATAAATTATCACTGTCAGGGTTGGATGGAGGAGACTCCATAAATAGATCTTTCCTGCTACTAGCTGCCTCAACACTGCTTAAATTTCTTCCTGATGCCCAGGCACTGAAACCTATTAAGGTAAAAAAAAAAAAGTTACCTATTTCATATAGAGGATGCTATTTCTTCTGTTCTCCATCTGAGCTTGAAGCACTTAGAGGAAAGAAATACTCATGTGCATTTGTTGTTTGTTGACTTCAGTTTGGCATTTAACAAAATCATTCCCCAGCATCTAGTAGACACACTGGGCCTTTTAGGCTTAAACACTCCTTTGTGCAACTGGATTCTTGATTTTCTTACCAACAGGCCCCAATATGTGCAAGCTGGAACAAATATTTCTAGCACCATTTTCTTGAGCACAGGTTCTCAGGGCTGCGTCCTAAGTCCACTGCTGTTCACCCTGTTGACCCATGACTGTTGTGCTAGGTTTGCTACCAACCATATTATGAAGTTTGCAGATGATACAACATAGTGGGCCTTATTTATTATGACAATGAGGGTGCTTACCGCAAGGAGATTGAAGTTTTGATGAACTGGTGTAAGGAAAACAGTCTAATTTTAAACACTGGAAAAACCAAGAAAAGGCAGGCACAGCCACACTTCTCTGTGCATTAATGATTCACCTATGGAGATGGTCACCAGCATCAAATTCCTGGGTGTGCAGTTAACAAGTAGGCTGGCTTGGTCGCTCAACAGCGAGACACTGGTGAAGCAGGCACAGCAGCGCCTGCATTTTCTGCGTTGCATGAGAAAAACACATCTTCCTTTCCCTATCCTTACCACTTTCTACAGAGGGTCGATCGAGAGCATCGTGTTATATAGCATCACAGTCTGGTTTAGAAATATCACTGCTTCAGATAGGAAGGCAGTGCAGAGAGTGGTGAAGATGGCTGAAAAGATTATTGGCAATTCCCTCTCCTCCATCCAGGACATAGCACTTAAGTGTTGCTTGAGCAGGGTCCGTAAGATTGTCTGGGACATGACACATCCTCTTCACGACCTGTTTTCCTTGTTGCCTTCTGGGATGAGGCTTCGTGGTATCCAAAGCAGAACATCCTGATTCAGTCACAGTTTTGTTCCATACAGTATTTATCTTGTTTTTATTTGGCATTTGCACAGTGCCAGGATGACTGTGCTTTGCCTTTGCACATATTACTTGCCTTCCTGTTTGCTGGAACATCTGTCTCAGTCATTATACCAGTAAGGCATTTAGTGGGGGGGGGGGCACAAAACTAACTCCTCCTGACAGTCTCAGGGCGTATGATGCTTTTATGATCCATAAAAACATAAATGGGATAACGGGATTTTTTTTTCATAAAAACCATCAGTTACTCTTGCACACTTATTTATGTTTAATTGCAATTAATTTCCATTTCACAATTTATATAAACAAGAAAACAAAGCAAAATATTAAACAGAAATATTATCAGGGGAATGAATTTATAAATAATACTCCAGTTGAGAGTTTTGATAACAGAAAAAAAAGTTAGTTTTTCAGAAAAGTGAAATTGAAGGAGAAAGAGTATCCTTCCATCCTTGTACTGTCAATCTTTTTGGAAGTAAAACAGCATATAGTGTTCATTTCCTTTGCTTTCATGTTGATTTCCACATTGCTGATACAGTATGTTAATCAAGAGAATGTCAGCATCTACAAAATGTGTAAGTGGAAAAAAAAACCTCTTAGGCCTTATGCTCTTATGTAAGCTCAGATTCATTTTAGTAACTGCCCCTGGAAATATTGGAAGTTACAAATTGTCTTTGGTTATAAAATTTGATTTAAATATATAATTTTAAAAAACCCTAAAACAAAGTAGCCAATAATCTTCTTCATTTTATTCTGTTCCTTATAATGTTTTAGGAATTTTTTGAATTAGCAAGTTTCTTGATCAAATTTGGGGAGAAAAAAATATCTAACGCTCTTTTTTCTTCCTCTCCCCACCCCCCTCTCTTCCTCCCAGATTGAGGATTATGAAGAAGAACCTATTTTGCAGCCTGGCTGTAAAGAATATTTCTGGTTGCTGTGCAAACTAATAGATAATATACATGTAAAAGATGCTAGTCAGGTAAGCATAACTGATTTCATGTTAAAGATTTATTTTCCCATTTGTAAGTCTATATTAGAGACTATCAGATCTCACCTTGGCAAGCTGGCACAAGCCCAACAAAACTGGACTTCTGTGACTTTATAAAAATGGTTGTCAAAGCAGATTTACAACAAGATAATACATTGCCTTATTCTATAATGCTACTATTAACCAGTTAGCACTCAGCCTACCACCAAATCTAAGAGAGTACTTTTTAGGAATATTTAAAATATTTCAACATCAAAATGTTCCAACTTCAAAAACAGTAATTTTGAACATGCTGAGTTTGCTTTGAGAAGAAACAAAATTTTGTTTTTCTCCTTACTTTAGAACAAAAGGTAGAGTTCATATTTTGCATGTGTATTGTGTGGCATTTTACTTTACAGGCAGGTAATATAAAGATACGTATGTTTGGTGTCCTTCTGTTTATAAAACACAAAGGTGTACTTCACAGAAAAGTGTTGATGTCTTTGGCATTGTGTAAGCGTAGACTGCTTGTGCAGTGTTGGTTGAGCTGCTTTGTTGACTTTGGGGTATGTATTCATTTGATACAAACTGATACTCCTTGTAAAATCCTCAGCATTTTTTTAAATTTTGCAACCAGGATAATTCCTATATATAGTCAAACCACCAGCAAATACCTACTGTATATAATTGTTTTTGCTGGATTTGGGTCTGGCATGCAGGGTGAAGAAAAATGGATGTGAAATCTGTGGTTTGCCCTTGTTAAGTAAAAGGAGGGAGAGAGTTTATAGATAAAATGATGTACTTTTTTTTTAAAAAAGTGAATTCATTATGAAACTTCATAATAGAAGAAAATATAATTTGTGGTTATCTGCCATGTTCATTTATTTTCAAACTGGAAGAGATGCTAAATGGAAAAATGTTGAGATTGACTGTTTTATCCTGTTAATAATTTCAGTCAAAGATCAACCAAATATCTTGATATCATGATGAGTCAATGCTTCAGGATTTATTTAAAGATTTGAGAAATCTTTGATACAGTAAGAAGTAAGAGGGACCAGATTTTAATCTAAACAATTTCTTCATTGAGCGAGGGCAGAGCTATGTTTCAATATTACCTGTAGGAATTTGGTCTAATGGTTTTAAAAATGTTTCCACATTCATCCCTTTGGGCATTTTTTTCAAGTTGGTTGGATTATAGCAAGCAGCGTAAACTACCATCTTATTTTTATGGCACTACAGTGAAAAACTAGAAAGTAAGGAACTTATTGGTCATTGCAATCTCAGTTGTATCACATATGTGGATTTCTTGTCATGATTATCAATTCATTGTAAAGCTAAACTGAATGTCCTTTCTAGCTCCTTCTCTACCAGTAATGATTGTGTTTGATAATGAGATTTGGTTTTTGAAAGGAGACATATACTTATGTTAATTAATGCTAACCCTAAACTTAGAAGAAGGATAGGAGAAGAATTATAAAGACAAAATGACATATAATGTCATGACTCAAAGCCACCAGCACACATATACATGCACGCAGGCAGTTGCCCGGCAAAAAAAAAAATATCAAAGGAGAGTAAATTCTAAAAGAAGCATTTGGATATCTATGTAAAGATTGCTTTTAAAGGAAAAAGGTACAGGTAGTCTTCAATCACTAATCACTTATCTATTTGAAGTTACAATGACATTGAAAAGGCTGCTTTACAGCCTGTAAAGCATGTTGAACAGTCGCACGTCATTACACCACTACCTCTGAGATCATGTGACTGTGATCTGGGCACTTGGCAACCCATTTGCACTTAAAACTGCAAGTCTCCAGCAATTATGTGATCATCATTTGAAATTGTACTTGCCAACTTTCCTGTAGAGTCAAAGCTTTCTGCTTGGATTTTAGCAAGGAGGATTTTCAGCATAGAGTGGAAATCCACTCTTGCACAGCCTCAATCAGGCTTCCCAGGGCCTCCCCCACCCTCTTGAGGCAGCCTGTGCTCCTTACATTACTGTTATGTCTCTGTTCTGACACCTGCCCAAATCCAAGCATGCTAAACCTCCACCATGTTTGCAAAGGAATCTTGTCTCCGAGCAAAAAAAAGTTGGAGTGGTTGATTTTCTCAAAAGTCTGGCAGCAGTTGCTACGTGGTACCAACTTCTGCCAATCCCAGGAAAAGTATGTGCGCCTTTGGCTTGGACAGCAGGAAAGGCTCATTTGAGCAGGAGGAGCAAGAGTAACAAATCATGCTTCCTTCCCCTTTCTTTTTCTCTTGCACTCCAATTGGTTTCCCTCCCTCCTTCTCCACTTTCTCTGCTCTTTTTGTTCACTCTTGAACTCACTCTTCCTTTCCCTTTTACACATACTCACATCTTTCCATTTGTGTGCAATTTCCTAGAGGTGATTGGCTTTTGCTTGGTATCCTGAGTGTTAAAATTATCAAGCAGATTCCTAGAGAAGATTAGTTCCTCTAGGAATCTGCTTAATAGATTTAACTGAGAGAACTTTTGCAAACTTGTTCCAGCACAGTGGAAGTTTTGCATCTTTGGATTTTGACAGGCCAGAGATGCAGTGGTAATGTAAGAAACACCAGGTTACAGCAGAGGTGTGTGGGAGGCCCAGCACAGGCTGTGTGCAAGTGTCTCTGGTGCTGAAAACTGGCACTTGCTTTGATTTCAGCAGAGATGGTTATTAGCTCCTGAGCCAGCATAGCTCCACAAGTCATAAAAGAGCCAAGGTTGCCTATCCCTGTCCTAGGGTCTCTCCTACCTACCTGAGATACTCCATATTCTACCTGGGATTCCATCCACTTAATGACCAAAAAGATCACATAACAATTGCAACCAGGAGTGCCAGAATTGCCGTCATTGAGCAAATCAGTCAAATGGGTGTTTTGCTTAACAACTGCTTCGCTCAACAACTAAGATGCTTGTCCCAATTGTGGTCATAAGTTGAGGACTACCTGTAAGTATATATAGAACATCTGATCATAAAAATAAAGGTTGGAAGTCTGCATTAGGTAACACCAGGCAGATTGTTTTTATGTATATCACTTATTAAAATATATTCTAAAACTTCTCTCAGTACAATCAGTCTTTTAGTAATCGCTTTGCATTTACAATTTCATTTTGTTTCTTTTAACTTAGACAACTTTACTTGATTTAGATGCCTTAGCAAGACATTTGGCTGATTGTATTCGAAGGTAAGCTTTAATCTTGTTAATTTCTTTAGGATATTTAGTTTAAATAATTTTCATCAAAATATTATTTTTATAACAGAAAATTCTGTTTGTCTTTTTTACAGCAGAGAAATTCTTGATCATCAAGATGGCAATACTGAAGATGATGGCCTTACAGGTCTCCTGCGTTTAGCAACAAGTGTTATCAAACATAAACCACCTTTTAAGTTTTCCCGAGAAGGGCAGGTAAGATCTAAAGAACTAAACCAGGATTATGGTACTTGATCTTATATATACTTATTATTACATTTTCCATTAAGCGTGAATACTGTTGTAAGATATATGTGAATGTTTTCTTACTACTTATTTTTTAATATTTCTACTCGAAATTGCAGTTTGAAAGATCACATAAACTTTGTATTAGGAGAAAAATACTTGACTGTGAAGCAAATGGCAGCAGTTTCCATGATAAGCATAGTTTGAGCCTCAGGTACATATAGTTAATTTCGAAAATCCTAATTAATCAGTGATTATGACACTGATTCCACTCAGGGCAGCATTAATTTCTCAGGATCCTTGTATTGTCAGTGTACATAATTCATAGTGGCAAATGAATGTGAGAAATATGCAGTAATTTGATTTTATGAATTATTCAGAGGTTGTATATGATCAAGGTTTAGGGAGACAAAGACATTGGAAACAAAAAACTTTTGAAGATATTATGTCATTTGTTTGCAACTGCAGAAGTTAGGGCTTCTTCTTTCTATGAGCATGCCCAAATTTCCCCTTATTTCAGAATTGTTATTTTTTATATACATTTCAGGACCTTAATTGGATTAATAGAAAATTAGGTTGTTGTGATTAGTCTTTCTTTTTTCCATCTTTATTAAATGAATTAGGACCTTTCTATTTAGCCAAGTGTTTTTAGTTGGATATATAACTCTTGTAACACTAATTGTAAAGTTTAATTAGATTTTAATTTTTTTGTAGTTTATATTTGTTTCTGTGTCAGTTCACTATCTTGAATGGTTAAATATGGATACAAATTTAAATAACAAATAGCAGTTTCTATGAGTTTTCACAACCTTCTTTCTTTTCCCTCTTCTCCTTTAGAGGCAAACTTGAATTGTTTACACTCTATGAAGTAATAACTTAGTTAACCCTCTCCTTGTTGCTATCTCAGCTGCAAATTGTGGGGTAAACTTTTTGGCTGGAGTGTTAGCCACCTTTTAGCCAACTTAGATTTGGCTTACTTTGTTACCAGCTGGTGTTTTAGCATTTTCAGCCAAGTACCAATTGGTGTTGAACTATTATAGGACTTAGTGACAATTAGTGTTTCACAGTTTTCCAGTCTTTGGTGGGATAAGAAAAGTTGATTACAAACTCCTGTCTTGGTGGGGGGATAAGTGCCCACAGTGAATCTTCAGATTCTGATATTAATACTCTACCAAGTAAATGTTGACGTCAACTTTTATATTTCCTTTATTTTATAGGAATTCTTGAGAGATATTTTTAACCTTCTGTTCTTATTGCCAAGTCTAAAAGATCGACAACAGCCGAAATGCAAGTCACATTCTTCAAGGGCTGCTGCTTATGACTTATTGGTAGAAATGGTAAAAGGTTCTGTAGAAAACTACAGGCTCCTCCATAACTGGGTTATGGCACAACATATGCAGTGTAAGAATATTTTTTCAATTTTCTCAATATTCTGTAAGTAAGCAGATAATTTCAGTTTCTTTGTATTTTTTCTTTAAGTTAAAAATGTGTTAGGATGTTGATTAAATTTAGAAATGTATTAAGATACTGTATCCTTGTAAAAAGAGCAGCCCTATCAGGAGATGGGTGATATATAAATTTAATAAATAAAAACATCTGTGAATGTTTCTAATTAAAAAGTGTATTTGCAGGCACTTCGGCAGCAAGGAATATTTAAATGGTTAAGTTGCTGCCATCTATTGCCCCATCATGAGAGATCTCTAAGATTTTCTGACCATAATATTAGAAAATATTGATGTTCATTTTGATGGCTCTCATATTTCATGTTTATTTGCAATTAAGATTCATCATAAATATTTTAATGCACTTTAGTACATTCAGAATCATATTGCATTTAGTTTTGAATTGACAAAAGATGTTTTTCTCCATTCAAGTTGCTTTATTTTGATATGAAGCTGATGTATAATAGAATATGCTAAAGCAGATAGGAGTTACTGTGAACCATGAATGAAATGCAGCTAATATGAGTTCTACTTTAATTTCTCCAAATATCTTGGGTCATCATCCTTTTATCATTTCCCAGTGCCAAATGAAGAGAGAAAAATAGTTTATATCCATATTGCAATAGATCAAAGATGAGGATTTTCTTTTCTCTTATCATTAACAAATGTTTCCTCCCTAAGTATTGGGACATAGAAATTATACTCTGCATTTTATGTAGAAAAGTTATGCTTTTCATTCTTCTGGGCAGAAAAGAAAGAATTTGTTGGTAGTATTTATGGTGATGATGATCAGTGGTAATAATGGTAATAGTAATTATGATGGTAGTAATACAGATAATAATTTGATTCTGAACTAATAATTTGGTTCTCAACCAGTTGTTGAGAATCATTCTTATGATAACATATACATTTCAAAAGATTTTTTTTAATTTCCAGACTTAGAATAGAATAGAATAAAATAGAATAATATTGTCACTTTGAATGTACACTAATCGGCATACATTAAAATGAAATGTCGTTGCATACCGCTCTCAAAGGGTCACCACCTCCAATATATGCTACATATATATGACAAAAATAAATACAGAATTATGCATACACCCGCATATATGACACAGAGAAACTACACAGTCTAATTCAGATTATGCATATATGTGCATGGCGAGAAAAACAAATCTTGTTACTTTTACAGATAGCTCTGATATAATAAATATTCAGGTTTTCTATAGCAATGAGAAGGATACCTGAATGGGGCTTCCTCAAATCACAATCCCCACCTAGTAGACTGCAAAAGAAATTACTCCTTGAGCAAGATCCAGCTCTCTGTTATAGCATTAATGGCTATATAAATATTTATAGCAGCATTGTACTAGGCTGTGCTGTGCAAATTAAATAGTATAATGTTTGCTATCTAAGCTACACTGGTTTGTTTCTTTCCAGGAAAGAACTGGATTTTTTTTAATTTTATTTTTCCTTTTTTAGGAAACAAGCAGACTTTAGTTGTTTTTTTAAAACACACACCTTTATTGCTTTTGAGCTGGAAGTTGGGCTCCAGAGGTAGCGTATGAGTGATTTCTGTATCACTTCAGAGTGATACAGAACCCATCTGGTGGCTTGTCTGATTGTTATTCATGAATTCATGATCCCTTCAAAGAAGAGGGAGATGTTTTCATGAGAACATGACAAAATTTGGGGCCTGAGAAAGGATAATAGGGACTCAACTGGTTGCTGGTTTTATTCACCCAGAAGATTAAATAATTAATGATTTTAACATATATACTCAGAAATAAAATTACCATAATGTCACAATTTCAGCTTCTCACGCACCTTATAAATGGGATTATTGGCCACATGATGATGTTAGAGCTGAATGCAGATTTGTGGGATTAACCAACCTTGGAGCAACTTGTTACCTGGCATCGACTATTCAACAATTATATATGATTCCAGAAGCCAGACAAGCCATTTTTACTGCAAAGGTATGGTCTTCCACTTTGAACTTGATATGAATGTTAATATTTCAATTAATATCACTATAAAGCAGTAAATGTCAGTTTATTGAATGAAAGACAGTTTTAAGGAAAGCTTTCCCTGCAAAATAGCCATCTTGATAAAAAAGATTCTGGTAAAGCTGTCTGTCTACCTGAAAAATATTTATGGGCTAGATAAACATACAAAACCGAACATATAGTAAGACAATTTTTATGTTCACATACCTCCCCATTTTAAAATTGGATCATTTGAACACAGCACTATCAGAATGGTGCTGATTCCAGTGTTATTTAGTTAATATATGGAGGCAAGAATAAAAGTGGGTGTATATTTTATGAAAACGGATGTCTTGCTTGTTCTTTGAACAAAAGAAAAAATCATGTATTTTTAATTCCAGTTTTTAACTTTTAATTTCATTGAAACTCTAAGTTTCCCACCTTAAAATAAATAGTAAATCTCCTAATTGGGTTTTATTATAAATTAAGTGGAAAGCTATATCATAAGTTAAGTTTTAAACTTCAAAATTTTTTAAAACTTTTTTTGTTGTTTAAACTTTTAAAAAGGCCCTGAAGAGTTGGTTCTGCCAATGGGCCTGGGGACTTCAGAGTGATACAGAACCCATCTGGTGGCTTGTCTGATTGTTATCACCAACAGGGTGGGGGGGGGGTTGCTTATTTTATTGAGGTATTATACTTATAAACTGCACGGAGTCACTGAAAGTGAATTGGGCAGCGATATAAATTTGCTTAAATAAATAATTACACTTTCTAGAATGGTTTTAAGTAGGTTTCTTGTAAAATGCTGTAATCTTTTTTAACATTTGTAATAAAAGATTTTTTAAAAATTACTGTTTACTAACTTCATAAAATGAATTTCATGTGTTTTCTTTCCATTTCAAACTTTTCCTTCATATTATTTTTTAAAAAAGTATTCTGAGGACATGAAACACAAGACAACTCTTTTAGAACTTCAGAAAATGTTCACGCATTTAATGGTAAGTTTTAAAAATCTTTTCAAAGATACGTCCTTAAATTTATACCAGATAAAATGTCTTAATGACCTTAGTATTTAAACTGTTTTATTGACTTTCTGTAATCCAAGCATCAATGAGCTCTCCCTTGTGTCCACTATTTGGCAGATTTAAAAAAAAAAAAAATAGACAGGATTGGAAACCTCCATCCAGTTTCCATCTTTGCTTCTATATTGAATGTTCATAGGTGCTCATATCTGGACTGTTTTGTTATTTTCTGTTTTCTTTACATAAGTTGTCTTCTTGCAAGGTAGAAAAAGAAAGAAAGAAAGTTAAAGTTAAACCTTGTTGGACTGAAGTTATAGAATTCGAATGGCAATTGCTTTTGATTTTCTCTACCCCTTTGAAGATGGTAGAGGACAGGAAGACCTGGAGGAATGTTATCCATGGGGTCGCGATGGGTTGGGCACGACTTCGCAATTAACAACAACAACAACAACACCCCTTTATCCAAGCAGAATATTTGTGCAATTGTCCCTTTTCCAAGTACTGGAAGATTCCTTTTTTCCCCCATATGGAGGTATCCATTAGTATTGCAGCATAAGCATTGAGAAGAAAACCAGTTGTGCAGATTGGATGTGGTATATGCAGAATGCAGACTCAAAGAGAGAGAATTATGCTCTTTTAAAGAGGGATCTCACTTGGAATCGACATAACTAAGTCAGAACATCAGCAAATAGCCCGAGCCTCCAAAGATGAAGTGAGAAAAGCCAAGGCTCAAAATGAACTAAGGCTTGCGACCAAAGTCAAAACTAACAAAAAAAGCTTCTTTTAACATGTAAAAAACAAGAAAAAAGTGAAGGAAATGATTGGTCCATTAGTGGGTGAAAGTGGCAAGAAGGTGACAAGCAACAGGGAGAAAGCAGAACTATTTAACTCATTTTTTGCATCTGTCTTTACACAAAGGGAAAAAAACAGACCAACATATCAAAAATAGTGCCATAAAAAACAGAATAGAAACACAAGTTAAGATAGGCAAGAAAATGCCTAGACGAGTTCAAATTGCCAGGACCAGATGGATTACACCCCAAGGCTCTCAAGGAACTGGCAGATGTGATCTCAGAACCACTGAACCATATTTTTCAAAGATCCTGGAGCACAGGGGAACTACCAGAGGACTGGAAAAGAGCTGATGTAGTTCCCATCTACAAAAAAGGGGGAAAAATGGTCCCAGGAAATTACAGACCTATCAGCCTGACCTCAATACCTGGGAAGATCCTGGAAAAGATAATCAAACAATGAATCAGCGAACACCTAGAGGCAAACAAAGTCATTACTAAAAGCCAACATGGGTTTGTCAAAAATAGATCATCCCAGACAAATCTTATTACATTCTTTGACCAAGTGACAAAATGAATGGATCAGAGGAATGCTGTGGACATAATTTACTTGGACTTCAGTAAGGCATTTGATAAAGTAGATCACAACCTACTACTTGACAAGATAGAAAAATGTGGGGTAGACAGCACCATCACCAGATGGATCCGTAGTTGGCTGACCGACCATACTCAGTGTGTGGTCCTCAATGGAACCGCATCTGCATGGAGGGAAGTGTGTAGTGGGGTGCCCAGGGCTCTGTTCTGGGCCCAGTGCTTTTCAACATCATTATCAACAATTTGGATGAGAGGATAGATGGGAAACTCATCAAATTTGCAGATGACCCCACTACACACTTCCCTCCATGCAGATGCGGTTCCATTGAGGACCACACACTGAGTATGGACGGCCAGCCAGCTACGGATCCATCTGGTGGTGGTGCTGTCTACCCCACATTTTTCTATCTTGTCATGTAGTAGGTTGTGATCTACTTTATCAAATGCCTTACTGAAGTCCAAGTAAATTATGTCCACAGCATTCCTCTGATCCAAGGTCCCTTCCAACTTTACTATTATTATTATTATTATATTTCACAGAAGCTGAAATACTGTCCATCAAGACCTGGGCATTGAATGCTGCATTGACATGCAGCCTGGGCTCATGAAACACTCCAGGAAGAGAACAGGTGCTGGTCGCCTAGCAGCTCATTTCAGATCAGCCAGTCCCAATGGATCTTAAGCCACAATTGGGCTTGGTTGGTAGGCTAAATAACTGGCACTCCATGGCCTCTTGCACTGTGCAGAACTGTTGCCCAATTACCTGTGCTCACTCTTATGCTCTGTAGCAAGCTCTGCTTCTGAGGTGTCCCAGTCTCTGGCAGTTTGAAGGTAAAGATTGGTCAGAGAAGCTGGGCCAGGATCTTGGCACTGGGAAAGAGATTAGAGGAGGATTCTGATAACTCTTCTATGAGAGATCTTTGCTGGGCAAGGAGAAGGAAAGGCAGCTAGCAAGATCTTACTGTCAGGCAGAGAAAAGAAGGACTCTCTCTGCGAAGCAAAGAGGAAGAAAAGAGAAAGCAAATGAGAAAAATAAGAAAGAAAGAGAAGAAGTAGACTTGCAAGAAAAAAATGTAGACTAAACTTGTGCAGTTCTTAGTGGAATGGCTATACTTAGTGGAGTGGAATGGCTATACAAAGATGATCAGGGGACTGGAGGCTAAAACATAAGGAATGGTTGCTGGAATTGGGTATGTCTAGTTTAATGAAGAGAAGGATGAGGGAGGACATGATAGCAGTCTTCCAATATCTCAGGGGTTGCCACAAAGAAGAGGGAGTCAAGCTATTCTCCAAAGCACCTGAAGGCAGGACAAGAAGCAATGGATGGAAACTAACCAAAGAGAGACAACCTAGAACTAAGGAGAAACTTCCTGACAGTTAGAACAATTAACCAGTGGAACAGCCTGCCTCCAGAAGCTGTGAATGCTCCAACACTTGGAAGTCTTTAAGAAGAGATTGGACAGCCATCTGTCTGAAATGTTATAGGGCAGGGGTGCCAAACTGCCAGCCCACAGGCCAGACGTGTCACCAGGAAACTGCGCCCATCCCAGTGCTGGCAATGGGGAGGAAGAAGCTCCGATATATCACGTGACGTTGCGAGTTTGACATGTCTGGTATAGGGTTTCCTGCCTGAGCTGGGGGATGGACTAGATAACTTCCAAGGTCCCTTCCAACTTTATTATTATTATTGTTGTTGTTGTTATATCCTATAATGATTCTCATAAGCAAACAAGTATACTGGGTATATGATTTTCAATTTCTCACATAGATTCTACCATCAGTAGAAGTTGCTAAGCAATTAGAATAACCCATTCTATCTGTAGCTGATTGGTCTTCCAAATGCCAAAACTGTAAGCCAAGAGCATTCCTTGCGCTATGGCTATGAGCAGAACTATGTTAGTATCCTAATTACTTTATCAAACAGACTATAGACTGAACTTCCTGTTTCTTTTTATTTCTATGGCAAAAAAGGATCCATATCAGAAGCAGTTCATAAGCAGACTTAGTCATACTAACAAATTTTGATAAACACATGAATCACCTGTTGTATGTTCTTAACAACTAATAGCTTGTTTTCCTGGCTTCTAAACAAAGGAAAGCGAATGCAAAGCATATAATCCAAGGCCATTCTGCAAAACCTACACCATGGATAAACAGCCACTAAATACTGGTGAACAAAAGGACATGACAGAATTTTTTACAGATCTTATAACAAAAATTGAGGAAATGTCTCCAGAATTGGTAAGTCTAAAAAAATATTTTTTAATAAAATAAAATAATGAAATAATTTCCCCTATTTTGACTAAAATAAATTCATTCATCCACAGAAAAATACTGTGAAAAGCTTATTTGGAGGTATTATCACAAACAATGTTGTTTCTCTGGTGAGTTCATATTTCTACTGTCCATTGTTTCTTTTTTTAAGGGGGAAATGGGGAGTGCTATATTGGCTTTATATTTACAAATTCCTATTGATACTGTTGGTTTGGTCTGTTATGACTATTATTATTTAGGACTGTGAACATGTTAGCCAAACTGCTGAAGAATTCTATACAGTAAGATGTCAAGTAGCAGATATGAAGAATATTTATGTAAGTAGAACCATAGCAATAACATTGCAGATCTCTTGGCTATTTGAGATCTCTCAAATAGCATTATATCAAATTAAATTGTTATGCTCTTTAATGGTATTGCTTGTTTTGAATGGCGTCCAGAATCTCTGGATATGCTCTTTCCAGCACCTGGGAATATAAAATGTTATTTTCTTCCGAATCAGATCATTGTTTCATCTAGGCCAGTATTGTCAATGATGAGGGCCAAAGAACCCTAAAATTTCAAGCAGTAATTTTTCCTCTCTACTTTCAACCATTCTCAAGTTTCAAGCTATATCTGATTTTGCTTTTTAGGAAAAAAAACTGGATAGCAGTGGCAGACTTAGTTGTGTATGTTCGTATCAGTAGCTTTATGATATTTTTTGCCCCTAGAAACTTCATGTTTGGCTCCTTAAATTAATAATTTAATAGCACTTTAGTTAACACCTATTTAATAAATAAATTTTAATAATATATTATAAATTAAATTTATATGAACTTTCCTTATGTATTATATATAGGAATCTCTTGATGAAGTTACTATTAAAGATACCCTAGAAGGTGATAACATGTATACTTGTTCACACTGTGGAAAGAAAGTACGGGCCGAAAAAAGGTAAAACGGAGGAAAGAAAGCTTTGAGTTTATTCTGGTTTAATTTGCTAAACATTAAATACGTCATGTTTCTAAATACTGTGTTCTTATGCTCTAAATATATAATACTTTGAAAGTAGGTTAGGGCATTATTATTTGAGTCATTATAAAAGGAATATTTTCTTCTGTTTCTAGGGCATGTTTTAAGAAATTACCTCAAATCTTAAGCTTTAATACAATGAGATATACTTTTAACATGGTTACTATGATGAAAGAAAAGGTCAATACACACTTCTCATTTCCTTTACGTTTGGATATGACCCCTTATACTGAAGATTTTCTCATGGGAAAAAGTGACAGAAAAGAAGGTATTTGATTTTACTTCATCTTCATTTTTTTCTACTAAATCTGTTGACCCTTTTAACCAATTTGCATGACATTTTTGGTTAATATTGGGCAATTGTCATGGTAAGCAGAAGTTGTATTGATTAAAAACAGTTGCTGCTTTCTGAGCTTTTGACATAGATATTGGAAAGCTCGACCAATATCTCTCTCTTTGAAGTGTTCCATTAGTCGGAACCTTGACATCTCTCCTCTATGGGAAAAAGTTACATCTGGAGAAATGAGTAGCAGAGGCTAGAGGGCATCAGTGAATATTTCCATGTCCTTATTTTTCTGAAGAAAGCCCTCAGACCCTTGCCTCTTCCAAAAATCAAGTTTCTGAAAGAGCGCCTAGTTTTTGTGCCAATCAAGTAACTTTTCAGAAGGGCATGATTTTTCAAAGTGTGACTGGGTAGAGAGGAGACCAAGACTGTTTGGTATCTAAGAGGGTAGGGGAAGCAGACCCAAGGCCTGTGGGGTCCAGCCGGGTAGGAAGCAGACCCATGGTCTATAGAATCCACAGGGGCAGAAGCTGTGCAAGGGGTATCTCAGGGAGTAGGGAAGACCTTAGGTGGCCCAGTCAGGTCATGTGTAAACTAGGAAGATGCTGCATTTTGGGTCTATACCTGCACTGAGCCCTCCCCCACATCCTGTGGCATCCACACTCCACTTAACAATTGCAATAGGGAGAGCCAGGATTGCAGTCATTGGGTGAGATTGTCACGTGGGTTCTTCACTAAGTGACTGCACTGAATTAAAGCCAGTTACAATTATAATCGTAAATCAAGCACTACCTGTAATGGAATGGGACCTCATATACAAGTACTTGCACTCCATCAGTAAAGCCAGCAGTGTTTATTATATTCCTGCAATTTTTGCTCCTTCCCTTGTCATTCTTAACTCTTGGTGATACTGTTGTTAATGTGCACCTGTTCCGTGACAAGTTGCTAATTAGTATTAGCACCTGCTCCAGCAATGATTCTGCATATATATCGATAGAGATATTTAATCCTCACAGGGCTTTGACCATCAGCAGTTGCTGTTGCCGCTATACTTTATCAGAAGCAGCAGAGTGAGGAAAGTAGCCGGGGAACAGAGAATTATGAGCCCCTGTGCTAAACTACAAAGCAGATTTTTGAAAGCCTCTTATTTCCCACATGTTCTAACAATGATAGAGCTATTACACATTCATACATGTTCTTTCAGCTGTAATACTGATAATGGAGATGGAGCCCTACCTCAATTCAAGGAATGAATTATGAACCTTTTTGAAAGATAGTCTGGTTTGATTTTTCATTTTGCCATGCTGAAAAATGGGGGTTCTTTAGATCTATTGTTCCAAATAATATTTGTTAGAAAGGGTATGTATTTTGCTCATTGGTATCTTTATAAATAACCTATGGTCTGGGTCCGTGGAGGTAATATTTTGTCTTTTGTTTTCTCCCTTGTCTATTAGATTTTACCTGATTTTATTTTATCTTTTGATTTTTTAAATTAAAATCAATAAATGGGAAACTAACATGTTGCAATGTAAAGTACCACACAAGGCTCCAAGAATACCTTAGTTCTTAATAGGTCTAACAGCATTTTTTAGAAAATAGAAATGGTGGGTATCTGCTTCTTGTGAAACTATTCTTTTTAACCCACAAATAAGATAAGGCAATAAATCATATCTGGGAGATAAAAGGAAATGACAGATCTTGCAGATAGGCTGGAAAGTCCTCACTCAAAAATTGTGCCTTAATAACAGTATATTTAAAGTCTTTTTTCAAAATACATTGTAAAATAAGCCTTACCTTTTCTAGGGGCTGAGACAATAAGATATTAAGTTTTGTAAAATATTATTTTAGGTTTCAAGGACAATGGCACTAATTCAAAGGAGACCAAGAGTTATGAGTATGATTTGATAGGTGTAACTGTCCATACAGGAACTGCTGATGGGGGACATTATTACAGTTTTATCCGAGATATTGTTAATCCCCATGCTTACAAAAACAACAAGTGGTAAGTTATGAATGTTTAGTAAATACTTCATTAATGGTAGAGTATAAATTGTCATTGTTGTATCTCAGAAAATGAGAGGTTTGTTTTTGTTGCTGGATAAACTTATTATGTCTTTGCAAAATTAGTCACCAACATTACTTAATATTACAAGCATTTATTCTGTCCCAGCTTTAATAACATTGGCTGAATATTTCATCTTACTAGTAGTTAGGATTGTATTTACTTTGCTTGAATTTTCTTCTAATATTACAGCAAAATTAAGAACTTCACTGAATTTCACTTTCATTTATCTTCAGAGCAGTAAATATTTTAGTCTTGTATGAATCAACTTAACACTCAATGTTTTTGCATTTTTAGGTATCTGTTCAATGATGCTGAAGTAAAGCCATTTGATTCTGCTCAGTTGGCTTCTGAATGTTTTGGTGGAGAAATGACAGTGAGTTGTAATATTTTTTAATACTATTTAAAAGGAACATGTGTTGTTGCAGTTCATGTTAATGTTACCCTACCTTGCTATTTCACTGCACATTTATCCACTATAATCAGCAACTAGGTCAGAAAGCCTCTGGCTTGACAATAAGATGCCATCCTGGGGAACAAAAGAAAGAAGGGAAAGAAGGGAGGGGGAAAATGAAAAAAAAAATAAAGTTGCAAATTTGTTAAAAAATCTACCCAAGTAGGATGCAATGAAGCTTTCAAAATATCCTTGATCAAAGACTATGGAATACACACTTAAAATATAGTCATCTATTCATTGACTTTAATAGTAGATAATTATCTATTATTCAGTTAATTACATTTACATATATTACTGTTGCAACAACTTGTAATTATAATTGTATGCATGACAGTTTTACACAATAGACAATTACCATCCTATTGTATTCAGAACTAAATTGTAGAAAATTATACACAGCTATTCAAACAAATTAAATTTGTTATATATATAATGTGAAATAGTGTTGAAATTTGTACAGTTATCAGAAAGTAACATTACAAAGAAAATGTATTCCTTCTAAGATATTTTTTTTTCCAGACGAAAACCTATGACTCTGTCACCGATAAATTTATGGATTTCTCTTTTGAAAAGGTACCTAACTTTATATGTTAATTTAGACAATATCATCTTCCAATTGTCTTCCTCTTTTCTGATTTCAATGAAGTGTTGGCTTTTTGTTTTTCTTCTCTCAGACTCACAGTGCATACATGCTCTTCTATAAACGAATGGAACCAGAAGAAGAAAATGGCAAAGATTATACATTTGATGTTTCTTCTGAATTACTAGAAGTATGTGCTTCCTAGAATTATAAATCATTATACTTCAAACAACACAAATTTATAATGATTACAGACATTTCTAAAATTCTGTTTTCACTTTGTCATTATGGGATACTGAGTGTAGATTAACAAGAAAAAATGAATTTGAATAACTGTAGAATCAAGCTGCAACATAACAAAATTGACAAAAGTGAAGGGGATCTGAATACTTTCTGGATGCACTGTATATTATACCTTGGATTCTAAGATAAGCTAAGGCCTTTAGTGAGGGAGAATGAGACCCCTCATTTCATCAGTCTTCTGTCATCTGTCTATCATCTATCCATCCATCCATCCGCCGTGGTTAGAATGCAGTACTGCTCACTCCAGCAGTTTGATTCTGAACGGCTCAAGGTTGACTCAGCCTTCCATCCTTCCAAGGTTGGTAAAATGAGGATACAGATTATTGACTCTAAACTGCTTAGAAAGAGCTGTAAAGCATTATGAAGCAGTATATAAGGCTAATTACTATTGCTATTGCTATCTATCTGTCATTAATTAATTAATATGCTGCCCACCTCACTGTCAAATGACTCTGGGCAGCTTACAACAATATAAAAACATGATATAAAACAAAAAGATTAAAAGCATTCAGTGTTAACAATTATAAGGTTAAACATTTATTGATTTTATTGTAATTTCTTTGGTGATTGTTCTGAGTCTCTGAGCATATAAGTTTAATAAACTGTCATTGATTTCAGAGTAGTAGGAGTACTCCCAAATAGTTTGGAACAGGATATAGGGAACATTGTTTAGTTTACATACTTGGGATGCTTTTTATTATTTAAGTGAAGTTCCATGAGAGAGAACACCAGTAGCATTTTATATAATGACTAATTTTGAATTATGTTACAATTAAATAGCAAGGTTTACTTTTGATTTTATTTATTAAATTTGTTTGCTGCCCATCTCGCCACAAATCTTTATTCATTCAGTTAATCAATTTATATAGGTTAAGAAGTTCTTATATGAGCCATTTTTCATCCATCTCTGAATAGAGTAAATGGCTTTACCTGATTTTTTTTTTTCATTTTTTTTCATCAGTGGATATGGCATGATAACATGCAGTTCCTTCAGGATAAGAATATTTTTGAGCATACATATTTTGGGTAAGGTTTACATAAATTTATATTTTATTTAATAAATAAACTCCAGGTTTTTAAATCCAGTTTTTAAAAAATGGGTGTAAAAACAAGTATTTGTGCATGTGTTTGCCCTAGATTTATGTGGCAGTTGTGTAGTAGCATCCCCAGCACATTACCAGATCCCAAAGCAGTTTCTCTGATGACAGCCAAGGTAGAGTATCTTACTGTCAGATTGCTTTTTTAAAAAAAGTGTTTTAGCACTTGTTCAGGATAGTCTGTAACTATCAATTATTGTCTTACAGTTAAGCACTTCTTTTGTCCTTGAAACATTTATCCATTCAAAAGAAAAGGTATGTGCCTGGATTTCCTATAACACAGTGTATATTTCTAACATTGATTAAGATAAACAAAAATCCTTTGCTTCACTGACTGAAATATAAAGCAAAAATTATAATGAAATTTCAGTCCTTTTCAAACCAGATTATTTCATTGTCTAAATCACGGTCCCAACCTTTTGCAGCTTGATGGCCTGATGGGGAGGGAGTGAAACTGGGCCGTGTAAGCGGCGGACTTACGCGAGTCAAGCTTGCACATGCATGCCGGCCAATCTGTTGCATGGCCCTGTTCTGAATAGGCCATGGCCCGGTAGTAGGTCGCGGCCTGGGGTTGGGGACCCCTGATCTAAATGAACTTTTGAGCTAATATAGGTAGACCTTGCTTAGCATCTTCTTTGTGTAGCAACCATTCAAAGTTATGAGGGTGTAGAAAAAATAACTTTGTGACCAAGACATATGTTTACACTTTTGTGTAGTTATGATGGCACTTATTGAAGGGAGCTTACAACTGGTTCTCAGAATTCTGGTTGTCATAGTGTCCATTGGTCATGTGATTGTGTTCTAGGGGCTTGGGTACCTAGCTCACGATTACAACACCACAGTAATCCATGATCACCATTTGTAACCTTCATTGGCAGTTTTCCACAAGCAAAGATTTCAAGTTATTCCCATAAGTCACTCAAATTACCTTTTCTTCTAAGGAGCCCCACTATGGAGTATGAGATCCCAGGCATCTTGTAATAGTGGCTCAGTGATTAGACTGCAGTATTGCAGGCTGACTCTGGCCACTGCCAGTAGTTCAGTCCTGACCAGCTCAAGGTTGACTCAGGCTTCCATCCTTCTGAAGTCAGTAAAATGAGGACCAGATTGTCAAGATCAATATGCTAACTCTGTAAACCATTTAGAGAGTGCTGTAAAGCACAGCGAAGCAGTATATAAGGCTAAGTGCTAGTACTAATTGCTAGTTCACAGTACATCCCCTGTATTCTCTGCATTGCCCACCCTTGGCCCCCACTGGCCCACCGAACGCAACACCCACTCTTCCAAAGTTCTGACACATCAGCCTGTTTGTCTAGTACTCTGATCACATGAAGTCTTCTCTTAATGGACCACATGATCGCTGGGTTACGATGACAACTGGGATGGTCAGGATTGACATGCTAAGCAATGTGGTCATATGACATCGTACTTTATGACTGCATTGTTTCGGCAATAGAGAGTCTGATCCAATTGCTGTTATAATCCAAGGACTACCTGGCCAGTCAGATAGTATGCATTGTCCTATGCTTTACTCATTCCCCCACTCCCCATTGCAGACTGGAATGATTGGAGAAGAAGGAATTACAAGAGAGTAATCACACAATGGGGAATACACATTGACAAGAATACATTGGTGCCAGCTGTTTACTTACAGCTCTTGGGGCTGCTAGCCGCAAGCATGCTAAGCAGACAGCCAGTGTATTTCCCATTGTATGCCTGTTTATTCTCTTGTAATCTTTTTTTCTTCAATCTCTCCTGTGCCTGGCCTTTGTTTTTCTCCTCCTCCTTCTCGCAGCCGCAACTACACTAGGTAAGCAGCATTGCCAGCACATTTTTTCTGATGTGTATTCCTCATTGTATGCCTGCTTACCGTCTTTAAATCTCTTCTCCAGTAAATATGAATACATACATTAATTCTGTTCTAGCTAATTATCTAGCACTGAGAAGAGCATTCCAAAAGTAAGGAAATTGGGGGAAAAGAAAGCTGAAGTAAAAATATAAGCCCAGTTGTGATTAAGTGATATATATTTAGTCATTTAGTTATTTATTTAAAACCTTTATATAACTGCCCACCTGATAACAAACTCTGGGATGTCCCCAATATTCCACTTAGCAACTGCCAGTCCCAATTTTATTGCTAAACAAGGACTACCTGTATGGACAATTTGATTTCCTTGGCCTAGGACAGGATATCTTAACTTTAACAAATTAACCGTTATGTAAATTAAGATCTTATTACAATAAATAAATGTGATATGTCATCTTTAAACCAGATGAATTGAATATGCAAGACAGAGACTTTTTTAAAGCTCAAACCAAATCATTCTGTCGGCCTATGGAACATATGAGGGGGCTGCTGAAACCATAACTGTATCATACTTACTGCTTTTAATGTTACATAACTGAGGAAAAAATTATGTGCTTCAGTTTGAATGTTTACTTCCTTTAGCCTACAATGCTTCAGTGGATTGAACTGTTAACTAAGCAATTTAACAACAGCCAAGCTGCTTGTGAGGTAAGGCATAAATGAAGAATTCAGTGAAATGTGCTAGTTAGCAAAGCCTGTCCTTTTTGTGTTTCCTAAGTTAGGAGGAATAAATTTATGGATTTGGTAAAGTGCTAAAGACATTATGCTGTATAAAATAAGAAAAAGTGTTTCATAAAACCATGATTGCCTAAAAAGAAGGGATTTTTTATTAACTCATAGGTAAGGCAACCATCTATAAGAATAATGTTGACCTTTGATAAGATTCCTATTATTTATGCAAGAGGAGTTCTGAAAAAGTGCACAAATGTTAGCATGATTTGTCATAATGTGCATCAACAGTTTTCCATTGTTAGAATACTTCAATAGTTATTTAGGTGTCATGAACCTAGAAGACAGGACAACGATCATCTTTGGCCTTCATTTTTTTCAAAAAGCTGTGAAAAGTTGTTTTTTTTCTCTTCCCAACTATGCAAATATTTACTGAATTACTTTTGGAGCGTTACTTAAGTTGTTTAACCAGTGATAATAAAATATGCTGTGAATATGTAGTAGAATAGGAAATGCTTTCATTGTTAAGGAATACATGCTAAAATGTTAAATACATGTTTTTTTCCCCAGTGGTTTCTTGATCGTATGGCTGATGACGACTGGTGGCCTATGCAGATTTTAATTAAATGCCCCAATCAGATTGTAAGACAGGTAAGATAAAGCATAGTATATGTCATTTAAAATGTTATTGCTTAAGATCAAGTTCTTAAATTCATAGATTGAATTTTAACCATCAAACCCAACATCTTAGGTTGCAGTGTCCTTGATATTATTGCACATATTTGAGGTGTACTTCACATTCTTTGAGGTCTTCAGCTCAAAAACAGTATGGCAGTTTTTAGAAGGATTTCTGGTAAACAGTATAACAAAGTCTAAGTGTACATGTGGACTTTGAAATTTAGTCTGCATACCAAAGTAGATTCCCAAAGATTTCTTTAGGTGCATTTTTACTTGAATGAGAGGCCCCATTTCACATTACAAATAGTTTATGCCTAATTTTTTAAAAAAACTGAACTTCTTTCCCAGTAGTGGTTTGCCATTCAGCCAGAGGAATTAACCCAAAGGCATTTTTATATATGGAAATACTGCTTCAGTTTAGATTGTTGCAAGTGGAATACTTTAGAAGTTACACTACACTCTTCTATGTAGTTCTAACAGTTTTTGTGCTGTTGCTGCAAGAAAAGCAAATATAGTCTTGGTCTGCATGAATTGAAGTATAGTGCCGAGGCCAAAGGAAGTAATACTTTTTCTCTATCTTGCTTTGGCCATGCCTAGAGTGTTCCATTCTGTTTGGGCACCACATTTTATAAACAATATTGAACAACTGGAATGTATGAAAAAGAGCAGTCAAGGTGATAAGGGGCTTAAAAAAATGTGAGAAATGGTTGGAAGTATTGGATTTATGTAGGCTGCAAGAACACACAATAGCTGTCTTTATCTGAAAAGCCATTGTGAAGAAGACAATGTGTTTTTCAGAGTTATTTCTGAAGACAATATAAAAACCAATGTGTTTAAATTAAATAGAAATAAATTATGTTTGTACATCAGGAGAAATAATTCTAATAAGAGCTGTTCCACAAAGACACTGACTATGTTAAAATGTAGTGGACTTGTGTTCAGTGGAAATGTTCTGAGAGACTTTGCATGGCTGTTTGTCAAGGTTGCTACAATAATAAATTCCTGCATTGAGCAAGAGGCTGGACAAGAGTATCTTGAAAGTCTTTTCTAATCTTTAAGGTTCTATGATTAAAAGATTTAAGATATATTCTGCATAAAATATATTAAGTGTGTAATACAAAGGCAAAATATCACTAATTCAATGATGAACTTTTCAATCAAATAATCCATGATCACTGTGTTTCTAAAGCTTTGTGAAAGCAAATATTTCTGTGACCTCAAAGTAACCTTAAAGCTTATGACTTTACAGATGTTTCAACGTTTGTGCATCCATGTGATTCAGCGGCTAAGGCCAGTCCATGCTCATCTCTACCTACAGCCAGGACTAGAAGACTGGTACATTTTCTTAAAAAAGTTCCATCTATTACAAATATTTATTTTGTAACATTAATTTATCATATGCCAGTATTATATAATTATATTGGGGAACATTTACATTGGTCTTTTATATCAGATAACATTTTCTGTTACTGTGATCAGAAAATAAACCCAGTACAGTAAATTATAAACAATTTTTTTTGAAGGATTATAGTATGCCTTTTCAGTGTTATTATTTTCAGAAGTCATGTAACTAAGAAGAGTTTATTCATGCAGATATAACCACAGTATGTAAAGTAAGCACTGTTAACCATTTCAGATGTACATTATGTACTTTGCATAATGTAGGAGGTTGGAACAACTTTTCAGATTTATTTTGGATCATTTTGCCTTCAGTGACTTCAATATGCACTGATGAACAATGAAATGTATTTTCAGTTCAGATGACATGGATGGTCCTGTGGAAGATATTGGTAGTCGCTCATGTGTGACTCGTTTTGTGAAGACTCTGTTGTCAATTATGGAACATGGTGTTAAACCTCACAGTAAACATCTCACAGAATACTTTGCCTTTCTTTATGAATTTGCCAAAATGGGAGAAGAGGAGGTGAGTGATTCTGCATGAATTCTGCTGTTATATTTACTATTCATTACTAAGCTTGAGTGCCATTAACATTTTTGTTATTTAATCTTTGCATTTCTGTGTTTATTACAAAAATCAATTTTGAGAGGAAGGCAGAATATAAACAGTTGTTACTTACATTTTTATATTCAATTATTTCCAGAGCCAGTTTTTGCTTTCTCTGCAAGCCATTTCAACAATGGTTCATTTCTATATGGGAACTAAAGGTCCTGAAAATGTAAGTCTGGAGTAATCTTTTATAGCCTAATTTCTCATTGGCACGTTAGTGGATCAGTCACAGTTTTTCAAGGAGATACTTCATGACTACTCTCATCTTTTCTCTGCAAAAAATGTCTTTAACAGATTTATCATGATCCTTGCTCTACTTCTGTTCTAAGTTTTTCCAAACAGATTATCTCTACAGTATTATTCCTAGTAGATCTTTAACCTACATTTTGATTATGAAGCTAGATTTGGGAATATATATTGCAGTTCTAAAGCTGAGCATGATTAAACACTCATAAACAGAGAGAGGGGGGAGGGAGGGAGGGAGGGGGGGGAGAGAGAGAAATATTATTTGTCCTTGCTCATTTAGTAAAATAAGTCCTTTTGCAGAGATCTGTAGTGTGTGTGAGAGAGACAGATGGAGATTATTACTACTATTATTATTATTTGCTTTTTTTGTCAGCCACAAGTTGAGGTACTATCAGAAGAAGAAGGAGAAGAGGAGGAGGAGGAGGAAGACATTCTTTCTTTAGCGGAAGAAAAATATAGGCCTGCTGCACTTGAAAAGATGATTGCTCTGATAGCTCTTCTGGTAGAACAGTCTCGATCAGAGAGGTAAGGAGTATTCACATATATCAGTTTTTTTATGTATTGCATATATTCATCTGTTTTTTATTAAAAGTTTTATAAACTTCAAAAGCTAACACAAAGTAATAAAGAGTAAAAGAAGCAAGAAAAGAAAGAAGAAAACCTGCAAAAACCTATTCTGGTTTTTAACACCTTTTATATTATTCGATAGCACCAGCCAATCTAGAAAACTTACAATCAAGGCCTGTATGTGATTGACTTATATCACATATATCTTATGTACTTGCATAATATATCTTATATATATTTACATATATCTTATGTACTTGCCTATAAGCCAAGAATTTCAGATGCCAAAATATATCCAAAATTGGGTTCAGCTTATTGATGAAAACATATAGTAATACTTCTTACAAGTATCTATATATCCTTTATTCACTCATGGATAAACCTGTTGTTAAGCTGGTGAGCTTATTCACAGGTGGCACACTTTTCATAGTATTTGGGTTTAAAATTTGAGGGTTCGTTGAAACATGGATGGGCTTATACATATATGTATATGTCCTTTGAGATACTGAGATAATACACATTGGACATATCTAACATTTTTCCTTTATTAGGTTTGTTTATACTAATGAAAAAGTAGAATACAGTCTAAAAGTGGTAGAGATTATTTGAACCAGTGCAAAATCAGAGAGTTTAATAATTGTATACATGCTAAGTAGGCAAGGCCTCAGATTACTAGTATGTCTTATGATTCATATGCAAAAGATCTCAGGTTCAATTCCTGCCATCTCCAAATAAAGTGGTGAAAGACGTCCATCAAAAATATCAGAAAACTACTGCCAGTCATTATTGATTAACGAAGTAAAAATCTGATCCATTAGTTGTGCCATCTGGCCATCTCCAGAATTAGTTTTTTCAATCAGATGGCCAAGGCACCTAGCTTGAAAAGCAAATGTTCGTTAGAAAGGGTTATAAAGGGCCATTCTTCATGATATCACCCAATTCACAGGAGTGATTCTGGAGTATTTGGGGTCCTATACAAAATATATTTAATGGTTTACTGTATATTATCAAGTATTCTTCCTCATTCAGAAGTATTCAGACCCCCTTCATTTTTGTCAATTTTGTTATGCTGCAGTCTGATTCTACAGTTGTTGAAGTTCATTTTTTTCTCTCATTAATCTACCCTCAGCACCCAATAATGACAAAGCGAAAACAGAATTTTAGAAATGTCTGTAAATTTATGAAAAAGAAAAAAACTGAAATATCACATGCTGGCATAAGCATTCAGACCCTTTACTTTGCACACCTGGAACGGGAGATTTTCTGCCATTCTTCCTTGTAAATGCAGATGGCGACTGTCAGTAGACAGCCATTTTCAGGTCCCTCTAGGGTTTGAGTCAGGGCTCTGGCTGGGTTACTCTAGTTCAAACAACTGACATTTAGCTCAAGTCACACCGCACCAGCAAATTCAGTCAGAGAGTATTCACACAATATGGTGAAAGAAGTCTCTATAAATTCCAGAATTTCATTATGTGAGTTTCCGATAGCTCTCACCACTACTGAGGTCAAAGTGTCCATTCTACCATTAGAAAGAAGACGCACAAATTAGATCTATATGAAAGGTGTGCCAGGAGGAAATCTCAACTGTCCAGAAAGAATACCAGGTCAAGACCCAAAATTTGTTCATGAACACCTAAATAAAGACCAGGATTTCTGGAACAATGTGATCTGAACAAATATGGCAAAGATGGAATAATTTGGAAATAGTACCAGATAGCATGTCTGTTGAAAACCAAAGGGAGCATGCTTCATAAGAATCAGATATAACTATAAAGCATGGTAGTACAAATGTTCCTCTGTTGCACTAGGACCTGGCCAGTAGAAGAGCACAAGATTGTATCCTTTCCCCTTATTTATTCAACCTATATGGTGAATAAATACTGCATTTGGAAAGTATTCAGACGCCCTTCACTTTTGTCAATTTTGTTATGCTGCAGCCTAATTCTACAATTGTTGAAGTTCATTTATTTTCTCATTGATCTGCACTCAGTACAACTTAATGACAAAGTGAAAACAGAATTTTAGAAATGTCTGTAAACTTATGAAAAAGAAAAAAACTGAAATATCACATGCTGGCATAAGTACTCAGTCCCTTTATTTAGTACTTTGTTGAAGCACCTTTGCCAGCAATTACAGCCTTGAGTGTTTTTGGGTATGATGTGACAAGCTTTGCACACCTGGATTGTGGGATTTTCTGCCATTCTTCCTTGCAAATCGTCTCAAGCTTAATCAGGTGGGATGGCAATCAGGTGCCTCCAGAGATGTTCAATACGGTTCAAGTCAGGGCTCTGTCCAGGCCACTCTAAGACATTCACAGAGATGTCCCTAAGCCACTTCTGTGTTGTCTTGACTGTGTGCTTAGGATTGTTGTCATATTGGAAAGTGAACCTTCGGCCCAGTCTGAGGTCTTGAGCGCTGTGGAACAGGTTTTCATTGAGGATATCCCTGCACATTGCTCCATTCACTTTTTCAACCCTGAACAGTCTCCCAGTCCCTGCTGCTGAAAAACACCCCCACAGCATGATGCTGCCACCACCTTGCTTCACTGCTGGGATGATACTAGGCAGGCGATGAGTGATGCCTGGTTTCCTCCAGGCATAACGTTTAGAACTGAGGTCAAACAGTTCAATATTGGTTTCATCAGACTAGGGAATCTTGTTCCTCACAGTCTGAGAGTCCTTCAGGTGCTTTCCTGCAAACTCCAAGAGGGCTTTCATGTGCTTAGCACTGAGGAGAGGATTCTGTCAGCCACTCTGCCATAAAACCCAGATTGATTGAGGGCTACAGTGATGCTTGTCCTTCTGGAACTCTGTCCCATCTCCATACGGCATTTCTGGAGCTCAGTCAGATGGACCATCGGTATCTTGGCCACCTCTCTTACTAAGGCCCTTCTCCAATTGCTCAGTTTGACCAGGTCACCAGCTCTTGGAAGAGTCCTGGTTATGACAGACTTCTTCCATTTGAGAAATATGGAATTTAATGTACTCTTAGGAACTTTCAATGCAGCATAAATATTATTGTCGCATTCCCTATATCTGTGTCTTGCAATAATCCTGTCTATGAGCTCTGCAGGCAGTTTCTTTGACCTCATAGCTTTTGCTCTGGTACAGTATGCATAGTCAGCTCTGAGGCCTTCTATAGAGAGGTCTCTGCCTTTCCAAATCATGTCCAATCAATTTAATTTACCACAGGTCAACTCCAGTCAAGGTGTAGAAACATGTCAGCGACTATTAAGAGAAATGAGAGGCACCTGAGCTAAATTTCAAGTGATGTTGCAAAGGGTCTGAATACTTAAGCCAATCTGATATTTCAGTTTTTTCTTTTTTATAAATTTACAGATATTTCTAAAATTCTGTTTTCACTTTGTCATTATGGGGTATTAAGTGTAGATCAATGAGAAAAAATGAATTCCAATAACTGTAGAATCAGGCTGCAGAATAACAAAATTGACAAAAATGAAGGGGGTCTGAATACTTTTTGAATGCACTGTATGTCAATACTATTTGACTAACAGTAGGACTGCTAATCATCTGTCAACATTCTAAATTGAAGCTGTCAGCCATATATAAAACATTCAAAGGGCAAAAACAGTTGCTTGATTGTAGCCTACATTTTGCATATTTTTGCCATTAAAATCAATTCACATTGATTTTGTTTCCTGATTTTGGTCCAGAACTATGAAAAGAAGAGCCCTATTTTTTTGTTTGTTCCTTGTTCCTAATTAATGGCTTCCTAGCAACCTGGCTGATTTCCTAAAGGTGTGGTTTTACATGGACTACTCCCATGAAAATTCAGGAAAGCAATTTTTGTTTTTACTAATTGGTTGATTAATGAAATAAATTGGTCCATTCTTTATATGTGTTTTAGGCACTTGACTTTATCCCAAAATGATATGGCAGCATTAACTGGAGGCAAGGTAATAACTGGACATGAAAAACAACAACTAATAGTTTTAAAAGATGTTCTTTTAAAATATCTGCTACAGTAACACATTGAATTTATTCCAGGGTTTTCCTTTCTTATTCCAACATATTCGAGATGGAATCAACATTAGGCAGACCTGCAATCTTATTTTCAGCCTTTGTCGATATAACAACAGACTTGCAGAACATGTAAGTTACTAGCTGTTATTAGTAATGTCCACTCCGAGAGCCTAAGTGGAATGTTTTCATTAGAGTTGCATATGATAAAAGGATTTCTTCCTCTCTTACAGATTGTATCCATGCTTTTCACATCTATAGCGAAGCTGACTCCTGAGGTAGGGTCTAAAAGTACAGTATTTTGCTACCATATATTAAATTGTTTGATTGTCATATTCAACATTCTTAAAGTTGTTATTTGTCCCCAATATAATGACCTTGCAGTGAAATATGATCCTGCATTATTTTATGGTCCCACTGTGCTATACCTGCACTTTCCTCTTTCACAATTCACATAACTGAGGCAATTATTCTTTACTGGACTAAGACATTAGATAAGCATGCTGCCACACAAGTAATTAAATCCATGGCTCTGGTCAAATAGAAAGGGGGACAGTACAAGCATTAAGGTTACACTCTACTTAGTCTTGATAGTCAGAACTGCATGATGGCTTTTTCATCAGATTGCCAGTTCAAAATTATCTGTTGCCTATGATTATCTTCAGTATACACAGGCATAACATCAACTGAAAAGATATCAATCTGATGATTCATGATCACAAATTGACTAAAGATCACTGACCAATATTTGAATTGGTTTAAAATGATTTGCTTTGTAAATCCAAAGATTAATCTTGACGTTAAGATTTATTGCTAATTCCAGAATCTGGGTTTAAGGTTTGGGATAAATGCCTCATCTGGACAGGTTAACTTCTTGGTAATGACCATGCTATACCTGCTTCTGACCCATATTCTTGGATATTTTGGGAGGTTTCCAGCTTTAAGATTTGTCTAAGACACACATAAAAATTCTATCTTATCTGTGGTGTAGTATAGATTTGTTGTTGTTGTTGTTGTTAATTGCAAAGTCGTGTCCGACCCATCGCGACCCCATGGACAACGTTCCTCCAGGTCTTCCTGTCCTCTACCATCTTCTGGAGTCCATTTAAGTTCATACCTACTGCTTCAGTGACTCCATCAAGCCATCTCATTCTCTGTCGTCCCATTCTTCTATTGCCCTCAATCTTTCCCAGCATTAGGCCCTTCTCCAGTGAGTCCTTCCTTCTCATTAGGTGGCCAAAGTATTTGAGTTTCAACTTCAGGATCTGGCCTTCTAAAGAGCAGTCGGGGTTGATCTCTTCTAGGACTGACCGGTTTGAACGCCTTGCAGTCCAAGGGACTCGCAGGAGTCTTCTCCAGCACCATAGTTCAAAGGCCTCAATTCTTTGGCGCTCAGCCTTTCTTATGGTCCAACTTTCACAGCCATACATTGCAACTGGGAAAACCATGGCCTGGACTATACGCACTTTTGTTGGCAGGGTGATGTCTCTGCTTTTTAGTATGCTGTCTAGTATGTAGTATAGATTATAAACAATAAATAGCTCTGGTGATGAGGCTGCTCATATTCTTCTGAGAGTTAAGAAGAGGGCTTTGTTTAAGTCTAACTTTTTGGATTGCATTTAATGATAATGACAGTAATATTCACATACGATGTTATCATTAAATGCAATCCAAAAAGTTAGACTTAATACACACTAGAACCAGGAATTTCACTTAGAACTATAAAGTTCTAAGTATATATGTGTATTTAGAATATGTGCTTTAAATGAGCATAAGTTAATCATTGAATAAAATCAGTTATGACTTGCATTTTTTTTTAAACAAACCCACTATTTATGGATTCCTTATATGATATACATAAGTTTTTTCTTCTTGTTTTCAACTTCAGGCAGCCAATCCTTTTTTCAAGTTGTTAACTATGCTTATGGAATTTGCTGGTGGACCTCCAGGAATGCCACCATTTGCATCATATATTCTTCAAAGGATATGGGAGGTAAAGGATGCCTACATTAAATACACTCAAAGATTTGTCTTATCTCCATAATATTGAGAAAAAATAACCAGTATAATGTCTATGCTGTAAAGATTATTAGACTTAATTTTTACACTCCTAGATTGTAGAAATAAAGAGTTATTGTCTGACAGAGAATAGTACCTTTGGCAGCCTTTTTTTGCTACACTTAGTAAATAAAACTAGTAAAACAGCGGTCCCCAACCTTTCTTGCTCCATGGACCAGTGGCGGGGAGAGAGATGGTTTTGCGCATGCAACCTTGATCTCATGTATGTGCAAAGGAAGCTTCGCATGCTCACCCACCACTTTACAACTCAGCTCCTTACGTGTTTGCGGACTGAGGGTTGGGGCCTGTGCAGTAAAAGATTCAGCCTGCCTGTTTACTAACTGAACTGTTGATATATAGATTGCTATTCAATAGTCTTATTCTTGTTTTATGTTTCATGATATTTGTCCATTTTCCCAATATTTGTAGGTGATTGAGTACAACCCATCTCAATGTCTGGATTGGCTAGCAGTGCAGACACCACGAAATAAGCTTGCCCACAGTTGGGTCCTGCAGAATATGGAGAACTGGGTAGAGCGCTTTCTTTTGGCTCATAACTATCCTAGAGTGAGAACCTGTAAGTTACTAAGCAGAAAATAATTGGCTTCTTCTTAATTTCCCATAAATAATTTCATTGTTTATGTGTGAAAATGTGGACATTTTATTTTATTTATTTCCTAGTATAGAAAACAACATTTAAAAGTTAATGAGTGAAATATTTCCAAATATTCATTTCAATATTCAGTAGTACCAGCAACAGTTTAGAAAGAAAGGAACTGAAGTTTCAGCACTGCTTGTTTTTGTGATCTCTCTGCCAATAAGTATATTTTTCTTTTATAAGTTATGTCATATGGTCAAATTTGTGAACAAATTTTAAACAAAAAACCACAAATTTTATTTCAAAGTGAATGTGCACAGCCAAAAAGTGTGGCTGCTTCATTTACCTGTATATTTATTGTTTTGCAGCTGCAGCCTATCTTCTGGTCTCTCTTATTCCAAGCAATTCATTCCGACAAATGTTCCGATCTACCCGCTCACTGCATATCCCTACTCGAGATCTTCCCCTTAGTCCAGATACTACAGTTGTTCTTCATCAAGTTTATAATGTGTTGCTTGGACTGCTCTCAAGAGCTAAGCTTTATGTTGATGCTGCTGTGCATGGAACTACAAAGCTGGTACCCTACTTCAGTTTTATGACTTACTGCTTGATCTCCAAAACAGAAAAACTAATGTTTTCTACTTATTTCATGGATTTGTGGAACCTCTTTCAGCCTAAACTTTCTGAGCCTGCTATTGCTACCAATCATAATAAGCAGGCCCTGCTCTCCTTCTGGTACAATGTCTGTGTTGACTGCCCTGAGAACGTGCGCCTTATTGTGCAGAATCCAGTGGTGACCAAGAACATTGCCTTCAATTACATCCTAGCAGATCATGATGACCAGGATGTGGTGCTTTTTAACCGTGGGATGCTACCTGCCTACTATGGCATTCTGCGGCTATGCTGCGAGCAATCCCCTGCATTTACCAGACAGTTGGCTTCTCATCAAAATATCCAGTGGGCATTTAAGAATCTCACACCACATGCCAGCCAATATCCTGGGGTAAGTCAAATTCATACATAGTGAAAGACAAGAGAAATAGATTTTTTAGAGAACAGCATTAAAAACATCAGTTTATGGAAGGACCATTTTTAGGGGGTAGATGGTAGGAGTATATCAGAAAAATAAATCTGTATCTCTTTGCCAGATCCAAAGAGATCAGTTGATAATAATAAAAAATATATTTGGCTCTAATTTGAACTCTGTCCCAGAAATTTCTCAGAAGACGGGCATAATGGAATTGCAACGGTGCTTTCATCCAGTCTACCAGCAGTTCTGTCATTTTCTGATGGCAGCTATGATACAATTATTTTTGTGCCATACATTTCCTTTTCTTTATTGTCCCACCATCTTGGTAGAATTATTGGTATTTGGGCAGTTGCTCTACAACTGAGATCACTGCCATTCTCCCTACCTAATGCATAAAATATGATTCCTGTGAAAGAGGTAAAATATATCTTGAGTTCAAGAAGCAAAACAATTTGCTCTTTTAATGGGAAGAATGGTATATAAATAAAATAGCTCTTTTATACTAAATATGTGAAAGAGAGGGAGAGATGAATAATAAATATATACTCTGTGTGTGTGAGAGAGAGAGAGGGGGGGACGATGGCTCAGCAGTTAAAGACCCTCAACTTTTCAGCTGGAGAGCTGACTGCCCAGGTTCGAGACCTGAGTTCCATGCAATGGGCTGATCTCTTTTACTTGCCCCAGCTCCTGCCCATCTAGCAGTTCAAAAGCATGCAAATGCAAGTAGATTAATAGGTACCACTTCAGTGGGAAGACAACAGCGTTCTGTGTGTCTTTGGCTTATAGCCATGCTGGCCACACATGACCATGGCAATTGTCTTTGGACATGCTTGGCTCCCTCGGCCAAGAAATGGAGATGAGCACCGAGCCCTAGAGTCAGACACGACTCACAGGGAAACCTTTATCTTTATATAAAATATATACTAAATCCAGTTTTCAGTAATAGGCCAGCATAGAATAAAACCTGGATTTAACAGACCCCATTTAGTAGATTCAGAATACAGTGGATCAGATTTTCACCCAGATGTGTCCCTGAATTACTAAACAAGTCATGATGCACAAAAGTAATCCAGATGAAGCAATTACATTTCTGCTAACTATATCTTTTATGTGATTTCATATTTAATGGGTCTTCGGGAACAATGGATATTTTCCCTGAACTGGTCCATTTAAATGAAAATTCACTGTGTTTATTTGTATTAGCTTGATCCATTTTTTCTTCAGTTTTAAACATAGTTCAAGTTGTAGAGCTGGAAAAGGAAATATAGAAAAAAGTAAAAGCCCAAGAACATGTGAAACAAGAGTGCATTTTTTTAAAAAAAAATGGCAGTACAATATGAATACCTTTGGCATGCTCATTAATTGTTTTTTTAAAGTTTTTACTTTACAAACAATAACTGGAATTTGGGGATTTTTTTTTCAGTAAGCCTCATGATATTTCTTCTCTTTATTTAGGCAGTGGAAGAACTGTTTAATCTCATGCAACTCTTTGTAGCTCAGAGGCCTGATATGAGAGAGGAAGAACTGGAAGACATTAAGCAATTTAAAAAAACTACTATAAGCTGTTACCTTCGCTGCTTAGATGGACGGTCATGCTGGACTACTTTAATAAGGTATTTCATGTTTGGAGTGTTGATCTAGAAGAAATGTTAAAGAGTTTATAGAGTGATTTTAGTGTTTTTCTGTGTATTTTATTATTGCAGTGTGCTTTGTTGTTGTTCAGTCACTAAGTCATGTCTGACTCTTCATGACCACATGGACCATAGCACACCAGGCCTCTGTGTCCTCCACTGTTTCTCGGAATTTTTATAGTCATTGCATCAATGACACTATCTAACCCTCTCATTTTCTGTCATCTCCTTCTCTTTTTGCCTTCAATCTTTTCCAACATCAAGGTCTTTTTCAATGAATCGTCTCTTATTAGGTGGCCCAAGTATTTGAGCTTCAGCTTCAATATCTGTCCTTCCAAAGAACAGTCAGGGTTGATTTCTTTTAGGATTGTCTGATTTGCAGTCCATGGAACAAGTCTTGTCTAGCACCATAATTTGAAAGCATCAGTTCTTTGGCACTCAATCTTTCCTTATAGTCCAACTCTCACAGCAATACATTACTACTGAGAAAACCATAGCTTTGTCTATACAGACCTTTGTCAGCAAGGTGATAACCTCTACTTTTTAATATGCTGTCCAGGTGTGTCATAGCTTTCCTTCCAAGGAACAAACATCTTTTAATTTCATGACTGCAGTCACTGTTGGCA
The DNA here is from genome assembly GCF_016545835.1 of Crotalus tigris. Lineage (NCBI taxonomy): Eukaryota > Metazoa > Chordata > Lepidosauria > Squamata > Viperidae > Crotalus > Crotalus tigris. Next base: position 651,164 of record NW_024096816.1, on the reverse strand, counting down.
GTGATCTTGGAGCCCAAGAAAATAAAATCTGTCACTGTTTCCATTTCTTCCCGTTCTATTTGCCAGAAAGTAATAGGACCGAATGCCATAATCTTCATTTTTTTTAATGTTGAGTTTCAAGCCAACTTTTACATTCTCCTCTTTCACCCTCATCAAGAGGCTCTTTAGTTCCTCTTCACTTTCTACCATTAGAACGCTATCATTTGCATATCTGAGGTTGTTGATATTTATCCTAGCAATCTTAATCCTGGCTTATGGTGCATCCAGCCCGTCATTTAATATCAATCAGAATAGAGCTGGAAGGGGCCATGGAGATATTCTAGTCCAACCCCCTGCTCAAGCAGGAGACCCTATACAATTTCAGACAGGTGGCTATCCAGTCTTCTCTTAAAAACCTCCAGTGATAAAGCATCTACAACTTCTGAAGGCAAGCTATTCCATTGGTTAATTGTCCTCAGTGTTAGGAAACTTCTCCTTAATTCCATGTTGTTTCTCTCCTTGATTAGTTTCCATCCATTATTTCAGTGATCACACCATCGTTGTTATCAGGTACATTAAGATCTTTCTTGTATAGTTCTTCTGTGTATTATTGGCACATCTTAATCTCTTCTGCTTCTGTTACGTCTCTACCATTTTTGCCCTTTATCGTGCCCATCTTTGCACAAAACATTCCCTTGGTCATCTTCAGTTTTCTTCAAGAGATCTCTAGTCTTTCTCATTCTATTGTTTTCCTCTTATTTCTTTGCATTATTCATTTAATAAGACCTTCTTATCTCTCCTTGCTATTCTCTGGAAATATCTGGGTATATCTTTCCATTTCTCCCTTGCCTTTCAATTTCCTTTTTTCCTCAGCTATTTGTAAAGCCTCATCAGACAGTCACTTCGCTTTCTTGCATTTCTTTTTCTTTGGGACATTTTTAGTTGCTGCCTCCTATACAATGTTTTGAACCTCTGTTTATAGTTCTTCAGACACTCTGTCTACCAAATCTAATCCCTTAAATCTATTCATCACTTCCAATATATATTCATAGGGGAATATGATTTAGGTCACACCTGAATAGCCTAGTGATTTTCTCTACTTTCTTCAATTTAAACCTGAATTTTCCAATAAGAGGCTCATAATCTGAGCCATAATTAGCTCTAGATCATGATTTTATTGACTGTATAGAGTTTCTCCATCTTTGGTTGCAAAGTACATAATCAGCCTAATTTCAGTATTAGCCATCTGGTAATATCCATGTGTAGGGTCATCGCTTGGGTTGTTGGAAAAGAGTTTGCTATGACCAGAATATTTTCTTGACAAAACTTGTTAGCCTTTCCCTTGCTTCATTTTGTACTCCAAGGCTAAATTTGCCTGTTAATTCTGGTTACCTTTTAACTTCCTACTTTAGCATTCCAATCCCCTGTGATGTAAAGGACTTATTTTTTTGGTATTACTGGTAGTTATAGAAGGTTTTATTAGGTTTTCATAGAACCGGTCAACTTCAGCCTCTGTGGGGTGTAATTGGGGTGTACACTTGGATTACTGTGATATTGAATGGTTTGTCTTGGATTCAAACTGAGATCATTCTGTCATTTTTGAGATTGTACCCCAGTACTGCATTTCCCATTCTTTTATTGACTATGGGGGCTACTCCATTTCCTCTAAGGGATTCTTTTCCATAAAAATAGACACAATGGTCATCTGAATTAAATTTGTCCATTCCCATCCCCTGATTCCCAAGAAGTCAGTGTTCATTCTTGCCATCTCATGTATAACCACATCTGCTTTACTTTGATTCATACACTCCAGGTCTTACATTCCTGGTTCCTATGCAATATTGTTCTTTACAGCATAGGACTTTCCTTTCACCATCAGACACATCCACAGCTGAGCGTCCTTTCACTTCACTTTTTCTGGAGCTACTTGTAACTGACCTGTGTCTTCTCCAGTAACATATTGGACACTTTCTGACCTACGGGGCTTATCTTCCGGCATTATATCTTTTAGCCTTTTGATACTGTCCATGGGGTTTTCTTGGCAAGGTTACTGGAGTGGGTTGCCATTTCCTTCTCCAGTAGACCACATTTTGTCAGAACTCTCCACTATGACCCGTTATCTTGGATGGCCCTGCATGACATAGCTTATAGCTTCATTGTACTGTGCATGCCTCCTCACCACGACAAGGCAGTGATCCATGAAGGGATGTAGTATGCTACAGCTGTAGGGAAAAAATAGCTAATTATTGGGGTTAAAAAGTTGTTACAATGTCTGCTATTGTTATTTTCTAAAATGAGATATTCTTGAGATTCCTATATGGAGTTTCTAATTGGGAAAGGAAATTTGGCAGCATCTTTATCTCTTGCCACAGGACTTACCAATGTCTTTATCATATCAGATGCATCAATCCCATTTCTTTAATTATTTGTGTTGTCAAGTAAATTTTTTTTGTTACCCACTTCAGTGTTTAGCTTTCTAAGTGGCAACGGTAGTTCAAATCTTCTCATCACCAAGTAAACATTGCAGAGATCTCACTGAAATATACAGAATTGTTTTTTTCTTGGACATGCCCTTTCTTCCATTATACATTTTCCTAGTAAGAATAAAAAAAGGATAGCGATAGTATAAGATCAGATTTGGAAATCAAAACAGTATTTTAATGTTGTGCATTCTGTTTAGGATGCAACCACTGTGCCTATAATAAGACAGATTTTAACTTCACAATTTTCTTTTTACTGTTTTGTTCCAAGTGCCTTCCGAATATTATTAGAAACTGATGAGGATCGGCTTCTTGTCATATTTAACAGAGGCTTAATCCTGATGACTGAGGTAGAAGTATTATTGTTATTATTTTAGCCTTTGGGGGGGGGATATTGCAAAATAAGGTAAATTAGAATAACTTGTATGTAGAGTGCTATTTTTATATGTTATTAATATGCTATATAATTTAATATATATATATATATATATATTGGCAGTCCTTCAATACACTGCACATGATGTACCATGAAGCCACAGCTTGCCATGTAACTGGAGATCTGGTAGAGCTTCTGTCCATATTTCTTTCCGTCCTCAAATCTACCCGGCCATATCTGCAAAGAAAAGGTTTGGATATTATTTATTAAATGTAAGTTTTTATTTTTAAAAATAAAATAGATGAGAACCAACATATTATTGTCACTATCAATCAGATATATATATGGTAGAGTTGTAAACTATATTAATTTAATTGTATATTTTCAGATGTGAAACAAGCACTTATCCAATGGCAGGAGCGGATAGAATTTGCCCATAAACTTTTAACTTTGCTAAATTCCTACAGTCCTCCGGAACTTAGAAATGCTTGTATAGGTAAAGTATATTAAACCTAATGCATTTTCTTTTATCTCAGATTATCCATCAATTACATTAAAGATAAATAAAGTAGATATTTTCCATTTCTGATGTAATTGTGGTCAATAGAGTTAAAGATTAAGGTTTAACTAAATGATTCGTTGATTGATTGATTATGTGCCATCAAATCATTGTCAATGTTGATAGTTTCCTTTTTTTATAATAATTTTTTACAATTATAATTATAATAAAAAACTAATACAAATAAAAATAATAAAAGAAAAAATAGAGTCCATCCATCTTGAGGCTAGTTGTCCTCTTCTCTTTCTTTCCACTTTCCTAGCACTGTTTTTTTCTCCTCAGATTTACTTATACTAATAGCTATGTTACTTCTCAAGAATAATAATTAGTTCATGCACAGGTCCATGTAGCTTTTTGCAGTAAGATGGAAGTAGTTTGCCATCTAGATCAGCGGTTCTCAACCTATGGGTCGCGACCCCATTTGGGGTCGAACGACCATTTTACGGGGGTCGCCAAACAACGCGATCCGCCATTTTCCCCCCTCAGGGGGCGGTGCTGCACATGCGCACCGCGCATGGGGGCAGTGCCGTGCATGTGCGCTGCGCATGGGGGCGCCACCGTGCATGCGCGCTGCGTCCACGTGACGGGGGTCACCGTCACACAAAGGTTGAGAACCGCTGATCTAGATGTTATTTTCAATTTCTCAATATTGTTTACAGACCTGGTAGCTCTGGTGGGCTCCCATTCAAGTACTAATAAGTCTGACCAAGTTTGGTTAAGCACTGCAGTACTTGGGGTTTGTCCAAAGTGAAGGCATAACTAGCATAATAATTAACTTTGTGTTCAATCAGTGGCAACATTTCTTGGTGAACTCTGACCAGAAGTATAAATTGGATAACAAAGGTAGTGATTAACAATTTGCCCCACTCACGGAAAGAGCTGGTGGCAGGAGGCATATGTTGAACCAGATGTTCTGATTAATTATGAAATGGTCTCTGAGTTGGCATCTAAAGATTCATTTAGAGCTGCTGAAGTCTGCATATTCTCATCACAACTAATCATTTGAGAAACTCTTGAACAACTTCTGGTTCAGTATAAGATGCAGTGGATAAAACTTAAAATTTATAGACTGATTATACTGTAAAACAAACAAGAATGCTATATTGGTTGCAATATTTTATTTTTGTAAATTGCTATAAAATACTTAAAGTGAATGATACTGAAGATTGGGTTGTCCGAATAACATTTTTATAAACCATAAACCAGATTTTAATATCATGCCTAAATTATAGCAAATAATTACTGGTCTGATCATATTTATGTTTTTCCTAGTTGTACAAAAGATTTATGCAAAGTTTATTAGAGTGTAAATTTCTTTTTAAGAGCATAACCCTGCTGCCATGAAGCACCACATAAGTCCAATAAATAAATAATTACATGTGATACTTTTTTTTTCTTTTGCAGATGTCCTCAAGGAACTGGTACTGTTAAGCCCTCATGATTTTCTGCACACTTTAGTTCCTTTTCTCCAGCACAACCATTGCACATACCATCATAGCAACATACCAAGTATGTATATTCAGATGACAAGGTTATTTATACTTGTGCATAAAAATACTAATTTACAATATAAGAAAATAGATTTACTTTGAGGCAGGAAGTAGTTTGAGAGGCGAGAATAAATTCAATTAACTGCAAAGAATATGACTAATCTAATTAACCCAAAATTCAATTATTCACAGATGTTTTAAATTTATTACTCTTAGACTGCTCTTGAAAAATACTCTTCTCCGTCAGAAAAATATATTTTAGGCAGCCTAGAGTGAACAGCATATTGTCAAGGCATTGTTTCTTGATGCCAAAATCAACATTCTATCTAAATAAATAAATAGAGAAAGAGAGGAAGAAAGCCTCCATATACACAGGTGGTCATCTGTTCTTTTTCCTAAACATCTGAGATTTGAAAGCAAGTTCAAATAATAGTGATTTGTTCTAATAGTAATCATTAGATTACTATTACTGTTACAAATTGAGGTTTTTTTTAAAATTACATATCCCTACTGAAACAGGAAGATAAATCTTTGTTACAGCCATTGAGGCTAAAAGATATTGCTTTTTGTTTGTTTGTTATTTATAAGACTAATATAGCTCCCATCTTACGTACCATAACCATGGACAACTTACACTGAGGGAAAAAATTAGTTGATCCTCTGCTGATTTTGTACATTGACAAAGAAAGGATCAATTCTATAATTTTAAGGTTAGGTTTATTTTAACAGTGAGAGACCGAATAATAACTACAAATCCAGAAAAACACGTTTCAAAAAAGTTTTAAATTGATTTGCATTTTAATGAGTGAAATAAGTATTTGATCCCCTATCAATCAGCAAGATTTCTGGCTCCCTGGTGTCTTTTATACAGGTAACAAGCTGAGATTAGGAGCACTCTCTTAAAGGCACTGCTCCTAATCTCAGATTGTTACCTATATAAAAGAAAAACATGTCCACAGAAGCAATCAATCAGATTCCAAACTCTCCACCATGGCCAAGACCAAAGAGCTGTCCAAGGATGTCAGGGACAAGATTGTAGACCTACACAAGGCTAGAATGGGCTACAAGACTATCACCAAGCAGCTTGGTGAAAAGGTGACAACAGTTGGTGTGATCGTTCGCAGATGGAAGAAACACAAAATAACTGTCAATCTCCCTCGGTCTGGGGTTGCATGCAAGATCTCACCTCTTGGAGTTTCAATGATCATGATACGATGAGGAATCAGCCCAGAACTACACGGGAGGATCTTGTCAATGATATCAAGGCAGTTGGGACCATAGTCACCAAGAAAGCAATTGATAACACACTACACAGTGAAGGACTGCAAGATCCCCCTGCTCAAGAAAGCACATGTACAGACCTGTCTGAAATTTGCCAGTGAACATCTGAATGATTCAGAGGAGAACTAGGTGAAAGTGTTGTTGTCAGATGAGACCAAAATCAAGCTCTTTGGCATCAACTCAACTCAACTCAACTCAACTCACTGTGTTAGGAGGAAGAGGAATGCTGCTTATGATCCTAAGAACACTATCCCCACTGTCAAACATGGAGGTGGAAACATTAAGTTTGTTTTTCTGCTAAGGGGACAGGACAACTTCACCACATCAAAGGGACGATGAACGGGCCTATCTACTGTCAAATTTTGTGTGAGAACCTCTTCCCTCAGCCAGGGCATTGAAAATGGGTCATGGATGGGTATTTCCAACATGACGATGACCCAAAATACACGGCCAAGGCAACAAAGGAGTGGCTCAAGGAGAAGCACATTAAGGTCCTGGAGTGGCCTAGCCAATCTCCAGACCGTAATCCCATAGAAAATCTGTAGAGGGAGGTGAAGATTCGAGCTGCCAAATGTCAGCCTCGAAACCTTAATGACTTGGAGAGGATTTGCAAAGAAGAGTGGGATAAAATCCCTCCTGAGATGTGTGCAAACGTGGGGGCCTACTACAAGAAATGTCTGACCTCTGTGCTTGCCAACATGTTTTGCGAAGGAGTCAAATACTTATTTCACACATTAAAATGCAAATCAATTTATAACTTTCTTTGAAATGCATTTTTCTGGATTTTTTGTTATTATTCTGTCTCTCACTGTTAAAATAAATGTACCATTAAAATTATAGACTGATAATTTCTTTGTCAGTAGGCAAATGTACAAAATCAGCAGGGGATCAAATATTTTTTCCTCTCACTGTAGAAACAACAAAAGGAGTAAAAAAAAAATGAAAACGCCCAGTCTTTCTCCCATCCCCAATCTCATATATTAACGAACAACTTCACTAGACTATAGCCTCATGCTTCCCCAATGCTTGTGAAAAAAGCCAAGTACAATACATTTCAGAAAGCTTGATGGGCAAGGACTTGCTGGGGAAAGAGTGCTTCAAAGGGCAGGGAGCACTATTCCCCTTATTTCCAACATCAGAATTTACGACCACATGTAGTCCTTGCTTAATGATGGCAACTGGGAATGCTCACGTTGGTGCTTTGGACATTCTGGTCCCAATTGCCATTATAATCTGAGAAATACCTGTAGTTTTTCCATTTTTAGTGGAAAGGGGAATAGGGATAGAATGAGACTGGAACTCAGAAGATAATATGTTGGTACATGGAATAGTGTTGCCGTAGGATGAAATGAGAGGTTGTGAGGGTGTAGCTGTTTTTATTGTCTTGTGAGCTGCCCCGGGTTATAGTTACAATATGGAAAGCTCTATCAATCTTTTAAAAATAAATAACACTTGATCTGGAGCTTTCTTTAGAATGGCCTAGGTGTGTGTCATTTGGAAAGATAAGTATTCTCAGCATCTGTTCACCCGTTTTATCGATCTTAAATGTTTCCATATCAAATACATTAAGTGGTTCCCACAAAAAAGGGAATCTTGCACTCAAATCCTTATTTGAATCCATGAAATTTATCCCAATTTGAATCATGTCCTATAGAAAATCTGTCCCAGCAGCTACACAAATTACATAGATGTGCTGTTTTCTCTGTCTACAGACAGATTTTTGGATCCAAAATATTTCTTGTGAAGTATTCTCTGCTATAGTGTCACACGGGTCTTCCTTTCCTGGAATAATTGTGGAGGCTTTGATGGCTGCTGGGATAACATCAACCAAGGGAGCTATTTAACTGTCATAGTTGCCCAAATGCACATTGCCTTGGAGAACTGCCTTACTATCACTGGACAGAGGGATTGGATTTTGTTGTGTGGTATCGATTATACTGCATGTGATAAAATGTGATAAAAATAGCAGTTATTGGACAATCTTTTACTACTTTTAAGTGATTTCAGTTCTGCTTTTTATCTTCATTTCTCTCTTCTTTCTCCTTTCTTGAGCCAATTGCTCGTATTAAAAATAATTCCATTAAGTGAATATATATAAATCCTCAACGTATAACCATTTGTTTAATGACTGTTCAAAATTCCAAAGGTACTGAAAAAAAGTGACTTATGCCTGGTCCTTGCACTTATGACTGCATCCTCAAAGTTACCTGATCAAACTTCAGTTGCTTGAAAAATTTGGGCACTTCACAGCAAAAATAAGGTCATAAAATTGGGCATGACTCGCTTAACAACCACCTTGCTTAACAGTGGGAATTCTAGTCCCAATTGTGGTTGTAAGTCAAGAGCTGCCTGTACTTTACTTACAGTTCAGATAATAGAAATTTCCATAAGACAGTTGAAGGGGAAAAAAAATCAAATGATAAAAAAAGACTGAAAAATAAAAAGCAGAAAAGGGTGGAGGGTAAGGAAATTTTCCACAATCCCACAACTATGAAGGACCTATATTATATATATATGTTAATAAGATACCAGCCACTACAGTTATCCTTTCCTAAGCATGTAGGTTTGTTTAGCCTAGCCTAGCCTAGAATGGACTGGGAGGCCCTGCTCATGGTAACCCATGCTCTTACAATCTCTCATTTAGACTACCATAACACACACTATACGAGGTTGCCCCTGAAAAGCATTTAGAAACTTCAATTGGTGCAGAATGCAACTGCATGGATAGTAAAGAATAGTGTTCTGCTCCCTATTCTAAACTAGCTAGAGAAGCTAAAAATAATAATAAAGTCTCTGGGTGCAAGTCATTGGTCTCTGTTATAGAAAGAATATAAAAAAGAAGAAGAAAAAAGGGCAGAGAAAGCCTGCAAGTTTAAAATTCTACTTGTGTGTCAGGCACAAAATAACATTATTTCAAAGCTTTAAAGAGGAAAAGAATAACTATTGTTTGGCTCTGGAATGACTCTTAGGTACCATAAAGTAGCAGGGCTCGTCCTCTAGGTCAGTGATGGCGAACCTTTTAAACACTAAGTGCCCAAAAACCACTGTGCCCGCCTCCACTCCACCTACACCCGCTCCATCTCCTGCCCTGCCCGCCCACAGGGCCACCTTCAGCTTGCCACAGCAGATCGCCCAGGCGGCCCTGCAGTGCCATGGCGGCCACACCCTCTGCCCATGCTCCACAGCATCATCTGTGAGTAACGGGGTGCGAGGATGGAGTCTTGTCCCTGCTGCCAGCTTCCATGTCCTTGGCTGTGCTGCTCCGCACGGGCCATGCCCGCAGGCGACTCTTTTCCGAGGGGGTTGCTAGTGAGGGTCTGCAGAGGGAGACAGGGCTGTGGCAATGGTGCACATGCCAACAGAGAGGCCTCTGCCTGCCGCTTCTGGCACACATGCCATAGGTTTGCCACCATTGCTCTAGGGTAAAAGGCTGGCAGTTGCCTTTTGTCTCCTCCCTGCCTTTTGCCATATGATCCTCAGTCATGCCTTTTTCAGAATAAATGTTGATTGTTTCAGCCTGTCTGACATGAGGAGCTGTGAAGGGACTCCTTATAGCAGTGGCAATTACATTTTCATGGAGGATAGCAGTATTAGCAGCAGTCAAACATAAAAAGTAGATCATGAAGTTAATACAACAGTGGCTAGTTGGTTTTCTGAGCAACAAAAAGTAATGGATAAACTATATACCATTTCCTTTTTTTAACTTGTAAGTTTACTATTCTGTCTACATTTTCTGTTCGTTTATCTACCTAAAGAACAAATATTTTTTTATCTTTTATTTTTTGGAAGAGAATTGGGATGGCTACTCTTTGCAAAGATAGTAGTAGTAGTAGTAGTAGTAGTAGTAGTAGTAGTAGTAGTAGTAGTAGTAGTAGTAAAGTTGGAAGGGACCTTGGAGGTCATCTAGTCCAACCCCCTGCTCAAGCAGGAAACCCTACACCATTTCGGACAAATGGCTGTCCAGTCTCTTCTTAAAAACTTCCAGTGTTGGAGCATTTACTGCTTCTGGAGGCAGGCTGTTCCACTGATTAGTTGTTCTCACTGTCAGGAAGTTTCTCCTTAGTTCTAGGTTGCTTCTCTCCTTGAAATGTACACATTTGGTTAATGCCTCTACTTTTTCGTTTCCACTGCAGTGTCTCTTGGTCCTTATTTCCCATGCCGTGAAAATCTGAAATTGATAGGAGGCAAAAGTAATATCCGCCCACCTCGCCCTGAACTTAATATGTGCCTTTTGCCTACAATGGTAGAAGCTAACAAGGTATTTATTTTATTTATTTACCAAACTTATATGCCATCCATCCTGATAAAGTGACACTAAGCAACTTACAATTACTTATTTAAAATGCACTACAAATCATTAAAACAATAAATAAGGATCTTGAATTTAAAATTCAATTACAACAAAATATGTATCAGGAAAGTAAATGTTTCCTTTATGTAACACTTGATAAGCCTTGATTGATGAGTTTTAAGAATAATTGTGATGTGGTTGTTGGTGATGAGAACTGCACTTCTGAATGTATTTGGTTTAATTATCATTCATTGGCTTAATTTATCACAGATGTAACAAAATTCCAATGGCAGTTTTATTATGATAGTTTTCATAAGAGAGAAAGAAGAAAAATGCCTCTATCTGTTGCTTACATTTTTGATCCCAAAAAATCCCTACAAATACTTTGGATCCCAGATATATTCAGTGTTAAATTGAGAATGAGAAAGTGGCAAATAAGGAAAAAGGGCATTCTTTTTAACATCTTAGGTGTCCTACACATTTGTGTAAGTTTTAATAATTCCTAAAATTCCCAAGTTTTGTAGTAAATAATTCCTGAACCAAGTTCTGTAGTTTTTTTAGCAAGAATTTATCATAGTCCTTTGAAAACTGTTCATTTTTTTCACACTTAGATATTATATTTTTCATGTTTTTATTTTGTAAACATAACTTTCTTTAAATCTTTAGGGTAAAGATGAGGTTTATGACCGTATGCTACTAGATTACTTTTTTTCATACCATCAGTTCATCCATCTCTTATGCCGAGTTGCCATCAACTGTGAGAAATTCACAGAAACTTTAGTGAAAATGAGTAAGTATGAATTTGTGCCATGCCCAAAAGATTCCTTTTTGAGTTAACAAGCACATTAGTTGACAAAACCTGTTATTTAGTGCACAGGCTACTGCTTAGCACTTTGTGTATGTGGAAGAGTAAATTGCAACATCAGAATTAATAAGCATTAATTTTTAAATTCATTGAAGGTAAATTAAATATTTTCTCTTTTATAAAAATTATGTGAAGAGTTACTTTATTCAGTTTCCCAACTGATTTGCTAAAATAGCAAGTTGGGGTTAAATGAATTAATATCTTTCTTTTTAGCAGAAGCCTACTTGTAAATTCAAAGATAAAGAATTTTATTTAAATTGTTGCCACATTGCCATTTAACTGTAGAATAAATAAGAAAGGCAGGGTAACTATACATTTATCTAAGAGTAAAACATGATAAACATAGTGAATTTGAGTAAATATATGCAGGATTTTTATATTGAAATTATTATTAAACATAACATGATTTTTGATTGGAAATTGGAGCAAGATCATTTGGGTAGTGACTATAGATTTGGTTTATTTTACAGTTAAACTGTAGTTTATGCCTTTTAAAATCAATTATTTATTTAACAATTCTCATGGCAGTTTGTATTGCTCATGATACCTAGTTCTCTTTTTAAATGTTAAGAGATAAGCAACTGTATTTCTGGCATATCTATATCTTTATAACCTTAAGAACTTAATTGCATTTTTATTTTTAGGTGTTCTTGTTGCATATGAAGGCTTACCTCTTCATCTAGCTTTGTTTCCCAAACTTTGGACTGAGCTTTGCCAAAGTCAGGTAAAATTAATTTATGTCTAAATGGAATGTTTTTATCTGAACAGTGTGCGTTTGATCATCATTTAATGACAGATGATGAATGGCATTTTCATACAGGCTTTCTCCTGCTGCAGACTTAGACTTTTTTCTAAAAGTTGCTGAGATTCTAATAACTCCAAATGTACAAGTTTATTGAGAGCAGCACAACAGGTTGATTTTAATCAATTTATTATTTTATTAATAAAGGAGAGGCTGAAAAATACTGAGGAATTGTTACAGTGTGGTGCTGTATTTACTCTCCTAGAAAATTCTGAAAAGTTCTATTCCAATGAATGACTTACATGTAACATCTCTAACAAATTGAAATCACATATCCACAGTGATTCAGATGGAATACTAATGGTGAAGCTCTGATTGCCTTTCTCTTTTCAGTCTTCCATGTCAAAGAATTGCATCAAGCTCCTGTGTGAAGATCCTGTGTTTGCAGAATATATTAAATGCATCCTAATGGATGAGAGAACATTTCTTAACAACAACATTGTTTACACTTTCTTAACGCATTTCCTTCTCAAGGTATGAAAAATTGTTACGCCTTGGTCAGAGCTTCAGATATTTTCATATCAAAATGCTGTCTCATTGTCCTTTAGGTGCATTGAAGAATTCAGTGACTTTTATAAGTGGCCCATCATCACAATATGTTGTATGAATCAAGAAGTACATAGGGCTGAACTTAGGGAACGTGGTGGTTGTTGCTGGTCTAATATATGCTGAGGAGGGTTTTGTTTTGTTTTTTAAAGAAAGATAATTCAGTAATTGGTTTATTTGAACTGCTGATGAATCTCTTGTGCCTCTCCAAAAGTGAAAGAAAGTAGGCAATTAAAAATTGGATAACTATATAGATGAGGAAATATAAATATTTTGTTGTGCAAATATTAAATAGATATTCCAATTTGCAAAGTGATTATATAAATACATTTTTGAATTAAATAATGTAAACATTAGTTATTTTAATGTGATACACATGACAATCAATATAGATCTGTTTTTCCACAGACAGTTTTTCACAGACAGTCTTCTTTTTCTTTCAATTCTACACCATAGTTCGATTTACAGTAGGAAATAGTGCTATAATGACATTATTTCACAGAATTGCAAAATAGGTTTCAGAATCCCTTATTTTACAGGTACAAGGACAAGTGTTTTCTGAAGCAAATTGTGCTGGAATAATCAATAATCTGATTACAAATTTGATCAACCAGTATCAGAATCTGGAATCAGAATTTGCCAATCAGCGAGTTGAAATTTTTAAAGCAAGTTCTACTTTAAATGGGGTAAATAAATTTTATTTTCTCTTTAAATACTGTATTGATTTACGTAACACATTTTTATTCCTATTCCTCAGATAAAAAAGTTAAAAATGATAATCCTACAGTGACAGGCGTGTATGTATGTATGTATGTATGCATACATGCATGCGTATACAAACACACCCACATGAATACATACATACATATATATATGTAGGTCTTTGGTTATTCGGGTTTTCTCCCGTGTAAAATTGGAAGTGTCTTGGCGACGTTTCGACGAAGTCCCATTCGTCATCTTTAGGCTGGTGCTTTCAGCTTCGTGCTTCGAGGAGCAATGTGTGGTCTTAGCTGTTTCTTCCTTTTAACTGCCAGTGGGAGTATGAACTGATTGGGTGGGAGCTTGGCTGTGTTCTGATTGGGTGGAGGTGTGCTCCGATTGGCTAGGGGCTTGGCTGCGCTCCGATTGGCTGGGGGGGTTGGCTGTGCTCTGATTGGCTGGGGGGTTGGCTGTGCTCTGATTGGCTGGGAGTCGGCTGTGCTCTGACTGGCTGGAGGAGTGCTCTGCTTGGGTGGGGGCTTTGTTGTGCTCAGGCTAGTCTGAGCTGCAGGGGGGTTTAAGATGGTGGGCTGCCTTGCTATTTTCTGGCTTCGCGTTCGTGGTTGTGCCTCATCTTCAAGGTGGGTGCCAGTTTGCTTCATGTATAGATTGAAGGGGTTCAAAGTGGCTAATGATGCAGCTGTGGTTTGGCTTCTGGTTTGTGGTCGTGCCTCATCATCGTTGTGGCATTGAAGAACACAAGAACTCAGTCAAAAAGGAGGAATCAACATCTTCTCTGGTCCAACACCTTAAAGCCACAGGACATGAAATTGACTTTAAAAATACCAGAACTATCGCCAAAACTGAACATTTTAATAACAGAATAATCAGAGAAGCCATCGAGATAGAAAAACGCCCACACAGCATGAACAAACGAGAAAGATAATCTTTCCCATGTGGCCAGATTATGAAGGTGTTGTATGAAAGAAAAACTGGACAACTTCCTCACACACCTCAACAGCCTACACCCCAAAATACAGTTCACCATGGAAACAGAAGCTAACAACCAACTTCCCTTCCTGGATGTCTTAGTCTACAAGAAATCCAATGGCTCCCTAGGACACACCATCTACCAGAAGAAAACACACACAAACCGCTATCTGCACGCTCTCTCACACCACCACCCAGCACAGATCAACTCCGTAGCCAAGACACTCATCTCCAGAACAAAACGCTTAGCTGACGAACAACACCTAAAAACTGAACTACACACTCTCACCAATGTACTAACATCCAATGGATTCCAAGAAATAAGATTACAAACCTAATCCAAAAAGAAACCCCCACTAAAATCCAAGACAAAGAACAAGAAAACGGCAAAGCCCTCCTCCCATACATAAAAGGCACCACAGACAGAATCAGTAAGATCCTCCATAAACACAACATCAAAACAGCATTCTGCACAAACAGAAAAATATCCACCATCCTTAGAAACCCCAAAGATAAAATTGAATTAGAAAATCAAGGAGTATATGAAATCCCATGCACCACTTGTCCCACACATACATCGGACAAACCAACAGAAGAATAAGTGCACGCATTGAAGAACATAAGAACTCAGTCAAAAAAGAGGAACCAACAGCTTCCCTGGTCCAACACCTTAAAGCCACAGGACATGAAATTGACTTTAAAAATACCAGAACTATTGCCAAAAGTGAACATTTTAATAACAGAATAATCAGAGAAGCCATCGAGATAGAAAAACGCCCACACAGCATGAACAAGCGAGATGATACCTCCCGCCTACCAGCCATTTGGAAACCCGCCCTTATTGACAAACGACTCCCTAACACAAAAAATGATACCAGACCCACACTCACAAAAACCACACAGGATGTCACCACCACACATCCACGCAAAAAGCAAACCCAAAGCCACACCGATGATGAGGCACGACCACAAACCAGAAGCCAGACCACAGCTGCATCATTAGCCACTTTAAACCCCTCCAATCCATACATGAAGCAAACTGACACCCTCCATGAAGAGGAGGCACGACCACGAACGAGAAGCCAAAAAATAGCAAGGCAGCCCAAAATCTTAAACCCCTCTGCAACTCAGACTAACCTGAGCACAACCAAACAGAACACTCCCCCAGCCAATCAGAGCACAGCCAACCCCCCAGCCAATCAGAGCACAGCCAACCCCCCCAGCCAATCAGAGCACAGCCAAGCCCCTAACCAATCAGAACACACCTCCACCCAATCAGAACACAGCCAAGCTCCCACCCAATCAGTTCATACCCCCACTGGCAGTTAAAAGGAAGAAACAGCTAAGACCACACATTGCTCCTCGAAGCACGAAGCTGAAAACACCAGCCTGAAGATGACGAATGGGACTTCGTCGAAACGTTGCCAAGACACTTCCAATTTTACGCGGGATAGATAGATAGATAGATAGATAGATAGATAGATAGATAGATAGATAGATAGATAGATAGATAGATAGATAGATAGATAGATAGCAATAAAGGAGAATATTTGTAGTTAAGGGTTGAAATGAGGGGTCCTTGATGCTCTCTGAGCTTCCTTGTTTTCTTGCAGATGTTTCATTACCTAGAGACTAGGTAACATCATAGTGCTATTTGCTGTCAGTTTATATTCTGGTTTCTTGCCTGTCTGGGTGGGGGCGGTCTTAGAGATATTTTTGTTAGGCTGTTTATTAATGGCTCTTTAGCAGTTTCTTGATTGGGGTATTGTTTATTTGATTGTTGATCTGAAGTTAACCTTGGAGTTAATTTGGGTGCCAATTGCTGGTAAAGAGGTGTTTGGGTCTTTTTGCTCCCTTTTGGGCTGGTTGATTGCCTCTTTTGCATAGTCTATAGATGTTGTTAATGTTGATGGGTCTTTTGATGGCTAATTTGTTAGTGCCTGACACTTCTAGCATTTTTGGACCTAGCCCGGTCTAGGATTGTCACATTTTCCCAATTGAAACTATGGTTAAATCTATGTGTTGTGAAATCAAAGAATTTTCATCATGTCTTCTGATTGCTAGTTGATATTCATGGATGCATTCTGCCAGTCTTCTACTTGTTTGTCCTACATAGTGCTTGTTGCAGTTCTTACATTGTGTGTTGTAAATGACTTCTCAGCTTGCATCCTGAATTATGATGATTATTATTTGTTGCACAGTTAGCCAGATGTTTGAATTAGATTTGACATATAAAAATAACACAAAAGTGTCTCAAAACATAAAATCAGACAGCCCAGACTAAAATGATACAATAAGCAACAAAATGAAAAACAAAACAGGGGCTTAAATAATAAACAACAATCCCAGGAAAGAACAGTCCTTATCGCTGAGTAGGAGGGTTACAACAGAAAATGGTACAAGGTGACAGTAAAAGGGAGTTAGCCAAAATAAAAGCTTTGAAACTAGGCATTTTGAAAAGCATGGAGAGAATAAAATAGAAATGTAGTTATCAATAATACAGAATATATATACATAAATATTCATTTTCTTATTTTAATAGCTATATTAATGTTAACTGTTTGTTTTATTTTTTATCCTCATAATCCTTTTATTTCATTTAAAACAAATACATATTTTCAAAAAAATTATGAATAGATACTTATTGAGGTTATACATTATTGTTCAATATAACATTAGTAAAATGACATTCCATTATATTATAGTATAATATATTTTACCTATTATAATCAATGTTATATTATTTATAGTAAAAGAGGCCGTCATCTCTTTCTCCTATTGAGCATAATACAATAATACTACTTAAACACTGTTAGATTTACAGCTGTGATGCATCATTGTTACTACCTTCCAATTGTCTCCCTCTTGATTTAAGTTATACAGGATACATGATAAAAAAAGAATATCCAAGTATTGATACTGCCAATGGAAAATTATTTTTTAAAACTGACATGTAAAAATGAGTCAGAATTTTCTTCTGCAGGCATAGACATATGCAGTTTCTTTGGTTACTGTTTATATAATGTCTACATACACACAGAGAACAAATTAATTTCATTTCATTAAATGCATTGACTTAAATTTTCTTTTATAGGACCTTCGAGCCCTCACTTTACTGCTTTCTGTGCACACCCCCAAACAGTTGAATCCTGCCCTAATACCTACTTTGCAAGAGCTACTAAACAAATGCAAAACTTGTCAACAACAAAAAAGCTCATTGCAGGAACAAGAAGCCAAAGAACGAAAAACTAAAGGTTTGTTTTATTTATTAATAAAATCTATATACCACCCATCTCACCATCCAATTAACTGTGGGCAGTTTACAAGTAGAAAACTTATTTTGGGAGTCATATTTAACTATTCCTTGCTGAACCGTGTCTGTAACTACTACTTGTTCTGAGAACTATTTGGCTGGAAATATTCTGAAATACCTCCCTATTAAACTGACAAAGTAAAACCAAGAGAGTCTTGTAACATCTTGAAAACTAAATATTTCTCTTCTTGTTGAGAGGAACCCAATTTATCGTGTACATTGAATAATAAGATGCTGATAATCATCTTAAAGCTTGGATGTATATAAAATAACTCTAGCACTGATAAGTGAATTAAACTTATAAGAACTTATTGACAAATGATTTTTAATAAAATTTGGGTTGAAATAACTCATGTTTAACATAGAAATTTTTTTATATCAAATGGCTGGGAAGCATTTTAGTTGGACCCAGCAAAAATATTTCCTAAGCAGTGTGCTCCAGCCAGCAGGATAAAGAAATTAGATTAAGTTATTCTTGAAGCTCTCAAACATTTCAAAGCATCTTTGGAAGAGAGGAGGAAAGAGAAATATATAAAAAGAATGTAATATCTTTGTTCTGTCAGTAAAAATAATTCATTATGGCAATCAATTCCTGTATTATTTCATCAGTATCTATTTTAATTGTACAGATGATGAGGGAGCCACTCCAGTAAAAAGAAGACGGGTTAGCAGTGATGAGGAGCATACGGTAGACAGTTGCATCAGTGATTTGAAAAATGAACCTAGGGAAGCCTTGACTCCAACCAGCACCTCAGACAATGAGACAAGAGACTCCTCCATCATTGACCCAGGCACCGAACAGGACCTGCCTTCCCCTGAAAATAATTCTATTAAGGAGTACCGTATGGAAGTTCCCTCTTCATTTTCTGAAGATATGATGCTAGCTACTCATTCACACCATGGGGAGGAACAGCTGGGCAATGGAAGATTTGAAGAATGTAAAGATCTGAAAGAGCCATCAAGCTCCAAGGATTCTCATATTATAGAGGATGATACTGAGTTCCCCTCCACATCTATTTCTGCTGTTCTTTCTGACCTCACAGATCTGAAGAACTCTGAAAGTCAAGTTTCCCAGGACCCTGAGTCTGGCTTATCACTTAGTTGCAGCCATTCCAGAGGATTGTTGAGTCACATGCAGCAGCAACATCAAGACATTTTAGACATCCTTTGCAGGACCATTGAATCAACAATTCATGTGGTTACGAGGATATCTGGCAAAGGAAACCAAGCTGCTTCTTGACAGTAGAGGAGCATGTGTGCTTTTAAAGTCTTTTTTTCTCCCTTTTAAAAATGCTGTTTGTATAAGTTCTGCTTATTTCTGTTTTGTGCTTCAGTTTGTCCAGTGCTTTCTGCTTGAATGGCAAGATGAAATTTATATGCTTAATTGGTCAGGCAGAACTTCAAATTAAAAAATTATTTTGCATCTACCGTACATTTTCTTAAAGGGCAATCAGATAATGAATATGTTTATGTAATTCAAAGTTCACTGTGGTGGCTTTCATTTAATATGCCTGTCTGGGAGAGCAGGGACTCTTTGCCCTGTATGACGTAATTGAAATTTAACTGCATTTTTACGGTGTATAATATTGTGTCCTCTGTGCCAGTTTTGTACCTTACAAAAGAGGCAACTTGCCTCCAATTGCTGTGGTTCTTATTATCAAAATTAAGTTTACTTGTATACTAAACAACCACAAAAAATTGATTCTATAAAGAATCCTCTTTAGCTGTGGCCTGACAGTATACACACACACACACACACAATACACACACACATAATATATATATATATATATATATATATATATATATATATATATATATATATATATATATATATATATATATATATATATATATATATATATATATATATATATACGGTGCTTTATTTAACAGAATACCTGTGATGAAAATAAAGCACATTTGATGTAAAATTGTTTTATTTTTATTGACATGACCAATTGCTATTCTGTGCACTTCATTAAACTGATTGTGATGAGTTTTCATTTGTTTTTATATATGTTGCCTCTGTAGTCCATTATTTCCTTGCCAGAAATAGGAGCTCAGAGAGGTGTGTGCACACTTCCCAGCTGCTCTGTTCCCTGACATCTATAGTCTGTTGAAGAATGGACAGGGCTATTTAGAATACTCTATACTCACCTATATATCCCTGTAAAGTCCCTAGTGAAGTCAGTACTCCTCTGAGTCTCACATGTGGTGATATATTTTACATTTTGGATACTTTTTTTTGTCTGTAACTATTTTTAATAAAGCAATGAATACATCTGAGTGAATGTCAGAGGATGTATCATGCATTCAGAAGAAAAAAATGGAAAATTAATAAAGGATTACAAATACACATTTTAAAGGAATTGCATTATATGTCATAAAATTACATGACAACTTCAAAATGAAACTTAAATATCAGATTATGATAATATTAAAAGTAGTAGCAGTATATTTTAAAATGAGTTTTCAATCCTATATTGAGCAAATGCAGATAGATTCTGAACAGGGCTATATAATGTATGTCAGTTCAGTTCACTATGCTAGTGGTTAATATGTGCATACCTAAAAGTAAGCATAATTCTATTATTTTAAAAAGTATCCAGATTTGAAGCCAAGAAAATCTTCAGTGAAGATGTAAAAGAGACAGAGGGAGTGAAATTAGAAGAGGCGCTTTAGCAGCATAATATACCAAAAGTGTTTTAAAGAGTTCTTGAATACTTTAAAAAATATTTGGATATTTATAAATCAAGAGAAAATAGTTATCTTTTTTCTTACCAGAGGAGTGAATAAAATGGTAAATAGAGTGCATGAGAGGTAAATGTGCATTTTTAATAAGATTTGTTTAATGCTCTGAATTATAAAAAAAACTGTCAAATAAAATTGAATAAGAACATCAATGAAAAAATACTTTGTAGTCTTTATTTAAAAAAGCTTAAACTAAATTGGTTTATAACTACACTTTATAAAATAGACATTTTGAATATCAAAGTATTTAGAATAATTTATGATTGGTAGTATATTATTAATAAATATTCAAGTGTTTGAAATGATAAAGTCAAATAATCCTTCACTGATTAAAGGAAAGCATTCAAATAGACATTCCCCACCCACATGGAAAAGCAAGGATTATGTGATCAACATTACTAGACACCTGCCCTTTGTCTACCAATTTCATTGGAGATTTTACCTACGATAATGTGTTCTCTTTCCAAGCTCTACATTTTCTTTCAAAACTATGTTTTCAACTGTAACAGCCAAGTGATTACAGCAGCAACCAAAACTCATGACCCCCCCCCATTGCCAAGAATGGGTGAAGTTGTTATTGAGCATGTGTGACTGGCAAGCTAGCCACTAGCCATGCATGAGATGAATCATTTTTCTGAGAAATTAGAAATTTATTTAAACTTTTCCGTTTTTTAAGTTATCTTCATTTAGTTCTTCAATGTGATCATTTGCTAGCTTTGTCATAGATCAAAACTAGAATAAGAACTAAAAAAGTCCAGCATTGTAGAATAGCGACTCCCAACCCTTTGGGCACAAGGAACTGGTTCCATGGACTGGTTTTTATACAGACGGGAGGGGCCTGGTTTCATGTGCTATCTGCATCCCACAGGCGGAGCTTCACTTGTTTGTGTGGACTGGTTTCTGGCATGCCATGGACCGGTGCTGGTTCACAGACTCTGGGGACCCCTGCTATAGAATAAGCAGGCAATCTGCAGATCATAGAGAAATGTACCTCTAAACACCTTTTTAATAACCATCTTCTGTGAAATCATACTGTCTCAACAAAGTGCTAATAAATGGAGATTTTTTGTTCATACTCAGTAATAAATAAATGTTAACTGTTTAATACAACTTTAAACAAAAATCTTACTCTGAAGTACAGTAATACCTTCTGAAATCCTGACTGATTGCTCCCCCCCCCCCGCGCCTCTCCCCCTCCAATCCCTCTGTACAGAAAAGTCCTAGTTATCTGAAGCTTGTAAAATACCATTCATGTGATAACAGCATACTTCGGTGATTGATTGAATACACAACTTGTAGTTCATTGTATTACAGATTTCTTGGATTATAGGTAGCTCAGGTTTGCTGTACATAGTAACTGGGTTCTCTGGGCTTGTCCAGAATTTTTAAAATATTTTTTGGGATAGGAATATTCATAGCAACCAATTAATTGATGTCTCCCAGGAAGCTGCCTATCGCCCCCCCCAGCACCCCCCCAAATTAAAATCTTAGACTGTATACTGTATACTACAAGCCAAACCTCACCTCTGAACTGATGCAGTAAGGAACTCTCACTGGGATGGGGTGATACATCTGCAAATCCCATCCCTCTGTCTCCTAAAGACCAGAGAAGCAGTCTGCTAAATTTTCTGTCTGAAGGAAATCGAAGGAATTTCAGTAAATTTTCTATTTACAATTGAGAAGATTCAAGTGTCTGAGCACTAAATGCTTCATTAACTATAATAAATTGTGTAGGAACATAAGCATATAATTTCTCAATTCAAAGCACAAACTAAAATTTAAATTACTGTAGTGTTATAACAGAGTTCGCCAATTAAAATGTGTTCATTAGAAAAAAAATGAGAGGTGTGTGTGTGTGTTTGTGTGTGTAAGGCTAAAAAATAGAAACCCAATAAATCCAAAAGAAGTGAGAAAAAAATGCACCTCTGAGGTTAACTGGTCAGCTATGTATTATCAAACCAGATAATGAAAACAGTTCACAGTGGATAATTGTATTCCATAACTATCATAGAATTGTTACTTTTGTTTAGCTAAGAAAATACAGATGTGTACACTGTAAATGTATCTTAAGTGGTATTAGACATTACATGAAAAAGTAAATCTATATTTTTAAATTTTCTGTCAAACTATCAAGTGGCTTAATATCATTCTTAGAAATTCCTACCTATAGACATTTCAGTCTTCATGAAACAGAAACACCTCTGTACAATAAATTCTAATTTTATCATGCCCTGTGAGACTGTTTCTATTGATAGCTATGTAGTATCTGGAGAAAAATGTGTTATGTGTCATTAACAGTTTGTTAGGAAATTAATTTCCTCAATTCTTTATAGAAGTAGAATATAGAATTTATTTTTTTTTCATTATGGACTCTTTAGAGTCCCACATGGATTCTATACTTGCCTAAAACTCTGTTAAGTCTATTCAATTTTGGCTAACATTCATGCTTTAATTTATAATTTTATTAATATTTTATATTTTATTTTTCTTTGCTAAAGCATAGTTCATCAGGATAGTCATCTAATCAAAGAACAAGCTCAGATGGTGGCAACTCCAAAGTTAGAGTCTTCTGTAAAGCTAAATCTTCTTTCAAGGCTCCTAACATGGCCTAGAAATTGCCATTCTAAAAAGTCAATTGAATTTATTAAATTTATTTGCCACTCATCTCACCACAAGGTGACAACTGAATGTTTCATCTACTACAAGGAACCCTCACATTTCTGCTATATCAAATATCAGCACAGGAAAAAATTGTTCAGTAAGGTAAATCCCATCTAACTCTAAATGGAGTGAAAAGGAATAAAGGCCCAGTTGCAACCCATTCTTGGCATTAATAGTCTCAAGTGCCTCACTACACTGGATACCTTCAATCTGCTGCAACTAATTCTATGTGGTTGCTGTTCTCACCAGGCTATGGTATCTTTACCAGTTCTTTAAATTCAGACTACAGCGCTGGGAAGATTAAGAGCAGATATTTGAGACTGATTTCTCACTTTCTGTGGACTGTGATGGGGAAAACAAAGTCATCTTTGTTATCCATCTCAAGATCATTCAAATCATAATACAGTAGATCATTTCATGATTACTCAATAAGACCAGTTTTGGTTCTGTACCATCTTTCTTTTGTGGGAGATCACTGATTTTGATGGCAACAGACTTATAATACTTAAGATACATAATTCTCATCAGTGGACTCACATTTCTTGGAGCAATCTAAACTGTGGAGGAGCAATAATTCCACACATTTGCTTTCTCTTCATATTTTTTTAGCTTTCACTTCCCAACTGTGCTCCACAACCAAACGTAACAGATTCTTAGGATCAACATACATGGGCAGGTTACAATATAATTAATATATAATCAATGTATACAATTAACATTAAAATCAGAATTAGTTTAAAATTTAAATTTTAAAATTATAAAAATAACATGTCAAAAGGTGAAAAGTTGTGAGATTAGCAGTTAATACAGATGGGAGGGGGGGGTGTCTCAGGAGATTGGTCAGCCTCACAGCCAAGTTTGGCCTCTTTGCAGAAGGCTGAGATTGGGAGCTTTCCTCACCTCTGAGGGCAGGGTGTTCCACAATGCAGGGACAGCACCAGAAAAGACCTTCTTCCTAGGTCTTGACTGATGGGATCTGTAGCATATTTTCTGCCTGAATAGGATGGGCTGATGTAGAAGCTGGTTCCTATGCAATATAGAGATTTATTGGACCCAGAAGCAAACTGGCTCCCAGCCCAGTTCACAGAACAAAGTGTTGCATGTGTCCTTCTTTGGGTACTCTGTATGGCTTGCATGGCTGCATTCTGCACCAGCTGAAGCTTCCGGATACTGTTCAAGTCCCATATAGAGAGTATTGCAATAGTCCAAACACGAGATGACCAGAGCATGAATGTCTGAATGGAGGACACCCCCCACATCCAGGACTGGGTATAAGTTGGGCAAAGGCTCTCATGGCCACGGCTGCCATCTTCTTTTCAAGCAGGAGTTGTGAGTCCAAGAGGAACCTCAAGTTACACACTAGGTCTGCATGGGGTAGTGCAACCCCATCCAGGACCAAATATGATACAATCCTGCATACAGAGAGACCAACCACAGCCACTTCATTTTACCAGGGTTCAGTTGAAATCTGTTTTGCCCCATCCAGACCCCCCTCAGCCACCAGGCACTGCAAGAAGACTTTTATTGCATCACTTACTTCACCCAAGTCAAAGATATATAACTCGGTATCAGCAGTGTATTGCTGATACCTTGTCCCATGATGATGAATGATCTAGCCCAGCAATTTAATGCAGATATTTAAAAAGAGCAGAGAGAGTATGAGTCCTGTGGCACAATACAAAGGAGGGGCTTTGAGCTGGACCTCTCGCTCCCTATTACTGTAAGACTGATAGGGACCAGCCTCAGAGGAAGGAGGTGAACCAGCACAAAACGTATCTAACTTTTGAGTTGCAGTCAGCATGGATTCTTGTCCAGTCTTCCCTTTTGCCAGATTCATACTTAAAAGAAATTTCTTGACCTCAGCCTTTCACTGCTGCCATTGAGCTATGGCTGCACATTTCATTATGACCTTTCTTTCAGATACTGGAATAAACTCACCATGAAGACTTCTATTGTCTGGAAAGGCTTTAAGGAGGGAGAGTTTGCATGAAAACTGTTTATGCCTTTAATACTTTGCAAGTTGACATGTTCTACAGACGTTTAGCTTTGTCAAATGGCATTAACACTAATTAAATAATAGGGCTACACAGAGATTCAGATTCAAAGGTCAGAATATCATTTAGGGCATACGTGTAGCACCTGTCATGAACACCTCCAACCATATGTGTTCTTCTTTAACTGAGTGTCAGGTAGAGAGGAAGCCACACAAATGCAGGAAAAGATGCAACTATTTTAAAAGTATTTTCAACAGATGGTCACGCATACTTTAAAAGTATGCTTAAGTTGATATATAGAAATATTAAAAAAGAAAAAAGAAAATAGCTTTTCTTGTAACAAGGTGATTAAAATGACTCTTATAAAAAGACCTCAAGCTTAAATTAATTCCAATTTGCAATTGGGCCAAATAAAAATGAGAATAAAAACCAGATAAAATACTGTACATTGACAACTATGTTGAGATCACTTCATTTATTTTTTAATATAATTTTATTAAGAATTTTTATTACAGTAGTAAACATTAATACAAAATAAAGAAAATAGAAAAATAAAACGTGCAAGAAAAAAGAAAATGAAAGAAGAAAAAGTAATATATTAAAAACTGACTTCCAACCTTCATCACAAGTATAGAAACATTTAGCAACTCTTCACTCTCCATAAGACTACAAAATGATATATCTTCATCCCATTTCCCATTCTTTATATATAAACAAATTCATAAAGTTTTAAATTATGGTTTTAACAAAAAATCCATAAAGGATGTCCCCAAATGTCTTATTTTAACCTGGCTCAGTTGAACCAACTTTATATTCCTTCCTTTTACCTTTATCAGTTTTAATCTTTAATTCAATCAAATATTTTTGTAGGATTTGAGTTTTCTTCAATTCTTCATCCCATTACACAGGTTTATTGAAGGCAAGTCTCCTTTGCGGATCCAATAAGAACATATTTTTGCAGATCATTCTTTAGGTTTATCATTTTTATTTCTCTCTTTTTTAAAAAATAAGCCTCTCAAAGTTACCTCGAGGTAAGATGAATGGCCTATAAATTTTACAAACAAATAAATAAATAATACACTTTCTGCTATTTTCTTTGGTGTACCATGTAAAGTGTCCTTGATTCAGTCATTCACTTGGTCTGCCATTTGTAGTTCCACTTTCAGTGCTTTCTCTGTCTTTCACATAAAATTTATTCCACATTTGTTATTCCTTTTTAAACATCCTTTGGACATAGACTATGCATAGAAGTAGAATCATTACTGATAATGTTGATATTGTAGTGACTAATTGCTAGCTCCATTCTTCAGATATCTTCTTTAACATTTCTGATGTTATATTGTTTTGTTTTATTTCTGTAAATTCCAGTATTAACCAACATCAGGAATAGGCTTGCATTTGTCATTCTGAAGACCTCTAGCAGCTTTAAGATGGCTAACAGGCATTTTCTGAAAGTGATTAGAAATTGAGATCTACAAAAGCTTAAAACTTAATGTTCTTTAAAAGATTCTGCCAGTTATGACAAGATGGCTGATCCCTTCATCTCCTGGTGCTGAAACCTTCAAAAAAGTATTGTCCTGTCCAGAGTGCATATAGACAATTTCCACCCTCTTCTTTGTTTATTAATTTATTCTTTTTCATATTTTTGAATTCCATTTCCCTCCTTCTTGTTCAGAGAGATTCTGAGGAACCAGGCTACTTCCATGGTCTTTGTCACAGTTGTCAACTCCACTTTCACAGAGACATCTTCAGTTCACCATACCTCCCCTAAAAGTCCGCGATCACTCCATTTGTGTATGTAAACATACATCATACCACTCATCTCAATGTAGTAAAAAGTAAAGATTTCCTCTCAGTCCGATTCTAGGGCTTGATGCTCATCTCTTGTTTTTTGGCTGAGAGAGTCAGCATTGTCCAAAGACTATTTCCATGGTCATGTGGCCAGCCTGGCTATATGCCAAAGACACACAGAACACTGTTACCTTCCCACCAAAGTGGTACCTATTAATCTACTTGCATTAATTGGGGCAAGTAATGGGAGCTCACCCCATTGCACAGAGCTCAGATCTTGAACCCAGGTTGTCAGCTCTTCAGCTGATAAGCTCAGTATCTTTAATCACTGAGCCATCGCACTCTCTCTCATTATAGTATAGGCACCTAAAAATTCAAACTTTTAAATTGTGGAAGGAGGAGTGGTCCTAGATGAAGGACAGTGTGGGCACGCACACACAAATACCAATCATGCATTTCTCTCATTTCACAAAGCATGGGTAGATCATATACAATTGCCTCATCTGTATACTAATAGCGATAGCAGGTCTTAGATGATTTGCATTTGTAAATTAGCAATTACATAATGCCAACATGAAAGCACTTCTCTATTTACAGGACTAAGCAACTGGAGGGATGGATTACAAAGATTGTTTTGTAACAATAGGACAGAGAAATTATTCAGATTAGAAGTTAACTAATCTGCCTTTGGTGCAATATTTCTCTGGATATCTTAAACAGGGGCAAAGAACTAAGTGGCTCCCACAAGAAATTCTTTGATGGTGGAATCTAGAGATTATTTAATCTTCATTGCATTTCTAAGTAGAGGAGCATCTGCAATTCTAAGCAGGTCTTGTTTTTTCCTGTTTAAATTTGGTGGAGATCCTTACCATTTTTAATACTAAACACTTCTCTTTTACTGTAGCAATTCAGAAGCAGAAAACATATTAGGCTGTGATCTTGACTTTTATTGTTTTCAATGCCATAAGTGTAGTTTGCTTTAACAAAACCTCCATCTAGTTTTTCATATATTCTTGGGATACTGCTAGCAAGCCATAGCGTGAGGAAGAGTGTTTCCTGTCATCCAGGCTTTAAAAAAAATCAATTAGATTAGCATATTGTGAGGTACTTGAAGTGAGATCCAGCACATTTATACAGTTATAGCACCATCTCTATCCCATTTCTATATAGTTTTAAGTACGTGATAAACTCACTTATACACACCTCTTAGAAATGTCACATAAAATAATTAAAGGCTTCATCTGAAATACTTCTGCTAAGTCCTAAATATTTCCCTAACTAGATCTGTATCAACTGCCATAATGATTGTACAGATCTTTAGGACACAACGTTTGTGTAAATACATTATTTCAGTGCAACAAGAATTCAAGTGAATTTGATAATGAATATTTGTGTAAATGCCTAATGATACTTGTGAGTTTTGCTATGAAAAATATCTAAGTAAAAACACAAATATTGTGATAGATTTTGACATACAATACAGCATAAAAACACATTATTACTTTATGGGGTTAACTTTGAGAAATTATCAATATTTACTTTGGATTTGCTTTTGCTGAAATGCATTAAAGTTTAAGAGTTCATTTTGTACATGTTCAGAAATAGGATCTTCATTGTCTATTACTTCTTCAATAT
The DNA here is from genome assembly GCF_016545835.1 of Crotalus tigris. Lineage (NCBI taxonomy): Eukaryota > Metazoa > Chordata > Lepidosauria > Squamata > Viperidae > Crotalus > Crotalus tigris. The sequence goes on along the minus strand of NW_024096816.1, from coordinate 622,658 downwards.
TACACTGTCCTACCAAAGGAAGTTTCTGAATGCTAATTTTCATAGAACCTTTTTGAAAACTCCCAAACAAATAATGTGGCTATCCACTCATTCCCTACAAGTTTCAGGCTTATCCTCTATTATCTTCAGCATTTAATATAATGCCCAAGTATGAAGACCAAATGTGGACTATTTGTCTCAATGCACAAATAAAAAATGTAGTTGTCTATATAAATATGTTGTCTGCTGATTTTTTTTCTTTCTAGTTTTATATAATACTATTCATATTTCCTGGATTTTGCAAAATCACAATTGTTTCCATATAGTTCATAGTACAAAACTACTCTCCTCATAAGATAGACAACATATCTGCAAGGGGCATGTTGAAATGCACTTTCTGTTTTGATTTTAGAAAGAAAAAAGTAAATTCTTATGGGCTCAAAACAAAATTACAATATTTTTAAACAAAATCCATTAAAAAAAATTAATCTCAAAAAAAGTCTATCTCCCTCTTTTCATATCATTGCCTAAATTGTTCAAGTAAATGTAAACCTTAGCAACTGCAATTAGAACTGGCAACTCTGTTGCTAATTGCCACAGCTCCTAAGTGGAAAAACATGTTACCATGATGGACCTATGACATCACTTCCCATTTGGTCATTGAGTCACTGTGGTCATTAAGCAAAATATCATGTGGATGCGACTTGTGATTTTGCTTCCGCATTCTCCATTAACTCTGCTTGATGCAAGCAGATTGGGAAGCAAGCAAATGGTAATCATGTGACCACATAATGCTGCAACATTTGTAAATGTGAAGCACCCAAATGGCAATTACATTACATGGGATGCTGAAAAGTCTTAAATGTGAGAATTGGTTGCAAAGTTTTTTTACACAGTGCTAACTTCAGACATTTGCCAAATGAAGCAGTAAGTGAGGACTACTTGTAGATGGGAAAAGGTAGCTGCAAAATTTTGATTGATCAAATCAACAAAGAATCCTGCAGGCGCTTCTGCACAATATTCTTTGCAGTGGATGGTGGCAGAAGAGAAATGCTGAGCTAGGACTGCATATTCCAGCTCTTTAGTTTCTTCACAATTTGTTCTATCTTTACAGCATTTCATAGCATCCATTTCTGCCAAAAGGTGTTATTACATTTAACAGATGGATGATTTCTGTTTTTCAGTTTGATATCAAGGAGCAGGGTGATAACTTGAAGCCTACATACACAAATCTTTCTACACAAAGATTAATTTTGCAAAGAGATGTAGACACAAGTCAGTTATGAAAAGCCTTATAGTTACAAGCATGGACTTTACCCTTATCATTTGTCATATTTGGCACATCAGTGCAGAAAAAGACTGTGGGGTTGTTTGTACCCATAAAATACTGTGGAGTTATTTTTTCTCTTAACTGTATTTTTTATTTAAGTATTGAAGAAAGGAAGTTTGGTGAGGAAGCATCTATTAACATGCATTCTGTCTCACTGAGAGATAACACCGTAGAGAGAAAAACTTACTGGCAGAACAGGAATAAGATCAAGATTTTTAACAGGCATTTCCGTCTTATTTTTACACAACTAAATCATTAAAAGTTAATACTGTTGCCAGATAAAGCACTAAATATATAAAAGGGCCAGGTTTGACCGTTACTAAAAATTGATAGCAAAATATGAAATTCTTAATTTCATTAGCACCACTTTTTCTACCCTCAGTCAAATAAGGGTTTTACATTTGTTTTGCAGGCTTATAAATGCACCATTGCTTAAGAGAAAATGGTGTATTTACAACTTACTACAGATGTAAATTTGGTATTAATTCATTAAAACAGAATAATTAACATGGCAGACGGTAATGTCAGTCACTGAAATATTTCGGAAGAAGCATGCCCAGATTCTGGAATCCTGTGCAGTTGCAGAAGGCAGAAAAGTGCTTTTGTCAATGCAAAACATCCGATGTTAGCAGAATTTCATCTGTCGGAACCATGACAGCTTTGGCTTCAGCACAGAAAATCTCTGGGTTTTGTTTTTAAGTTGGACGGCTTTGACCAAACCGAGCTTTTGTCCTAAATTGACAGAAATACATCGGAAAAATTGCAACAGAAGTTAACAGTAACAATTCATCGATTAATACAGGTTATTTGCTGCTTTAGTTATATGGTACCTGAACATTGTACTACCAAACTAGAAACTATCAAATATGATCTCTCATATTTCAGGGGAATATGTTATGAGACTTAAACTGATTTCACAAACATTTGCCCAATTAGTAATTAGATGCAGGGTGAATCAATGCAAAAAAAAAGGTAAATATAAAATAAAATTACCACATTGAATCCAATAATTGGAGCTGTAAACTAGTTTCTGAGGAGAATGAAAATTATAGTGCTCTGGCTGCTCTTCTATAAATCTTTATATATCAATTATAATATTCCTCTTCACTCTCCTTCTCCTATTTACTTAATACTTACCTTATAATTTTTTCAGGAATGTTCTGACGAATATTGACTTGTGCTGCTGCTCTGATCTGAGCTTCAAGTCTTGCATAAATTCCAGCTGCAGACTGAAAGGACAGAAGTCAAATAATCACATGATTTACAGATTAGTGCTTGAGTTCTTATTATACATAATAAGAGATGGATAGCCTTTGCTAAATGTTTCTTTTTGTCCCAAGGAGAGACAAGTTAAAAGCTGAACTGTGATTATATTGAAATAATACCCAGATTTACTAAACAATGAGAAGAAATCAATACAGGTAGTCCTCGACTTACAATTGTAATTGAGCCTCGAAATTGTTAAATGGTTAACTACATAACTCTGCCTGATATTTACAATCTTTTTTTGTCGCAGTTGTCAAGTGAAAGTGTTGTTAAGTAAACTGGTGATTGTTAGATGAATCCATTTTATCCACCTGCAAACAGCCATGAAGTTGTTGCCAAAAAGCAACTGGACTTTCATGGCTTTTTCCCCTTGAAAATGTTTTGCTTCTCACCCAAGAAGCTTTTTCGATTCAAAGCAACTTTGGGACAACCATGACCTGGATGATTGAGCACCTCCATAGAAAGTAAAATAGGACAAAATCCAGAGATGTTACTTAAGAGGAGGAGCAAAGGACAACCTAGTTGTGTATAGGAAATGGTGATTTGTTTTAATGTGATGGAAAGACCTAATCACATCCAATATTGCAATGTGACACCATCACCAACTAGAGAGGGAGACAAGAAAAGGACTAGACCAAAAGCATCAGGCAGTTCACGGCTAGGAAAACCAAGTAGGGAACAAGAAGATACCGCTATTATTTTTAGGAATCATTACTATACCCAGCATTCAATGGAGGGATTACTGGATTACAAAAAGGCAACAAATAATAATTTAAAGAAAGAAAACCGAATACATAGCCAAAATACATTAGTGATATTATATTAGAACAGCAAAAAACCTCACTTCTTTGTTTTCTTTTGATTTTAGGCGATCAAGATCCCCCAACCTCATTTTTATTAGATGTCCTGTTATCTCAATCATTCGCCGCTGATCTGAAAAAAAAAACCCACAGAAGAGAAATAGAAGAGTCAGTCTCTCTACAACCTTTTAATTCTTCAGAGTGAAAAAGTAAAGTAATTACTTTACTTCTGGTCAAAGACCAAACCCAACGAAAACAGGAAAATTAAAATAACATGTAATAAAAGCCAACTAATTAAGTAAATAACCACATCTAGAAAGATTTAAATAAAAAAATAAATATTAATATTAAACCCATAACCCTTTTTAGCAATTATAGTCACAAAAATTGGTAAACCTATTACATGTCTCTAGAAATCAATCCATTCATCTTTTCTGAATAATCTAAACAATGGACTAGAAAAGGTATTATTAATTCATAATTCTGGCTTTATACATGAGTACATGGTTTTAATGGCCCAAATCAACAGGAACATGGGCAATCTTGTGCTGGATGGCAGACTATGAAGTCTAGTCAGAGAGAAATCTTTACTATAAGAGACAAGAAGTTTTTATTAAAGTAGCTAGAGTAACGTACTATCGAACCCACCATTAGAGTAATGAGGACTGTTCCACCCATCTCTCTGTAGATCCAGGTTAAGAATTTGCTCATAAAGAATTAGGATGAGGGATCAGAATGATTTAGATCTGCTGTTATGAATTTCTCCCAAGAAGAAACAGTTAATAACTTGGATTAACTGTGGCAAATGAGCTTCCACTGAGTTTTGCTTAACTATTCTATTAAACAAATTAAACGTAAGGCAAGAAGGAAAACTTTCTTCATAAATTGGATTTTCATTTTTTTTAAATATTGAAAGAAAGGACAAAGAATATACTTCAAGGTTTAGATTAAAGTGTGTTTGCTGTAAACTAAAATAAATTAAGATTGCACAAATTAAAGTTAGATAATTTTTAAATAATTTTTCTATCTGTCACATTAAAAATTAAGTTTGGAGAGTTTCTGAGCTCAATCCTCAAGACTTTAGAAAATGCATATAGCCCAGGGCTGCAGATTATCCACATCTTCCAGGAGTATTCACTCGTTTCCTGGACATTAAGCAGAAAGATTTAATTCCTACCTCACAGAATCTTGGACATTTACACATTTATGCAATAATACTAGCATTATTTTATCTATTCAAATCACACAAGCTAAGCAGGTACACCTTACCTTCTTCTCTTTGAGCATCTTGATTGAATCTTAGTGATCTCGAAGGATCCCACTTGCTCTGCTGCATACTCATTCTAATGAAAGAGCAGATAAGCCATGAAAAAGAACATAGAAGCAATCAATCAATCATATTTTTTCTAGAATAATTCAGGACACTGTTGGTCTGTTTTGAAAGGGACAATTATCTGCCATTGCAGAACTCAGAGGAACTGGTTAATTTTAGGGTGGGTTGTGAAGTAGATGGTTGGTTTGCAGTTCCAGAGGAAGCGGATAATTAGGATCCTTCCATGGGCTTCAGAACTGGCTACAGCATTAAAATAGCACTGCTTACAATTGCCTATGACCTTTGGTGGGTAGCACCCCACTCTCTGCCCTTCCTTGAGCTCTCAGCAAATTCCAATACCATTGATCATGGCATCTTTTTGAACTAGCTCAGAAGATTAGGAGTGGGAGGCACAGGCTAGAGTAATTCTCTTTCCTCTAGTCCTGATTCCAGTTGATATTAATTAGTGAGGAGTTCCAAAGGTGTTTTTGCTTGAAAACATTTCTCTTCTCATCCAAGAAGCTTCTTCATTCAGAACTGAAGAAGAAAAACGTCTTCAAACAAAAAACAAAGAAAAGTCCAGTTGCCTTTTGAAAAGTACCTTTGGGACAACCATGACCTGGATCACTGAAAATCTCCATAGACAATTAATGGGGAGAGATTAAGCCTGTGGCCCTGCTTTGTACAACTTCTCAGAGTTCTAAGCACTCTGTACTTCTCTGTAACATCTAAAGAAGTCATCTGTTGACACAGGGCAAGGCATGACCAGTATGCTGATGATGTTTAATTATATATCTTTTCCCCAGGGCCCAGGACAATAAAGTTATTTATCTATCTCTGCATGGAGCAATATGCCCCCAGAATTGGTATGGAGGTTCTTGTTGAAAAGTAGCTTATGCTTAAAGAATAGATGGCAGCTGTGGAGTGGCTGGCCTGTGCATAGGGTCATCCTGTGTGTCAGCTGTGCAAATTCCTGTACCAGGAAGCCTTGACCATGATACCTCCGATTTTAGCAACTTCAACTTCAGATTCCAGATGCTCTTCAAGGGAATCCTGATGTAGATATATTACAGCAATCCAGCTGGAAAGTTGCTAAAATCGATATGTGTGTGTGTGTGTGTGTGTGTGTGTGTATGTGTGTGTGTGTGTGTATAATATGTTTTGCTAGTATATATATAATATGTTTTGCTAGTTTTAATCATGTGTCCTGTGTATATCATGTGTATATATGCAAGTCACTGTCACTGCAGTTAGACATGCATCTATATAAACTGTTAAAATAAATAAATTAATAAAATTGCCATCCCTTGCTTCATTTATTTAATCTCTCAGCTTGGGGCCAAAAATCATAATATCAAAATCAGAAATTAGCATTATGCTTACATACATATGTCACTTATGAAAACTAAATACAACAACTGGAGCAGCAAACTATGGCTTTTGCTCTTCCTCCAAACCACAAGAACACACCATAGCCGGAAACTATTTGCCAGTTCAGACATCAGTAAAATAATGGCATAGGAGGAGAGGAAGACATGCATAAGTAGTAAATCTCTTATCTACAGCATTAAAACTATGGCTTGACATATTATACTAACCAAATTAGTACAGGTAGTCCTTGCTTTCCTATTATTTGTTCACTGACCATTTGAACTTTCAGTGGCATTGGAAATAGAGACTTATGATTGGTCCTCAAGGTTGTGGCTGTTGTGAATATCCCCACAGTCATATGATTGTGATTTGGACACTTGGCAACTGGCCCACATTTATGTGTTTGCAATCACCCAGAGCCATTTGTTCAGATGGGCAGCTATATAAATAATAAATGCTAGAATTGGCCTTAATGGATTTTCTCTAAATTTTAGCAGATACTTACATAAAGGGAGATGTGTCTCGAGAGTTAGGCTGTCAGATAAAAGAAAAAAGGTAGATATTAAGAAAAATCTTAGATAAAATTTTCTTTAATTAAACTGTGCAAGCTACTAACTATGGAGGATTTTTCCTGGAGATACATGTGTTTAAGCTCAGAGAAACAAAAAAATAGGTTGTATAGTAGTTATGAAGTCAGATTTTATATCTACTAACAAAACTAATGATGGAAAGAAGGTATAGCTAACCTCATTATGACCAGTTTTTCTCATTTAATTATTGAGACTTAAGTCTTATTTTAGATCAGGGGTATCAAACTCAATTTCATTGAGGGCCGCATCAGCATTGTGGTTGCCCTTGGGTGGGCCGGGTGGGTGTAGGCAGGCTGGGTGCGGGCTACTAGGTGGGCGTGGATGGAGTGGGCTACTGGGTGGGCATGGCCAGCTCTACATTGTTCGCGTCAAGGGTGCCTGTGGGGGCCTGGGCAGGAGTGGGACAGATCTGAGGGTCTCTGGCAGAAGGGGGTGGGACCGGGGCAAGCACCAAGGCATGGTGCATTTCTTCATTCCTCACAAAGGGTGACACCTCCCCAGCATGCACCCAGGGGGCGGGGCCAACACGGCAGGGGCTGGTTCCTCACTGTTTCTAGACAGCCTTGTGGAGCTAAAACTGAGTGCGTTTCAGCATAGATGGCCACCACAAAATTATACATTGGCTCCCGGCCAGCCTGGGCCAGGGCCAAGGCAGCGGGGCCTGTTCCCTCACTGTTTCCAGGATGGCTTCGCGGGCCACATGAAACCACTTTGTGGGCCGCATCCGGCCCCCAGGCCTTGTGTTTGACATGTCTGTTCTAGATCCATCAACCAGAAAGTCCTATCTTAAACTAATTTTTCAGGGTTGGGCTGAAAATAAAATCAAAGTTGTTGCTACTTTCAGTGAATAACAAAAAATCATACCTCATTTTTATAATATTTTACGCATTTCAGATTTACCTTCTCCAATGTTTTTTCCTTCTTTTGAATATTAGGTGAAGATACTTGCTTTTTTGGATTTCTTATATTTTTTTTTGGCCTCTCTTTTCTCCCTGTTAATTAAAAATACTTCAATAGTGTATACAAATTATCAGCATATACCATATTAGGCTCTCTTCATTTGTTATATTCAAATACACAACAATTAATTAAAACATATGTTTAAGTTGGGAATCTGTATGTTTATTTCTTTAAGTACAGCATGCCAGAGTGATATTCTGAATAGGGACAGATTGACATTTGGTGTTTCTGGATAGTCAAAATGAAGCTGTATTTCTACACAAAGTGGCTTTTGTTATCAGAATCAAAAGTCAGAGAGAGAGACAGAGAGATTCTGTAATGCAAGAACAAAAAATACAAAACAATAATACTAAATTAGTATAGATTATATAATCTTATATAACATTCAATATTGAGATGGCTCCAGTGTAATTAACACCTGATCTTTGCCTATTTTTTTATTTGGGAGCTTTTTATAATTTTAAAATTTTTAATAATAATATTAATACTTGTTTGTATGTTCTGTTTTATGCTTTGTTGTATGCTGCCCACTCATTGTTTGCAAGATGGGTTGTCATAGAAACATGACAAAAAAATAAATGCAATTGATTCCTCTGAGAAATCACTGTTTAATTTTATAATCTCTCCCATAAGAGATTATCTAAACATTTCCACTTTTGTGCAATTTTTAATGCTGAAGTCAGGAGTAAGAAGACAACAATATCCTTAAAAATCCCAACACTGAAACAAAGTCCATTTAGTGTTTAGGTCTTATTCTAATTTCTTTGAATACTGTCTTCCATTAAGACACCATCTTTTCATAAACCCATCACTATGACAAACAGTTCCCTTCAGACTGCTAGACCCGAAACATCTTGATGTATATTTATAAAACATTTATGCTAGTCTTGTTGGAGTTACATGCATGTTGTATCTTCCACTACATCTCTTGCATGGAAACTGAGAGAAAACTACTTGATTTTCTAAGCATTTGCAACTTTATCTTTTCATCTGTTTTCCTAAATCTGTATCCCAAGCTTCTTTTAAACCTAGAAGGGAGTCATCCACTTCAAATATTAAGAATACTTCACATATTTTTGAGATTGCTCCTTTGGATTAGAAAAGGTACTTAATTATTCCTCCAAAAATAGTTCAACGAGATGCTGTTTCTTTGTATTCTTCGTGTACAAAAAAGGTTTGAGTTAGAACCATGTTAGCCAAGATAGACAGGATTCTATATGTAATTCAATCTCTTCTTACCTAATATATATGAAACCTAGAGAAGATCAGGGAGCTGAGCAACTGCCACAAGATCCAACCACATTAGCCTGTCTTGCTCCATCTCTGTTGCTTTGTCAGATTATCATCAACCAAAGAACAGATTGTGCACCAGCAGCAGTGATCCAAATTCACAAGCCGTGCAGCATTGGGTCTTTAGATCAGAGGTCCCCAATCTTTTGAGCAGCAGGGACCAGTTCCGTGGAGAGGATTTTCTGCAGACCGGAGGGGGGGGGCATGGTTTCATGTACTGCTTGCATCCCAAGGATGGGGCTTTGCGTGGACCGGTTTCTGGCATGCTGCAGACTCCTGCTTTAGGTAATATTCCCCCTTATCGCCTATATTTGGGGTGGGGAGACTACTCCCACTGTTCTACCCTTGGTATGGCACTGTTTCTGTTCTGTTTAAATAAAGGCAAAATGAAAAAAACATACAGTTGTGGAGTTTAAGCACAACTTTTAATGTGGAGCTTTCAAGTATCAGTAACCTAATTGGGGGCTACAGTAGCCAAGTTAATGCTACATATGGGAAAACCAATACACCAATTTTGGTTTTAAATGAGACAATGACATTTCTGGAATCAGGAAGTTTTCTGTTACTCTGGCCCCCATTTGCGTATATACTCTAATTTAATTTTTAATACAATAATGGATACATATCAAAGTTCTAGTATACAGATCTGTGAAGAGATTTTTCACTTTCTTACATCCCTATTTGCTGTCATATTTAATATCACAGCCAGGAAAAAAAAATACCTGTTTTCCTGGACACTTCTTCTTCATCACCTACTTCATCCTCTGTGACTTCAGACCCAGTTGTGTATTCATCATCTTCTGAAAGCAGCAATTGTTGTTTCTATTATAACCAGGGGAGAGGGAGGAAATTAATAGCAATAACAATAGCACTTAGACTTATATACTGCTTCACAGCACTTTACAGCCCTCTCTAAGCAGTTTACAGAGTCAGCATATTGCCCCCAACAATTTTGGTCCTCATTTTACCAACCTCAGAAGGATGGAAGGCTGAGTCAACCTTAGGCCAATGAAAATTGACCTGCAGAACTGCAGGCAGCCATCAGTCAGCAGAAGTAGCCTGCAGTACTGCATTCTAATTACTGTGCCACTATGGCTCAGTTGGATACCACTCATCTCCAAACAACAATAGATTGTTAGGTAACAGGATTTACACAACAAACTAGAAACAGAAACTGATTAGTTTAAAAATGGAATTTTCTTCATTGGTATATGTCTTTGAAAACTATTCCCTATATGACCCTTAAGGAATTTTTGACGTGCATTATTCACAGAGTTCTAGATTTTACTTTCTACCATATCTGGATTTTAAAAATTCTAATTTTCCCATCTTGATTATGATGGAATGGAAATAGTGCAGAAAATGTATGCTATATTCTCTATTCCCCTAACTACCATAAACAGTCCAGCAGTCTCATTCCATACTAGTTGAGATTCGCAAAGTAGCATTTAAAAAAACGATTCTTTGCAGTGCATTAAATAAATCACTAAATAGGGCAGGAATGGCAGGTTTTCTTGTTAATAGTACTTTCTTATTTGAATTAAAAATAAATTTCTTTTCCCATCACCAATCCCAGACACATTTTCAACTTATATAACTTTTAGGATTAGTAGGTCAAATGAAAGAGCTTCATGACATTCTTATATTGGTACTAAAACATACATACATACATACATACATACATACATATATATATATATATATATGTATGTTTTAGTACCAATATAAGAATGTCATATGTGTGTGTGTGTATATATATATATATATATATATATATATATATGGAGACACAACAAAGAACCTTAGAACATTACCATTTCTAAAACAAGGAATAGTTGGGATATTCTAACAAAACCCAAATGGGGACACTGCAAAAACTCCAAGGAACAGCCAATTGAAATGATGGTTAGTATCTAATAATTTGAGTTTAGTGCTCTCAGGAAGCTGCATGGCACTGGAACTTGGATGAGAATAATCAGGCATTCAAACAAAAACATTGCCCTTTTATTCTATGCATGTCACATAATGCCAGGAAACTATTGTGAGGATTGTCTGCTGCACTATTGTTGCAGTTTGTCAATTTAGATGAAACAGAGAAGGTAACCCTCTCTTGCCTGGGAGTCCTGACAACAAGACTGGTAGCACTGTAAAATGAATGGAAGTGCTCATGATTCATTCTCATAGGACTTGTGTTTCTTATTCTTTTAGATCCTGCCTAGCAAAACATTTATTTACTTATGCAGTCACCTATTTTAGAACAGCCCTCATATCAACAAGAAAAAGCCTCTATCTTCTTGCATTACAAATCTCAACCAGGTGTAGCGACTCAGAGTTGTAGCAATCGGCAACATGTTTAGAAATTCTATTATGTTTCAAAATAGTCCAAATATAATGGATTAAGTGGGGCACCATTTTTTTTTCACAAAAGGAGCTAATATTGAGTTGCAAAATCATGATTTGCACCACAAAATGCTCAGGTCAGGATTGAGAAAGATACCTTAGTAAAATTCAATGAAATTATAATGTATAAAATGTAAAATTGCCACCTTGAGCTCCTGAATGAAAGGCAGGATATAAACTTAATAAATAAATACAAACACAAAAGAAAAAACAAAGAAAGAGAAAAAGAAGAACAAGACCAGTAAAGTGTAAACATTCAAATATAAGCCACTGTAGCAATTGAAATTGCAGAAACCACCTTCTAGAGCACTTGGGATGGTGGGAAGGAGATGCTTTAAAGCTGAAGTAGCAACTTTCAAATAATATTCTAATTCTAACCTTTCCAGCCAGAAACTTGCAGTTTTCCACAAATTATCTACCATATTTCTATTCTAATATTTGCTGAAGACAGTGGTTTAAATTAAGTTTCAAGGGGGCTTCCTTGAAAGCAGGAGTAATTAAAAATGCAGAATATTGAAAATGAAGGAATTTTATATAATGGAATGTAAATAACTAAGATAAACATACCAGCTGAAGAGTCCAGTTTTTCAGAGAAAGGAACTAAAGAAAGAAAAAAAGAAAACCAGGAGAGATGTGAGAGTTGGAGAATGTGGCAAGTCTACTGTTAGCATTTTTAAAGGGACCTAATGCATGCACAAAGGGCAATTCTCCAATGGTAATGGTACAGACATTCCCCCTCCAAGGAATGGTATACATCAGCAGTTTGGGAAATGCTAAGCTATAACAACTTAACTTGAAATCATAATATGCTGCATTACATTATTATTTGAAAGTTCATATTGAGCTGGGTATTGTTCTTTAGTACAAAATCATCTCAAGATATAACGAACACAAGGAAGTAATATTCTTCAAAATTCAAACTAACATTTTTCTTACTTTATCAACCAAATAATACCACAATCGTATCTGCAACGTGATAATACAGAGTCACTATGCATACAATGATCAAAGTATTTTTCAGCCTTCTGCAAATTTGATGTTTCATGAATGTGCTTAGTGTCCTTGTACTTCACTCATCTTTTCATAGTCTACTTCAATGAATTATTTTCATTTTCAAGCAAGCCTTCATTACATCTAACATAGTATAGCTTCTGTGAAGCCAACTAATAAAAGCAGAAGACAGAGTGTGGGAAGAAAACAGAGGGCAGTCATTCATATATAACCAGTTTGGTATTGCACAATAACCAATTTCTTCAGCCCAAACACTTGGGTCACAGCAGCTTTCCCTCCTTGGAAAGAACTTGGCTAACCTGAGATGAAAAGCATCTATGCATCAAGCTTGCATCCAATTTACTGGTTTGGCAGAAATAATTTTCCACACATATTGTATTTACACATTCCCCTAAAAACACTAAGGTCATGTGCTTCTCTTGAAGGACAAGTGAGGATATCTGCAATTGTCCAAATTGTACTACATTCTTGATTATTGCTCAAGCTTGATGGGAGATAGAATCCAACAACATTTGGAAAGCCACAATTTCCATACACTATCTTTAAAAAAGTGCCTCCCTGAACTTATTTTACTCAGTTGAAATAAGCAGAGTGATATAATTAAATGGAAATTTAAATATAGGGGGGGGGGAACCAAAATTACTCACAGTATTTATTTCTCCTGCTTTGGGCCCCCATGATGAATTTGGCTCCAATAAAATATCACATTCAAAACCCTTCTCATCATTCAGCCCTATTCCAGAATTGCTTTAAAGAAAGAAACAGCTATGTTATTCTAGTCAGAATTTTGCAGGCAGCTGAGTGCCCAAAACAGAACACATTTTTAAAATATGAAATCAGCAAACAAACATGATGCCTTATTATACACAATAATGTTGTGGATTCTAGAGATTACTTAACTGATGGCATACATCTAGCAATTATTTTACACAAATAAATAGTAACATATACCTATTTTCTTACCTGTTCTGGTCTTTTGAAAAGGGCAGAACAATAATATTTCGGTGATGAATCAGATCATTTAGTACTTTTGCTGTCTGGTAGGGCACATTATCCCCACCTTCACCTCCAGGAGGCAAGCCAATCACATGATCTCTTACTTTACATCCCTTTTATTAAAAAAGAACAGAGAGTGAAATCCAAAGAAACGAATTACATAATACATAATTACAAGGGACAAAATCACACAATCTTTACAAACAAAAGTGATTTTGGCACAGTGGTTACAACACTTGTTATAACATGTGTTATTTTGGACAGCCAGTATAATGTAGTGGTTAATGTGTTGGACTACAAATGAGGAAAATGAACTCAGCCTCTGTCCGTGTGTGTGCGCATGCGTGTGTGGGCATGTGTGTGGGCGTGCACATACAGTGAGGATGAGGGGCAAAGGGGGCAGAATGCTGAAAATAGCAGTGCAGCATCATAATGCAACCCTGCCCCTTTTTGTATATGTGCTCTTACACTGCATTCATCTATCAACTGATGCAGAACTGATGACATGATACTGCCTTTATTGTTTTGACAAAAGCAGCCAGAATCTGTGGAGATCCATGTTCCAGGTTCTAATCCCCCCCTCTGCCACTTAGTGAGTGCCTCTCAGCTCCCCTCAACAAAGGTTTGTTGTTGTGGGAAAATAGGCCCTGTACTGTACTTAGGTATCTGTGCATTTTGTCTGTTTGTCTGTCTGTCTATCTGTCTGTGCTATTTATTTATTTATTTGTTTATTTCATTTGCTGCCCATCTGTTCTTGAACTCTGGGCAGCTTTCAGCACAAAAACTTTAAAATCATCAGAGACAAATACTCCTAACCCAGTAAAAAGAAACTACCATCAAAGTAAAACCATAGTTACAAGATGGGGAAGGAGGGAGCCAGAGTTGGGAAGGAGGAGATGAGGAGGAGGTGGGATTGGCTCTTATTTAATCACCTCCATTAGGACACTCTCCTGTTGGGTTCATTGGTCTGTGCATATTGAATAAAAGTAAATATTAACACTAGTGATTTAAATGCCATTCAGTGAATCATACCTCATTACAAGTCATAGTGAAACACTAAAAAGTAGAGTAAAATAAATACATAAACCAAATTTGCATGTTGTTTGGATGGCATTTATTTAAATAAATCTACAGTAGCTCATTAAAAGGGCAACAAAGTCTTGGGGCTGGAATGAGATTAAGGGTATAAATTATGTGGCAGGAGCAGGATGATCTCAAAAGATTTCCTCCAAATACATACTTTTGGAATAGGAGCAGGATCAAACCTAAGAGCTTTTTGGTTACAGCAGGGATACATTCCGGTACCAGTGGAACCAAGAGAACTTGCTACACCAGGATAGAGAACTGGTTGAGGATGATATTGGCAATGTGAAAACTCAGTGCACAGGAAAGTCTGCAAGAGACACCCAATAGCAACAAACATATAATATCACAATTACCATTCTTGAAGTCTTTTTTTTTTTTTTTTTTTTGCTTAAAAAAGAAGAAAAGGCTGCAAATCAGACTGGACTGTCTGATGCATTGTGCTTAAATATATATTTCTTCAAAAATGCTACTGTATAAATTTTAAGACAACTAAAAATCTCTTGAGGGGGCTAAAAAATACTCACTTGATTACATCTTGAACAGGTCAACCAATTAATAGTTCCCCAAAGACGCCAGTATACATCTCGCCATGATTTTAATTCTTCAAAAAGACTCAGGAGATACTCATGGAGATCCCAAGTTTTATCTCTATACAAAAAAATGAGCAGCCGTTTTAGAGAATTAGCTTTTAATTCTGACTGGTTACTGTTGCACAGGTTGGAAAAAACATAGTTCTTTTTTCTTTCATCTTTTCTTTGAGTGATTCTTATTGTGCTAATTTAATGACTGGCAACGTTTCATACATCTCACCTGTATCCTGCTAACATCATCATTTTGTGTTGATTACTATAGTGTAGGGAGAAAAATATAAACTCTGGATGGAGATTAAATTCTAACAATATCATTGGCATATCCATATTTATTTGACAACAATATAGAAGTGGTTTACCACTGCTTCCTTCCAAGGAACTGTTTTGACTTCCCAATCTAGAATAAAGCCTTGGCATTTCCTCATTGTCTCCCATCCAAATAGTAACCCAAGTGTGACCCTGCCTACCTTTTGTTTTCAGTCAAAGTAAATTATATATTTGAGCCAGTAACAGGGATTACATTGACCTGCTAAATTATTTTGTTAACTAATCTACATTTCAAAAGTCATTGTTCCCTAGTCATTGTTCCCTAGACAGCACCTGGTTAAAACTGTCAGCTGGAATAATAGACGGAGTGTAGTTTATAAACTAAAACTTTCCTATAGCTTACGTTAAAAGAGGTCAAGAGAAAAACACTAAAAATGTTGCTGCAAAATGACTTTTTGAAGCACCTTATGTGAATATAGAGTATATTTCCATACTGATCCACATTAATCTTTCCAGGAATACATGGAATTTTTCTTTCAGTATCCTTAATAAGAAGTTTCTTACATAAGTAACACCTGCACAAAAACAAAAATATGAGAATGACATTACAAAACTGCGGTGAGCTATGGAACACATTGCAAGGTAGTGCAAATCAGTGGAGAGCACTGTACCTGTAAAGGGTTGCAGCGTTTCCCTTAGAATCTGCATTCTGATACTTTGGATCAAACAGTCTTTCTATCTTCTTACAGAAAAGTTTGCTATTAGTTACAAAAAAAAAGACTCATAAAAATGAGTTACCAAGTATTTCATTCATATACTAAATGTTACATTACAAACAGAGAAGAAAAGTGCTTATAATATTGCAGCCATTTAAAAAAAAAAGTCTGCATAGTGATTCTGGTTCCTTGCATGGTGTTTTGCTCTTTCCTGTATTCAGTTCTTAATTCCTGATAGTGAGAATAATCTGAACTCAGTTACATAAGTCATACTGTTCTGATGGAGCAAGGAATTTGCCCAGATGGTTCTGAATATTAGCTGAGCACTAAAGAGTGACTCTGCCATATTCAAAGGTTTGAAATTACCCTCACAACAAAATTCACAAGCTTACAGTGAAAGTCCATTCAATAGTTAATACAATTTGGTAAGGAGATTGCTATTCACAAACTCAATAGATTCCTAACCATTTGAACTCGGTATAATTTTTGTTAGTTTGCGTATGATAGGAAGAAGGCCGTTGTGAAAGTGAAAAACAAAAACCCTAAAGCACTATCAGTTTGCTTAATAGACAAAGACATCTGTTAAATGTTGCCCAAGCCATCCTACTCTGGGTAATTGGTTGCAATGTCAAACTGCTCTTACTCATAGAACGTTTTTTCAATCATAGACCAAAATCTGTTTTCCTGAAATTTATGTTCAGTTTCCTACACAGTTCTGACTTATTTTATGTGACATCTTTTCAAATATTTGCAGATATTTAACATCCTCCTCAGTCACTTTTTTCAAGCTAAAACCTCTTTCCAAGGCTTAGTTTCTTTGATAGTTTTTATTGACTTAGAAAAAGTCTCATACAATTCCAACTTTCAGGATACTATGAAAGTGTGATGCCCAGAACTAATCACAATAAAGGTGTGGGTGTTGGGAGGGCTCGGGATGAAATCTGACCAAAGAAGAATAGAGTAATGCTACATTAATAGTTCCTTGGGCGTGGTCCATTGGGTGAGTGTGCTATGTCCAAGGCCAGGATTTATTTATTTATTAATTGATCTAATTTTTATGATTTGTTCAAGCTCAAACTTTGTTCTGGGAGCTCAATCGTAATTAACTAAATATTGCTCTCAATTGTGCATTTAATATTTCTTTCAAACTAATGATAATATGAATACAAAAGGAAAGGAGACAACGGTCAGGTTTTGTTTTGCTCAGAAAGTACCTCTTAAATTTATCTCTCTTGTCCTTCACCTCTTCTACTTCATTATGTGTGAAAAGATCAGTTATGCGGGTTAGTAGGTTAGCATTAATGCAGTTCATATTGCATGGCGTAGCTACAATTGTACTCATATTCTTGTGGCAATAATTAATACATTTTTCTACCTAAAAAACATAAACATAACTCACTTACTACTGAATAGTCATATAAATATTTCTTACAGCATTTTCATATTCCAAGAAAAGCATTAGAACGATCCAATGACCAGAAAAAATGAATCACTCGGACACTTTTACATATAGAGATTCAAATACTTACTGTTACCTATTAAGGTTGGAGTAGAGTTGGGGAAGAACCTGCTGGATTGATCAGGCTGAGGCTAGGACTGGGTGGAGCGATTCCTATCCCAGCAATCCCAGTAAGTTTGGTCATTCTTAACACTGAAGAAGATTTTGTACTGCACTAATTAATCTTTGAAGATAACTTGCATACAACTGGACATCATATAGCCTTATTTTTACAGTATTTCAACAGATATGAAGCTATTATTTTGGATGATAACATGTCCCACCTCCAAATCTAAACTAGTTTTTAAGCACCTTATTCAAACTAATCAATAACTTTAATTATACATTTGTAAGTAAAGCATAATAATATTGCAAGATAGGGACATGCATATAAAGAATGAATATATTGTTTATCTTTGCTTACCAAATATTTAGAAAATACAGTCTACATTTTCTAAGAGCTTAGAAATTAAGGCAAATCATGATGTTTTTAAAGGTTCTACAAACTTCTACACTTCCTGCTTTAGGAAATATCAGAGAAACTTATCAAGAAAGATTTTATGTTAATTAAGCTTCCTGCTTAAGTCAGCTGGATTTATTGTATACCATGTAGCTGGTGTTGATTCTTAGCAACCACATAGTTTTTCTCCATAAAAACCAACATGAGGCATTTTTAATACCAAATATTATTTGATCTGGAATAAAAGAATTTAAGGTTTTTTTTAAAAAAAAGATATGAAGAAAGAAGATAATTATAAGCAATTTATAATTATTAGCAAAGAGAACCAGTATCTACTGTATCTCTGTATAATCTCTGAAATGAATATAACATCCAAATACCACAGAGATAAAACACTTGCAAAACCATTGCATTTTATTTATTTATTTAAAAGATGGAATAAAAAATATAGTGGGATGT
Source organism: Crotalus tigris (assembly GCF_016545835.1). Lineage (NCBI taxonomy): Eukaryota > Metazoa > Chordata > Lepidosauria > Squamata > Viperidae > Crotalus > Crotalus tigris. Next base: position 604,277 of record NW_024096816.1, on the reverse strand, counting down.
CAGACCATACAGATCAGCTCTGTGGGCGGTATGTTCTCATTCTAGATGAATTTAGAACAACCAAAGATACAGAATGCTTATTGCTAGAGTATACTCACTAAAGAGTCCATCTTCAGAAATTCAGAGGAAATAAGTATTGAAATGACATTGCTTGGTTCTAAAAAGAAAGAAGATAACAAATTGAAAAGTTATTAGATTTACAAATATTGCAAGTAGATTAAAATGAAACTAGTTAAAAATGAAAGGAAACATTGTAAAAGATGTCTCGCTTCAGAAAATCTGTGTTCTATAAAAATGGAATAAGAGAAAGTTTGGAGATTTGTTTTGGGCCCTTTTATCAACTACTTGGCCTTGGATTATTTAGACTTTTCAGTTCTACTTACATTTATATCTAAATAATTACATTGCTTAATAATTTAATGCTAAATAATTATTTGCTTCTTACTAATTTTTATCCTAACATGCTGCCAGAAATAATAGTGTAGGGTTTTACAATTCACATTATTATGACAAACCAAGCCCCATAATGCTAAGAAACTAAAGAAAGAAAGTAACTATCTCGAAGCAAGATTTAGAGTTTAAATCCTGACATTTTAAATGTATTATACAAACACATTCACGTTGTGGAATTTTGAGTTTCAAGCTATTGATCTCTCTTTGTTTGAAGACAAAATTGTCTGTTTTCAGAGAGGAATTGGCTTTCAATATTGAAAGCTGAGTTGAAGAAAAGACTAATTTCAAACTTCGATATATCTAACTTCAGTCCCTTATAAATTAGACCGTATGAAAGCACACTCAGTTTTTAAAAATGTTTGCATTTTAGATCAGATAATAAAGCTGGATCAAAATCACATTTGAAAACAAAGCAATATTATGGAAAGCCCGATTTTCCCACAAATACCCGTAATTTTCACACTAGCATTGCTAACTTAGCCTATTAGTTTCCACCCTAGAAATAAATCCTTCGTGATCTAAAAATAGATGTGCTTCCCTCTTTATATGGTAAGGAAACGAAAGGAAAGATCTGGTTTTAAACTGCATATGGACAACCTTTATGTAGCTGGAACTCTTACAAATGATTATGGTGGTGACAAAGCCTCTGAGAGCCATGGGAGATAATCTAAAGGAGAAGAACTAAAAATGTTTGTTTGCTCTGTTTAAGGAATGAAGGTGGGAACTGTTTGTTTGTTTTTGACAAAATGGTTGTTAAGCTTGGAATATAAAGCATGCATTTTAACCTTTTTTTTAAGGTTAGAATGCTGCTCCCCAAAATTTGCAGTGCAATGTTACAAGGAAACCAAGTAAAAATGGGGCCTGTGGACGGCATGTTTCCTTCTATTGTTTCAATTAAATAAATATGCCTCATTTATTATGCTATATAAACTTTAACAAGTGCTATACAGAACATAAGTGAGAACTAACAACTACTTGAACAGCATTTTTTAAAAAAAGAAAAAATGCTAAAGTGCTAAAAATTATTTGATTAAGTCAGAATCATATAGAATGAATTCATACCATGAATTTCAGTGAGGGGAAAACTGAGTGTACACTTAAATCTTCTACTGATTGCTCCTGGAATTAATCTTGATAGATAGTATCAAGAGCATTCTACCCAATCAAGGAACCACCAAAACCATTTCTACCAGCACTGATAGGGCAAACCACTACCAGTAGTATATAAAAAGAGACTAAACCCCACCCTCTAACTAGCACTGATGATGGTACCTAGTTTGGTAATGAAATGTCTGCAAGGAAACAATCAAGCTCAGAGAGCACCAAGGACCCTTTGTTACCCTTCCCTAGCACTATTTATCTATTTACATAAATACACACACGCATAAGCACAACAAGCAGACATATAGAGATGTGTATATTATATATACATAAACTTTCTCTCTCTCCTCCTAAAATAGGGGAGATATTTTTCATCATTGAGGCTATTATTATCAGTTTTTCACATGCTGTCTTTAAAAAAGGTTATAAGTAATAACCTTTAGAAATCAGACTTTAAAATAGGGTACTTACAAAGCTCTGTATTGATTTTTAGGAACTTTGATATATTTCATTCCTAAACATTTGCATCAAATCCATGCACTAATTTAGTTTAGATTGGAGTAAACCAGAACACATCAAATTATTACCAAATTTCTGGATCAGATACCAAATTTGGTTGGAATGGTTTTGGTATACAGAGTCCCAAATAACAGGGCATAATTATTTCTCAAAAGGAAAAGATGAACTTATGCATGAGAATGAAGGAGGTTAAATGGGAATCCCTAGCTTCTTAACTACTATTAACATATTAAGCTGTGTAGTACTTGTACTATGATCATTTTGTAAGACATGAATCCCATTAAACTTTATATCTTATTTCAGCTTTCCCTGTTTGTATAGATTAGACTTTCATCATAAAAAGCAGAACAGGAAAGGAAAACGACCTTTCAAAGCCATTTTTGCAATCTTTTCATCTGATGTAAGAGTCAGGTTTTCAAAAAAAATTGTGGCAAAAATGAATATATTTTCTTTTACCTAAGGTGGGTATTTCATCAACCTCATATTCCTTAGTGTTCCTTTTAACATATCTTATCAACCAGTTAAAGATGTGAACGTCACAGTGAACTGAAATGTCCACTTCTTCCCAGCGTTGGGCATCCATTGATAGATATTCAGCAAAGTACTTCATTTCAGAAATCAATAGATCACGTGGACAAACAAAATCTTCCTTCAGATTTTTTGCTTCATCACACACATGGATCACCATATTTGGCCTTTATTTAAGAGGGAAAAATCATAGGGAGGAATATTATTTTCATTATCTGGAATATTTGAATAATTTGTGAAAATTATTGTTCATGTTTAAATTTAGGTACAATTTTACTGTTACGGAAATATATGTTCTTATGTACACATTAATAGTTTAAATAATGCTTTCATGAGACAGTAACATAGATTTTCAAGTTGTAATGACTTTTTAATGCATGAAAAAAGTTAAGGAACATTGAAGTAGGAAAAGGATAATTGAATACTAGAATATATTTGGCTTAGTGGACCATGGGCTGGGTGAACATGCATTCAAAGCACACTGTATCTATGTCTGATAAGAAGCAATAAAAGCTTGCCTTCTGAATTCCCCATAATTATGGAGATGGGTAAAATACATCATTATTAGGAAACAGACCAATATAGCTTCATTCCATTTCTCCAGAGTAAAATTAAGCAAAGTGAAACATTTATGAACATGCTTAATTTGTTTATATTCTGTGTGTCTCAAGATACAGTAGCAGATAGTACATGCAAACCTGTTATTTGCATATAAATCTTTTGCCCAAACAGAAATATCTAAATTCAATTCCATTCATTACTAATAGTTCACTGAACTGTTCTTAAGAACTATCGAAGATCCTGTTATGAGCAAAACTTAAATAGCATTTGGAAAAGTCAGGCAGGAAGGACATGCTTGAATCCCATTGGCTTCAAGAAATGCCAGTTGTCAAAGCCAAGAAGATGGGTTTTTTTTTCTGTCATAACCTGCTTTATGTTACATTTTCCCTCCAGAGATCAGAATGGCCCCAACCTTGCTGACTTTTCATAGATCCTTAAAAATATGGCTCTATGCCCAGGCCAGGAGCCCAAGTGTGCGCAGGGACCTGATTCTTGGTTATTTTAGTAATTATGTTTGATTTATTTTTGGCTGCTATGTATTTTAATTATTTTATTATTGTAATTCTTTTTCTTTTCTTTTTTTTATTTTATCACCCACAATTATTTGTTGAAAGGGGTGGCCACACAAATTGAATGAATGAATGAATGATTAAATAAATAAATAAATAAATAAATAAATAAATAAATAAATACCAGGTGTGTAGCCTGGATTTTAATTTTTTCCACTACTGGACATATTTTTATGCTATCTATACATTTCCTTCAAAAACTCAAGACAATATACATCGTTCTTTCTTTAGCCCAATTTTATTCTCATCTATGTTTCCACAATTCTAATCCAATAGTGTTAACAACTAACCCAATCTCTATTAGATTCCATTGAATACTGTTTGACTTCTGAAGACAAAAAGCACAAGAAATTGTTTCTTTTAGTTCTTTATTAATTACAAAAATGTAATAAATAAAATTACATCTACTAGTAGGTAGAGTTATTGTGTTTATCTACTCTAATTACAATATGATTTTTAAAGAAATTCCTATATACAGAAGTTTCTTTGAAAGCAGAAGAGATACAAGAAAAAAAAGGTACTTTTGCGTAGGAAAAAAAGATACTC